>NW_024387285.1:1966052-2541871 GCF_900408965.1 Simochromis diagramma | reverse complement strand
TGTCTGAAGACAAAAATGAAACGTGAGGTGGCTTTCAAAGTGCAGTTTTTTTTCCTTCATGTATTTATTGAGTTTTAAACTTTTACAATAACAACAGCATTAAACAAAACAAAAACAACAGAACAGAACAAAACAGACAAAAGCCCCGCCCCTCCCTGAGCCTGGTTCTGCCGGAGGTTTCTTCCTGTTAAAAGGGAGTTTTTCCTTCCCACTGTCGCCAAAGTGCTTGCTCATAGGGGGTCATATGATTGTTGGGTTTTTCTGTGTATCTATTATTGTTGTGATTTGGCGCTATATAAATAAAACTGAATTGAATTGAAAACAGAGAACCTGGCTTAAGAATAGAAGTAAATAAATAGAAAATCCAGATACTATGATTATGAGATAGAGTTAGCAATACTCAGTGGCATGCTTATATTATACCAGGGCCTGTGAGAAAATAGCAGAAATATCCAAACCGGCGTACACCATAAACGAGTCCCATATTTTATGAAACCTGTTGTCCCTACTATGTAACTTGCATGT
This sequence comes from Simochromis diagramma, assembly GCF_900408965.1. NCBI lineage: Eukaryota > Metazoa > Chordata > Actinopteri > Cichliformes > Cichlidae > Simochromis > Simochromis diagramma. The sequence continues at coordinate 2,541,346 of NW_024387285.1, read as the reverse complement.
TAGGAAGTCTAGTCACACATATTCCAGTACGTCTGCTGCCACTGAGTCTTAGATGGGGCCGTGTGCGTGCTCCAGTTCAACAGGACACATTTCTTTGCAGTCAGTCAGTGCAGTTTTGAGAAAAGTGTAAAATCATTTAGTATTTAAGTCTTGACTGAAAGGTATTTATCGTTTTGTCACAGACTTGAAGTCACTGTCAAACTTTGTATATTGTGACAAAAAGGTTTTTGTTGTTTGTGATTTTTTTGCACAGGTGAGTCTTTCCTATAAGATGGCCTTAACTGCTTTGGGAACTGCATCAGCGCAATGAAGAGTAACTGTAATGAACTGATAGTTCAAGATAGCGCTGCAGCATTTTTAACAAAAAAACATGTTGTGGATCACAGTATTGGCCTAAAATAATAAAATTACCTTCTAGCTGCGATTTAACTGCATACCAAAAAGTTACAGTTCCTAGTTTTCTTAAATTAGTCAGCTCAGTCCTTTCTCAAAGAGAATATCTATATTTTTCACCCACTTTTGAATATTTAAAGACTGTTAAAACACCTTCAGTAACAGCTAACGGACGTGTTGTTCTAATAATAACAAAGGTTTAATTATAATGTTGCCTTCATCCTTATGATCACGCGTTATCATCAAGAAAACGCCAACAAAACTAACACTTCAGACGTCTTAAGTGGAACCTAGTATGCTTTTCATTATTTTGTATTATATAGTTACTGTTTTCAACAGTTTAGTTAAATTTGTGTAAATCTTATAAGTTACAATCTCATGTTTCAGACTGCTCCAAATGCTCGATTTCCTGTATTTCGTTCTCCTTTTTGGATTCGTATGATGTCATAGCAGATATTTATAATATGGTCATTTCACCTCACAAATGGCAGCTGGTAACAAGGTTGTTATGAGAGAGAGAGGAGATAAAACAGCTTTGTCCAGAGAGAAGATGAGCTGAAGGGCTGCACCAAGACCCAGTGTAAGATAAATAAGGATTATTCTGAATTGTGACTCATGCAAAGCTACTCTAGTAAAGCCCAACAATAATAAAATGGATAAAAATGATCATATTTGGTCTGCTTCAAATCAAGTTGGGTTTTCCTGTAAACAGTAATCAGACTGTTGGTGACAAAGATGCCCATAAACCACTCAGGAGCCAGAAATTACTGCAATATTCATTCAGTTTAGCTTTTTCAGTCGATGTTTCCTCTGCTGGTTTCAGGTGACCCCAACCAGCCCGAGGAATTCGTAACACGCTTAGAAGAAGAAATTGCTGACTCCGACTTTCTGTCTCATGCGAGTAAAGTGAAGTCGGGTCGCTGCTGTCAGATTTTGCACATTCTCCCCGTTGACTTTGTTTTTGTCGCAGACTGTCACCTTTCAAATCGAGCTTTTTCTGCCCAAGCCCTCATCCTGTTTTCACTTTCATATCTGCTTTTGGCATTTCAGTATTTTCTGTTTTTCTGCTCTTGGCTCACTCCTGCAGCCGTGATGTGCGCCTGGGGTGAATGTCTCATCACTCAGGGGGTGTACAGAAATGAGGTCTGATTTGATTCGATCACATGGGTGGTTTGGAGCCCTGTATGGAGAACAGCAGTGGTCCTGTGGTCAGTGAGGAAATATCACTACAGCTTCTGCATTAATCCACAAAGGAGCCTTGAAGAAGACAGTTTACCTCGATATACATATTCAGTCTAACAGCAGTCAGATCCTCTTACTTCTTTTAATATCATTTTTCACCACTGAACCCTACGGGGAACTGCGCTGATGGTTATGAATATCCGTGATGAGGATATTACACCTGGCACAGACGTCTCTCTCTCTCCTTTAAAAGAGCTTCTGTATTTGCCTTCTCTGAACTGTTTTAATTCGAGTTGGAGATGAAGTTTTTCTAGCTAGTTTTATTTTTAATTTTTTTTACAGTCAGGCTCATCAAACTCGAGTTGTGAAGTGTGTCGGGCAGCAGCGGTGATCAGACAAATTGCTGAGATTGTTTTTCTGACGGTGACTGGAAGTCTTGTGCAAAACTATTTTCCTGAGAGATCACCTTGGAGAGCTGCACACACGTCGAAAGCTGTGATGCGTTTCCACTGCGGGAAAATTATATACGGAGTTTTACTTCAGAGGGGAGGCCGTGTGAGGAAAAAGTGATGAGGGCTACTCAGATTCAAAAGGTCCACAATGTCACCAACTACCTGACTCGCACACCCTGAAAAAGCAACATTAATGGTGTTGATCATTCATATGCTTTAAATGTTATTCAAACATATTTACAAAATTCTTCTTTCTGATTGGCTCGTGTGAGTCTGTTTAAACTATTCATCAGGATGCTTCAATATTTAACCATCGCTCTATATCAGTGCTCCACAATCTGTTGACTATAGCAACAGCGCAGAGTCTGCACCAGCTTTGGAGACAAAGTTAGAGAGGGAAGGCTGAGATGGGGTTAGGGAGGAGGGATGGTGGATATGGCGACCATGGCTCAGGGGGTTGGGAAGCGTATCTGTAACCGGAAGGTCGCCGGTTCGATCCCCGGGCTCTCTCTCCTGGTCGTTGTGTCCTTGGGCAAGACACTTTACCCTACCGCCTACTGGTGATGGCCAGAGGGGCCGATGGCGCGATATGGTAGCCTCGCCTCTGTCAGTCTGCCCCAGGGCAGCTGTGGCTACAACTGTAGCTGCCTCCACCAGTGTGTGAATGTGAGAGTGAATGAATAGTGGCGTTGTAAAGCGCTTTGGGTGCCTTGAAAAGCGCTATATAAATCCAATCCATTATTATTATATATTTGACAATGGATGTTGAATTGAAGATTCATGGATGTAGTGAAGGAGGGCTGGTGTGACAGAGGAGGATGCTGGGATAGGGTGAGATGGTGGCAGATGACCCACTGTGGCGACCCCTGAAGGGAGCAGCTGAAAGAAGTAGAAGAAGAAGGACCGACTGACTGAGATTAAATCTATTTAACAGCCATAGCAGGGGTAATTTATCACTACTGAAACTAAACTGGAAACAAACAAGAACAGTCTGAGATGGGAAACCAGCACCATGGCATTTTTTTCTTATTTTGATTTGACTTGTAAAGTTATGATGTGAAGTTATGAACACTTCCAAAAGTTCCTGAATCTAGATCTGGAACGAAAAGACAACCAAGCTGTTGAGTCTCAGTGTCCTGCTTTAAATTGATACACCAATTAATCTTATAATTCATCTTTAGAGACTGATTCGTTGGTGTTCAATCTTCTTTTGATCTCTTCCTCCTCTTCACCGATTGCATTTTATCGTGTGTAATAAAACAATTTGCTTTACAAATAAACTTCACAGTTATTATTATTCTAAGTTGGGCCAAGCCCCACTACTCACGCTGCCCATAACTTTTTGAATAATCCTGCTAACCAGCAAACACACAAACAAACAAACAGATAATCATAATCTACTTGGTAGATGTAAAAAAAAATAGGGGGGAGGAAAGATGTGGGGTGAGTGGTCATGGTTTCGGGGTCAGGCTGTGGCTGAGTGGAGCGAGTTTAAACAGCATGTCGTCCAATTAAAAGTGTTTATAATTGTTCCAAATGGCTTCCCTTGAAGGCAGAGTCAAACTATCCACACCATCATCACCACCTAATGCAAAGAATGAGGGTATCTTAGCATTAATTAACAGCAGATAGTGCTGAGACCAAAAGGAGAGAGACGTCACAAACCTTGAGCATGTGAGAATGTCTTCAACGCTGCACATTTCACCAAGCAGCTCCCTCAAAGCAATAACTGCTCTAAAGTCGACCATTATTTGCTCCAGCACGTTCTTATATGAAGACATGAAAGCTATTTACAGGCTACAGCAATTCAAACAAAAGGAAGTGATCACAGTGTCAGTTTTGCACGTAAACACCGAACACGTGGACGACTCTAAGAACCGTCTGAGGGGCTGCAGAGAAATCAGAGCAGCTCAAAGAGACAAAAGATTTGCTTTCCCAAGTGCAGAGCAACAATATCCATTACCCTTTAATTGTTTACTATGGTGTGAACTCTCTGCGTGTGCATTATCGTGTGCATAATTGGACATGTCACAAGCTCAGCTGAGGAAAATAACTACTGGAGTCCTACTGAGAGGAATAACAAAGCAGTTCTTACTAAATCTGGAGTAAAAGTCTAAATATGCATGGAATGAGTCAGGACTGGAAGAAACTTCATTCTTCTAAAAACACATTTAGCAGTTCACTCCAAATGACACATTACTGTAATGTATCATCTTTAAAATGCAGCGCTGAAGGGGTGCAGGACAGGTAGGAACAGGCATTGTTAGGTCAATCCCAGCTCTGCTTCTTTGTAAACATACAGCTCGGACCTCTGTCCCGGTAGCGCTATTCTTGAGGTGCCCTATATTTTGATTCCTTGCGGACGGGTGACTTGCAATGCCAGGAATTCAAGCCTTGAGGGGCAAGTGATATATTTGGACATGGTGCTGCATGTTGTGGAGGCTCGCTGTCCTTCACTGCAGGCTTTAAACTCTTTTTCAGCGGCACGTCAGGCCCGGTGGCACACTGCACCGCTGCAATAAGTGCGAAGCATGAATCTGTCAGGACGCATGTACTACACGTTACCCACAATCCCCTCAGCTTTGTACTGTACCGCCTGAGGGTGACTGAGAAACCTGAACTCCTGCCGACAGAAGAATTTGATTGTTTAGGAACAAAGGCTTTCTATTTTTCTGTCACTACATATTTCAGAGAAATTACGCTTCCTTTACTCCACAGAAAAGTAAGAACATGAGGTAAGATCATAAATACTACAAACCTTTCTGTTCTGGTTTGATAGAATTAGATTTTAACCATAAACATAAAAGATGGAGTCACATTGCCTGAGGTTTTTTTTGTTTTGTTTTTGATTTTTTTTTTCTTTCCTGTTACTCCTTTAAAGTGGATCTTAACAGATTTGAACATGCATGAAAAGAAAACTGCAGTTCATCTAACTGCCACAAGAGGCTCTAAAGTGTCTCAAATTTAAAATGCTTAACTTTACAGCACTGGTGCTTTTAGACCACTGTAATGGATTATTACATTATTACAGTGTCGTACAGACACTCAAGAAGCTTATGCTTCAGTTTTGCTGAGTTCTAGTACTTAAACCAATGGTAAACAATACTCAGCAACTAAAATAACTAGTCATATATTGGGAAAAACATCTAAAAATGTTGGTTCTAGATTGGAGATATGAGGACTTGCTGCCTTTCCTTCCCTTAAAAACAAAAATGTGTAAGTTATGTAAAGACATTGTTGGGTTTAGGACTTCTGGGCGCTCAAAACAAGCAAAAGAAACAAAATACATAATTTATAATAAAATCAAAAGACTAATAATAAAAAATAAAGACACTTTATTTAGAAAGGCCAGAGAGTGAAACAGAGGTGACAGTCAAAAATGTATTCAGTTTAAAAACATTTAAATGAATCAATTAAATAAAGAGGCTCTTTCTCCGCCGGCAGCCATGTTGAGAAAACGCTGTAAGCGTTCAGGCTGGTATGAGCTGCAAGTTTGGGATATTCAGGATTTCCTCAGGGTGATGGCACCGCTGAAGGTCTTTCTGCAGACTGTTCAGGATGCTCTACAACCTCCAGGGCTGCAGCAGAGACACTGATTGTGATTCAGTCAGTGAAGAAATCCAAACAATGGGAAAGTTTGATCACGGGAAAACTTCTACCACGAGAATTCGACTCTTACATGCGGGAAAATTAGAACTTGTAAGGCCTTTATTAACATTGAATATTAATACTGAAGAACAAGTCAGAAAAACAGTAAGTATTTCTACAGCAGTGCTCACAGTGGTGCCTCCCGAACACTAATTGTTATTTCACACATTGGCTGTTGGAAGATCAGACAGTTTGCTGCCGGCTGTCTGAACGGTTACTTGTTCTGATTTCCCAGATGGCTGCTGTCAAAAGACAACTTTAATCCATCTTTGATGTAAAATAGACAGACCATATTGTCCGAATCTCGCCAGCCATCTGTGTGTCCAAATGTCCTTCTCTTCTAAATCAAAAAACATGCAGACATAAACTGTATATAAAAGACAGGAACATCACCAGTTAGTTAGTGAGGTCTCTGAATATGTGAAACAGTGCACGTTCATATCTTAGCAACTTAAACCATGCCCTTTTATCTTTACCTTTTTACTCTAATGGGGACGTTAACTTACATAAAGTATACTACTGTATTCATGAATACTTGGACCCAGCAACTGAGACCATGAATTTATTTGAAAACAACATCACGACATCAGAGAAGTCGACCCCTGCTGGCCATTAGCAAGAATGCAGCTTCAAAGAACTTTGCTTTTAGAAAGCATAGTTCATCTTTTATACGCGCTATCTGAACCCATGCATTACACCTACAGGAGCTGCTTAGCCGTTGAGACCCATGTCATGAAGCTCTGCAGTCACTCAGTCAGCAGAGAGTTGGCAACTTTTACGGCACATGGTGCTCTGCAGTTTAGTGCTGTGGTTCTGTGAATGCTTCCACAAATTCAGTCAAGCACCTAGCCGCGAGGTGCTTCATTTTATACCATATGGCAATGAGACTGAAAACACCTGAATTCAAAGATTAAGAGGAGTGTCCCTTGACATTTATCCAAGTATTACTGAGATTTGTGTGAAAAAGCTTTGGTATCCAGATGCAAACGTCTGAAAATCCTTTTAGAAACCCAGTTACATGTAGACCTGTAGACCTTGAAATCATGGCTCACTAAGAGGATCCAGCAAGGGAAGACCATGTCCTGTAATCTATGTCTGCGACTCTGACTGTGGAAATCAGATAAGTTCATTTCCTGGAATCTTAGAGTTTTAATAAAGCTCTGATTCAGAGCCGACACGTTCCTTTTAAACGTTTTAGTTTCCTGATAATCATTCATGTCCCTGATGACAGTTAAACTATATGATGATAACAACATGAACACATGCATACTGGATGTCAAAGCCCTTAGTAAATGCAGTACTTTTACTACTACTAATAAAAGTCTTCACTTTTCTTTACTGAAACAGTGAGGTTCATGGCAGTTCATGTGGCTGGAAATCCAGTTTTTCATGCAGTGAAGCCAACTGTGACACTTTTCCTGAAATGTATAAAAAAATGCTCGTATAGGAAAAACATTAACTCATGTTTGACTGATCAATCAAACCACACAGCGTGAGTAAAACCTTGTGTATTTGAGCAGGCCAGAGAGGGTAAATGAAACGTGTGAGCACCAGTTGTAAAAAATAAAACTGCTGTGTTTGTCAAACTTATGTCAAACGTATGACTTTAACCATGAAATCGCTAAAGCGCTGAAAATAGCTGCAGGAAGTCGCTGAGAAACATATGGGAAAACTGGCTCACTGACCTGATATGAAATAGGTCTGTGGTTTAAAATGCCTGTCAGCTCATATTTATTTATATTTATAATTACGCCTCTATGTCTTTATTAATTTAGTTGTGACGAGTGATCAGAATGATCTTTGTTCAGGCACTGACAGAGTAATTATTGGCATAAATCAAGCCGATCGCTAAACCAAATCAAATAAAGAAATTAAAGTCTGGAAAAAGAAGAAAGAGCACGCCGAGGACTTGTGATTATTTTCACCACAGAACCAAACACACAGAAGGCCCTGCAGGCTTTTACCGAGACCTGCACTTTAATCCGCGTGTTTCTTTTGCACATTTGTATCTATGGGCCCACCACTCCAGGTGTTGAGGGGCCGCCACTTACTTTGAACTCCAGGAGGGCCTTTTCCCAGCTGCGTTCGAACATGCTGGGACGTCCCTCCCGTCTCTCTGCCCTCATCTTTTTTCCCCTCTGTTCCACCCTCACTCCTCCTCCCCCCTTTTCCCTCCTAAAACACTAACTGAGCCATCCCTGTCTTTACGGCCCTGCTGCGAACATTCCCCTCCTTCAAAGCGGAGGGAAAAGTAACACAGGGGACAGGATGTGTTTGTGTGCATTTACAGGATTGCAGGTATGTTACAGCTTGCTGCTCTGAGCTTTGCTGTAATTACACTGATGACACAGCAGGAAAGAAGCAGGAGCTCATCATTAGTCTACCTGGGAACCGCAACTCTACTGCTGAGACCCTTGTTTAAGGCTTTTTAAGAGAGTTTACCATTTGCTGCAAGACACAAAGTGCACAGCAGCAAATTTCCTTCTTTTCTTTTGTTTTTCCTCAGGTTCAACTGCTAAAAGGAGAAAAAGATATGTTAAGGCTGAATCGTTTCAAAGTGCAAGCTGTGCTAATAATGAATGACTTTAACAGGTCAGCTTTTCTTTCTTTAAGAAGCCTCGGGAAGGAAACGCATTAGAAACATCATGTAGACCCTCAGAAGTCTTCACTTAAACCTGGCTGACAAATTTCTTTAAAGACTCGCGGCTCTTTCAGCCAAGGTTAAAGTCGTGTAACTCACAGGAAAAAAACAAATCAGGGTTTTTATTAAATATATAAAATCTTCAAAGAAAAGTGTATTCTGATGAGGCAAAGCATTATGACCACCCCTGCCTCAGGTGCTGGTCGTCCTTTGCCAGCCTGTTGAGTGATTCCTGTTTTAATGGTTTGGCCCTTGTTGGCCTGTTACACCTGTTTTGGCTTAATATGTGTATTTTCACTGTGCACATTTCATGATAACTTTTTTTATGCAGCTGCATTCAACAGACAGCTGAAAGACAGACATTAAACAAAGAAAGATAACGACATTAAACATTTGAAAAAGCATTAGCGAAATGTAGTCAGATCAAAAAATGGTCTTTTGACTCCACCCACTATCTCTACGTATATATTATGACATAAAAGATACAGTCAAATGTATTCCACCGTCTAACCCCCATGAAGGGAACTCCTAAAGCTAACGTGGACAGTGTTAGTGCTGATTTTAGTGCCAGTCCACATTAGCTGACAGTCAAAGCCTCTTGCTGAGTATCTGCAAGCTGCTTTGCAACCCACCTCCAGCCCAGATCATCATTTATTCTTTATCAGATTTAATCACTGCAGTGTTTGTTGTTATTGATGCTTACTCTGTTCAGTAATGCTAATCTTGTTGCTGCTCTGCCCTCGCGGGGCTTTGCATTTAAGTTCAAGAAAGGTCACGGAGGTCCCAGAATAGAGCCATATAAAAAAGAAACTTTATTTTTCATGATTCTGACTGAAATATGCTTTAAAAACTGCAAAGTATGTCCACTTTATGTTTGTCCTCATCCTTTTTAACATGAAATATGGTGCGGAAGCCCAAGAACAAACCTGCAAAGAACCCTGATCTTAACCAACACCAGTTGGAGCACTAACTTGCCAAACCAGAAGCAACTCCTGCAGCTCAGCAACTTGACAAAGGTTTGCAGTTATCTGGAATTAACCAGACTAAATCTCTATCTATCATATCGGGGTGAGAGCCACAGCTTCCATTCCAAGTGCTTTGCTAGTAAAGCAACATGATTGGCCCATATGTTTCAGAATTTAGCTGTTGATTGGCTCTTTGGAGTCTATTAGATTTACCGCCATGGTTCTCTCTTGCAAAAGTCATCTCCCAACATCACCCACTTTTCCCACTGCGTCTCAGTGTGAAGAACTCATCAATACCTGGTCCCAGAATCAAGCAGACAGACTGAAACCAGAAGAGTGCACCCGTGTGGTGTAAGGGGAAAAGTTAATAGGCTGGTCTGAGTTTATAATCATATAAATTACATCTGTGGGCAACCCCCGGCTGCCTGCACAGAGGAACAAAACCTCTCCTCATCTGCCGATGCCTCTAGCCAAACACGACAACTTTAAACATTAAAATAACTCTCAGCCGGGTTTAAAGAATATAAAGCAGAAGCACACCTCAGAGCGAAGCGCTGGATGTTAGCCAATACCCAGCAGATCCACAAGAGCAAAGCTCATCATAAACTTCTTTTAAACTTTTTTTAGAACAGCCTAACCTTCAATTGGCAGCACAGCAGGAGACAGCAGCTCATCTTTGCCAGTGACCCTGCATCGCGCTCTTTCATCGCCATTATCAAACACAAAGCCGGGATCTTCTATACATTATTGATGAGACACATCTTCTTAGCTACTTCTCAAACAACAGAAGATGTGCAGCAACTCCTACTGATAATACCTCGTACCGCCTATCCTCGAATACACACACACAGGTAAGAGCTTCAAACGTCAGTCACACCAACCTGCTCAAGTCTCCAGTGAATAATGCACGAGCTAAGACCCATTAAGCCATATAAACACAACAGATTCTGTGAACAGTAGGGACGGAGATTTAAAGCGGTGCTAGGCAAGAGGTAGGAGAGTACAAAAGGAGTTGGTGTACCTACCGCATGCAGCGCTCCTTCATAGATACAAGCTCCTGGGATGACATAGAAGGAAGAGAGGGAGAGATACAGAAAAAAACACACCATTAGTATCAGAGTTCAGTCTGAATCATACCTGTGAGATGATCCTGCAGATGGTTAAGCAGCAAACGAGCTGTATGAAGGATAATCAATTAGTTCCCCTGTTAAGATGCAGGTTTATAAAGTTCTTAGTGCGATGACAAGATCTGAAAGAGATCAGGACATGTCTGCAACACAGAGACTCGAGCCCAGTGGGATAATAATACAAAAACAAGCTTATAAATATTAAAGTTTCATGTTTGTAATTGACTAACATGCAGTTTTGACCAAACAGTTACACAGCAATGCACCACTTTGCTGTAGTTATGCTTCTAAAAAGGTTTGGAAATATGTAAACAGAGCTGGGATTTATTGAACCCCTAATAACTATGATACGCTGCAGAAATGAGAGGGGGTAGCTGAGGCTGACAGGTTGGGTTCCTATTACACTGTAATCAGGTAATCAATGTTATTCACCTGCCCTGTGAGTGGTTTGATACTTATGGCTAATCAGCATGTTTAAAGACATAATCTCATGTGTGGATCGCCAAGCAGCCGTATCAGAAGAGACCACACTCGAGTTTTTATTCATCGCATTAACGTTCTAGATTTTAAAAAAATCTATTTCACTGATTACTATGAACAGAACAATGAAATGACTGTTATAATGACTGTTATTTTCATATTTTATACATCTATTATGTTATTAGACCAGCTGAGTCGCTTAAAATTTCCCACCAAAAATGGAAAATTTTATAATTCCCTAAAGCAGGGGTGTAAAACTCATTTTATTTCATGGGCCACATGCAGCTCAATTTAATCTTGAATGGGCCAGACTAGTGAAACACTCCTTTCTGTCACTGTAAAGAAGTAAAACTACACATTTAAAATTAATGAGATGTCTTAATATAAGAAAAAGAAGTTTCAGTTTTTCTACATGTTGAAGAAATGTTGTAGTAAATAAAAAAGAGGAAATAGTTGTTGTCTTTTTCAATCTGGACCCAAGACAGGAACTTTTCTGTCATTTAATTATTTATCTGTTACTTAATTACTTTTGTGAACGGCAGCAGAAGAAGTCTTAATCAGGAGAAAAAGCTGTAAAGCTTATTAAAACACAGTTAAAAATCCCAAATCTATCCCGTCCACATATTCCAAAGCTATCGAATGGGCCAGATTAGTCTTTGCCAAAGCATTTCTGGGCCCCAGGCCTTATGTTTGACAACCCTGCCTTAAAGCAACCAAAAGTGGCCTTTGGCCTTCTTCATATCTCACACCAGAATACAGACAGACTTAAAAAATAAACCGTAAAATCTTTGCACTAATAAAATCAGGGTGAAAAGGCCATCGTCTGACTGATGAATAATGTGTCGAATGTTTTTAAATTGGCACGTGGAAACAGCAGGTATGTGTAAGTCTAATATTTCTGGTCGAGGTCGGTCTGTGAGTAAGCGAGAGAAATGTGAGAAATGCCCAGTCCATGACAGAAAACAATCCTTGAGACTAAAAAAGCCTGGAAAGACTAGAAATTGCTTGCGAGGTTGAAAACTGGAACCTGAGTAGAGGAACCAGGGGAGTATTTACACTGGGGAGAGTAATTAACTGATTGGACACGGGTCCAGAACTATGACATTGTGTGAAAACAGCCGAGTATCTAAAGAACCTCTATTCATCCACACTGCTTTTATCTGCAGTACCTTTACACCAGCTATAACCTTTCTCACTTCGATTGTGCTGCAAGCCAATCAGAATCCAGTAATGCATCTTCTTTGCTTTTTTCTGTCTCATTAAACCAAGCGTTTACCGACATTTGTATTCACGGTTCAGCTGGAAACAGCTGCCGTTAAAAAATTCCTTTAATAAATGTGAAACATGCAACCTTTAGACTGAAACTGCAGGGTGCCACTGATTATCTTTGCTCAATCTGAGAGCTAAATGTTTAACAAAAACACAAACAGACAGATGCACAGGCAGCACGCGCCTCGGCCCAGCCGGGGCTCCGAGCCTCACGACACCAGACCTGGGAAATCTAAGCTGGCTCAGGGGAAAGTACAGAGGTAAACATTTACCATAATGGTCGAGATGGGAAAACAAGAATACAGTTACAGTTATGCCCTCATAAAGGATGCCCGAGAGCGAGTGTGTTTATGCTGCTGCGCCATGCTATAGTCTCTTTATCACACTGTATGGGAGAAAGAGTGCTGTGTAAAATATAATCTGGTGGTTTAATCAGTTCGGGGAAGACACAGTGGAGAGGTTTACTCTTCAGTTCTGCCTGCTAAAGAAAAATCCAACTAACAGTTCAGATTGTAACTTTCCCTGCTCCCAAAGTACATGGAAATCCTTATTTTTGGTCTCACTTGTGTTTTAAACATACAGCCTTTTAGATTATTGTGAAAATCATCTATGATGGGAACAAAAGTTTGCTCTTTGACTGTTTTTTAATGAATTTTATTTACACAAGCGTCTCATGGCCCTTTATATTTTAGAGGGAAAATTCCACAGATCAGATCCTCTATGAAAGAATTGGGAACAATATGGCCACGCCCACCTGACCAGCCCACGTGAGGTAGATGGAAAATTAGGATTCAAATACAAATAAGCACACTTCATGCATCAGCTGCTGTTTTTCACATTTCAACTAACAAACTCTATTTGATAAACTAGTGATTTTACTGGAAATGACAATACAGGTTTTTTTGCTTTTATTTTGAAGGCAGCTTCAGTGTAAATGTGTTGCAACAAAGGTTTATAAGGGTTTTGAGTTTGCTAGCCTTGAAAGATGTCAGCTCATACTAAAAAAAGACATTTCAATTGAGAAAAAAGAAGGAAACTGACTGTTGCTGAGCAGGAACAGACATCTGAACCTTTGCTGCAAAATCAACAGGAACTCTTTACAGAGTGACAGCAGTCGAGACTAGCTTTGTGATTAAACACAGAATTACAAAAAAAAGCCGTTCTCCGATGGCGAGCTCATCAAAGAGTCCTTTGTGTACTGCTGTTAATTAATGCACTTGTTCAAGCCAAATGAGAAAAAAGGAGGCAGTCGAAAATGTGCCCCGTTCCAGGTGAACCCTAACAAGACTGATCAAGGACATTCGGTTGAAAACAAAGCAGACGAGTTTAACTTTTTCTCCTCGGTTTCTCATCTTTACTCCTGGACTACAGAAAGAGTTTGAGATTATGGAGCAGCTGGCAGCAATGCGATGAATGAATGAAACTACAACAGAGGCTGAAATGGGACAAACTGACAGATGTTACAAACGAAGGCTGTCCAAATCTGGCGGGGAAAACATTTCTGACTTTTGAAGGCAAAAGAAAAAGTGAGTGAAATGAAATCTGAACTGAAATGAGTGTTTTTGCATTGTGTTATACATCAGGTGTAGTGTGAGTCAGTGCTAAGACTGAACCATCACAGACAGCTTAATTCGCCGCTGACAGAGCGCTTCAAGTCAGCATCACCACTGGATTTTTTCTTCCTCTTTCAAAGAGGAAAACATTCCACAGACAAGGAGACAAGGATCTCCCTTTATATGTGAACAAACATTCTCAGTGATGCAGTTTAACAAATCCAGAGAGAGATCCTCTCTCAGTGACGATCAGCTGTCTGTTATCAGCTCAAACGTTGAACCGACTTTAATGCACATTCAAGCCTAAAACAGACTAGATTTCTCTCACTGGGGTCAGAGACGTAAAAGACGAGCTGAAAAACTGCAGGTGCAATCAAACTACAAGCAGCACTTTGTATAAAGTTAAAAGTCTTTGAAATTTTGTCAAAATGTGCACATTTTGTTCACAACTATTTTTGTGAAAGTTGTTTAAGTAGTGATAAATCGTTGGTGCTTTACCTGTTTCATATTCCCATTAGATAATTTAAAATCATATCTTACCAGTTATAAAGAGAGCTTACTGGTCTGGTCCCCTACAACAGTTAAACTTTCTCATGTGGCCCCTTGGGAAAATTAATTGCCCACCCCTGGATCAGCTTATCTTCTATGAGGATATTTGGCAATGGTGGTAAGGAAGAACTCCCTTTTAACAGGAAGTGCTCCCCAGCTGAATGAGACTTAAGAAGGAGACATATTGAGGGATGAGGGCAAAGGGAAGACAGAAAAGATGAAAATATGGGAAAGAGCGGGCAAAAGTTGGTGACATGCAACAGTTGGATATAAACGCATCAGAGAGAAGTGCTCAGTGCATCATGGGAAGTCCCCCAACAGTCTGAGCCTACAGCAGCATAACTAAGGGGTGGTTCAATGTCACATCGTCGTTTTTATCTGAAACGAAAGCATGAAATTGAATCTTAAAAGCAGAGACGGTGTCTGTCTGCCGAATCCAAACTGGGAGCTCCATGAAATCGGAGCCTGACAGCTGAAGGCTCTGCCTCCCATTCTACTGCCACAGCACAGCAGTGGTGTCTCCCTCACGACTGAGGTGCATAAAACAAAACACTGTAACACCTTCTGTTAATTCTGGGTTTAATAGGGAGCCAATAAATAGAAGCTAATGTGAGAGAAATATGATCTTCATGTATGGTCCCTGAACTCTTACTGCAGCATTTTTGATCAGCTGAAGGCTTTTTTCACTGAGCTGTTAATAAAGAACTACAAAAGTCCATCCTAGAAATAACATATCCACGAAGCAGCATTTCAGCTTCTCTCTGACACAGGATGTTTCTCATTTCTGTAGATGGATTGTTGAAAGTGCAAGTTAAAGGATACATCCTGGACAAAAAATGACTCCAATCACTGTAGTGATGGAGGCTGAGGGAAAGCCATCTAGAAAGGAAAGTATTGATTTATGATACTTGCACATTTCAGCATGATAGTCTCATAAATAAGGGCAACCTTTATTAGCCTTTTTAAACTCAGTAACGCCAAGAAAAGATGCCGCATGACGGCTAAATGATGGTAAAAAATCTGTCTATAATCTGTGTTAATCACAGACCTTATTTCAGGAATTTAAGCAAAACTTTTTAAAACATTAACCTCCTAGCAATAAATAACATCTGGTTAGTCTCACTGCTGCACCTCAGAGTCAGGTTCAGCTTTTATAGGCCACATATCAGGTAATGAAACGAGGGCAGCTCCTAAACTTGGCCCACATCTGACCCACACAAGATACTTGCCAGTGTCATAACCGAGGTGTGAGAGCAACAGGAAGTCTGGATTAAGCACAAATGTGTCTGCTGAGACCAACAAAACCCCAAACATGTATTGTCTTCATCATCATCGGGTTCTAAAACCACTTGAAACAGCAACACTGCCTCTATCCTTGTTTGGACTTTCATCCCTCCCTCAAATTTGAGGGAGGAAAGAACTTTGTTCGGTGGAAGATAATGGAGGATTATGGAAATCTGAAATAGGAAATGTTGTTCAAATTTAGATTTCATTGTCCATTTTCACAAGATGATTCTTTGTGAACAGGATCTTAAGGTATTAAACGGTGTTTGCTGGCAGTGAAGCCTTAAATGTCTGATCAGCTCAGGACAATCACGGCCTAAATACGTGTAGACTTTGACAGTACAGGCTGAAAATAAGATTACTAACAAAAAACAAGAACTAGATTTGCACACGTTTTACCACAGCTTCATATTTTCCTTTGATATCACATGTTGACACAGTTCATCATCACCTCTGAAAGAAATGTGCTACAAAATGAAATGATCAGCGCATCTTTTCGCTACAATAACCCAGAAATGCTTTGTGTTGAAATATAATCATTTGTACTGTTGTTCTAATCATTTAACTCCTGTGATTAACCCAAACTTAAGCCTGCAAACAACCAAATCAATGTTTTATCAGATGAAAGTGCAGTCAAACTTCAAAGTGTTTCATTTACATAGACCCTGAGCTGGAATGCTTGCATATTCAACAATAACTGCCTGGATGAGTGCGACTCTAATCTGATTCGGTAGCAGATAATAATTCTGCAGATGCTCAGAGCCACACTCAAAGCTCTACAAAGGAATCTTAATTGAAAAGCACTAATCTCATCATGACTCCAAACATTTGTCCAGAAAACGCCGTTCTCAGCTCGGCTTTCAGTCCATCCTGCAGCACTCACTGTTGATCACATTTGAACATTTATAACCGTTTTGCTCTGCTCGCCGATGCCAGCATGCTCTCTTTTAAGCGCGGAAAGAAGCGAAGGGGTACCTTGCTTCATAAAAGTTTGAATCTGACTGAAGCAAGTCCTGCCAAGCAGAATGAACGCATGCCAAGAATAAGAGAGAGGATGCTAATGACTTTGGTAGGCATATGGTGCTGCTGCTGCTGCTGTTACATGCAGGCAGAGGAGGTTTTCACCTGCCAGAGACCAGGCTACAACATTAACCATGCCTCGGTCTGACAGGAGGAGTACAGAGAAACTATGAATGGGTCAGTTAAGCAGCAGCACTTGCACAGACCTGCTTTAGATTCTGCTCTTGACAGTCCTGTGCATTATAACTCCTCTAATGGGAATATCGTAGCCGTGCATGGGCAGCTATTTTAGATCTGATGCAGAGTTATGAATATTTATACAACACAGAGGCCGTGAGAAAGACTGGGTTTAAAAAGAAAAGGTGTTTAGATATGAATATGAAAAACTACAACAAGTTCATGTGTTGCTTTTTAATTCAGATTCATTTGCAGTCTGTTGAATGTGACTCTGGGTACCTGCAGAACTATTATCCAAACAGAAGATTGTTTTGCTTAACTATGCCCGCCTAAAATCGGGAGTTTAAGGGTGTATTTAAGTCTGGTCCTTTCTTTGAGTTTCACTTTCTCAAATTGACTTTGAAGTTTGGGTTAAGACAGATTTTTTAATTACTGTTAAGGTTATATGAGGTTACTGTATGTCTGTGTTTCAGTTAAGAGTATTTGTTTCTCTACAATTAAAGTCTGAAATTCTGTTAAATAACTTCTGCAGCTCAGTTAAAACTGATTTTCTTTTTGTCTTTTCAGTTTTAACTCGCCTAACAAATGCTTTTAGTTACTGAAACATAATCAAAGAGCACGTTTTAGTGAATATTCGAGCCGCTCTCCCTGAATCAGACATTTCCAGGTCCACTCGGAGAGCATTACTGACTGCACAGCTCAACCCTGGTGGAGTGTGCTCATTCAGAAATCCTATCAAACGAGTGTTTGTGTCATATGAAAGAGCTCATTTGAAATTCACCAGCTGACTTTTCTCTTCTGGGAAAATCTGTCAACCCTGAAGTTGGGATGGGAACTCTTATCCTTGGGTAGCAACACCCTGCTCTGGCTCACGGTCCTCCACCTGCGATTGTGGGTCCTGAGCAATTATAGCCTAAATTGCATTCATTTTAAGCTGAAAGTGTTCCTAATGGAAAAGGTGATCGATCGCTCTGCCCGCAACTTTCACACCTCCACAAGATTTCTCTGCGCGTACTGGAACAATTCTTCACTCGGTGCTGGACAAAGTAGCTGAGGTTGAACTAAATCCGATTTAGAGTCGGTGGATCTCATACGAGCGTGCATGGTGGTCCCTAATAACCCCTGACCTGGCTACGTAACAAGCAGGACAGGAGGACAAGTGGCTTGGTGAAAAGAGACTAGAAATACCAACCGTGAATCCCACGGGGGACGGTGAGGATCCCAGCCAGAGCGCCAACAAATATCCACCATCCACACATGATCGTACAAAAAAGAGGATTTAATCCAAATCCAGTCAGAAGGGAAAAAAAAACGGGATGTGTGTGTGTGTTTGTGTTCAAGTGTATCTATCTTAAATGAAAGCGGGTCTCTCTGTGCATTATTGGTGCTTTGAACACAAACAGAAAAGATCCGGGAGTCTTCAGAAGGAGCGGGGAGACGGAGCGCACCGGGTCCGACTCCTGAGCGCTGCGCGCCGGACTGGAATGCGGCGCAATGCCGAAACCTGGAGAAGTGGGTTATCCACCTCCTTCCTGTTCGCGTGCTCAGAGCTACCGGCTGGACACAAAACTCTGTTAAGAAAAAAGAGTCACCGACAGCAAGTTGTTCCCTCTTCAGCTGCAGCAGCAGAAGCCGGGACGCTTTTAAAAGCCGAGGCGCATGACGACGACTGGCGGCCGGAGTTTGAGCGCTCCTGCAGCGAGCCTCGCGCGTGTTTGAAGTCACTTCTTGCGGTGGACCGGTCTACT
This sequence comes from Simochromis diagramma, assembly GCF_900408965.1. Classification (NCBI taxonomy): domain Eukaryota; kingdom Metazoa; phylum Chordata; class Actinopteri; order Cichliformes; family Cichlidae; genus Simochromis; species Simochromis diagramma. The sequence goes on along the minus strand of NW_024387285.1, from coordinate 2,522,858 downwards.
TGTCCTCCCGGAGCCCACCCCACTCCCTCTCCTCCTTCTTTTCCTTCTTGTTCGTCCTCTCCCCCTCTGTCAAAGAGGACGTCCCACCTCTCCACCCCCGCTTCCACCACCCACCTCGCAGATATAATCTCACATGGTGGGGACTCTGCTCCCTGGGGATTAAAACATGAGGGAGAGAATTAGTTTTCTGGAGGGGAATTTGGTGATCTAGGATCAGCTGAGGGATTCATCCTTTTAATCCCATTTTCAGCTGGAAATCTGACGTTTACAGAGAATAAAAATAAATACATTAAAGAAAAGTGGAGCTGTAGGCTGTCTGAACTCACTTTTACACCTCTGGGGTCATTATAATTCCCCGGCGCCAATACTCTTTTACGGGAACTCGTGTTTGGAGTGATCTTAAAATAGTTTCTGTTTTGATGCCCTAAGTTTTCTCAGTCTCGAATAATCTTCCATGAATAGCCTCATTATGCTCTTATCCTATTATGTGCGTTAAATCTAAAAAACTTGCGGGTTTATAGATGCTGAACTCTGTGTTACCTTTAAATGACTTGAGATTATTGAAATTAAAAGGCAGTGATTTTTAAACCAGGGGTCAGGATCCTCCAAGGGAATTTCTTGACTCTCAAGATAATTACCAGTAAGGAAATATTGAATTCTCAGCGTTATTCCTTTAATCTAATTCCTGACAGCAATATTTGTAGTCCACGTTTGTCATTGTTAGGTCCGCGTTACATTGGCCAAATGTCAGGTGTGTTATAGCATTTGGTCCACATGAAAAAACCTTCCTATAACCGATGTGGTCCACATCTGGCAACGCCAAAAGTGCCATAAGTAGCCCAAACGAGGCCCAGATTAGGGTCTGATGTGTCTGTGTGCTGTAATTCTAAACAGCTTGACTTCAGATATCATTAAATGATTTAATTGTAAAAATAATATGAGAGCTGAGAGACACTGTCAGCTTGAAATCCAGCACCCTGAGACTGTACACTAAGTGGAAGGGAGAAGGCTGAGGACTGGTGAGTGTTATAACCAGTATCCAGGATGAAACAATAAAGATCCATGAATACATCATGAAGATGGCCACGGCTGATAGCGTGCTTAGGACTACCTCAGCCAGCAGAAACCTGAGACAGAAGAGAACCAAGGAGAGGAACCATCATTAAAGAACAGGCCTGTGCACGGTATGTACCAGAGGCAGATAGAAGGAGTGGTTGATATCGAGAAATCCAACCAGTGGCTGGACAAAGCTGGACTGAAAGACAGCACAGAGGCACTAATCATGGCAGCACAGGAACAAGCTCTGAGCACAAAAATCCATGGAGGCTGGGGTCTACCACATCAGGCAAGATGCCCCTGAGACAATCCAGCACATTACAGCAGGGTGCAAGATACTAGCAGGGAGCGCATACATGGAACGCCATAACCAAGTGTACAGGAACATCTGTGCTGAGTGTGGCCTGAAAGTCCCAAGGTCAAAATGGAGACGCCCCCAAGGGTGGTGGAGAATGACCGAGCTAAGATCCTGTGGGACAGTTTGACCGACGGACAAACTGTTGATGGCTAACCAACCGGACATAGTGGTGTTAGACAAAGAGGAAGACAGCCATAGTGATAGATGTAGCGATACCAAATGACAGAAACATTAGGAAGAAGGAACACGAGAAGCTGAAGAAGTACCAAGGGCTCAGAGAAGAGCTCGAGAAGATGTGAGGTGAAGATAACAGTGGTCCCCGTGGTAATCGGAGCACTAGGTGCGGTACTCCCAAACTAGGCAAGTGGTTCCAGCAGATCCCGGGAACAACATCTAAGATCTCTGTCCAAAGAGCGCAGTCCTAGGAACAGCTAAGATACCGCGCAGGATCCTCAAGCTCCCAGGCCTCCCAGGATCCGAGCTTGCCCTGCAGGGCAAGTGTTTGCAAATCATTACTAATTGAGCAATTTCATGTAAGTGTCATTAATTTGTGTAATTAAAATAAAAATAAAAAACTCAATTATAATTATATATGGTTTTGTGTGGTATTTATTTGTGAAGTGAACTACCAACTTGTCTCCTGTCTAGGGTGTACAGGTACCTTAGCACAGCTCCACCCGTAAATGATGGGTTATAAGACTTTAATAATAAAGGTTTTATTACTGAGCATAATTCCAGGGTGTCAGTTACTGACATTTAGTCAAAGCCTCTGCTGTCTCACATTCAAGCAGAAGGTTTCCTTTAGTGTTGCTCAGTATGTGTGACCACAATACTGAGACCAGCGTCTCTCCTACTTTGTCATAAATTAACCCAAACCTGACCGAGTAGTTTTGGTCACAACTTTGCGTCCAGGTTCACAGTCTTGTGATTTGGCCACACCACATCACACCACCTATGTCAGTAACAACTTTATAATGGACACTGTTTAAAACATTACACATTATTTACAACTTTCCAAGAACCATCCAAATAATGTTTTACAAATTAGTAAATATTGCTTTCAGTTTCATGCTGTAATAAAAATAACTGATAATTAAAGTTAAGCAACTGTATTTTTACCTTATGGACATGATTTTCTGAGACTTGTAAACACATATTGTTAACAGCAACATAAAAACGTGTCCTTAATCAGAAAAGAATAATTCAACTGATGTTAACAAGGGAGGAGACCACAGACACTGAGGTATTTCTCATCTTGTTTTCAAAACCTCAAAATCCATTATTCAATTTTTGAGGTTCCATGGGGCTTTTATATATTTACGATTTTGCTAAAATCCTGGCAGAAGTTTAAGAGATTCCCTTTAACACTATCCGTTTTACATAGAAACTGAATATTTTGGGAAAACTGATCAACTATCGACTTGCTAATTAACTTTTTTTAGTGACTTTATTAGTCAGGAACATATTATTACTACTAACAATCTCCTTTAATTATTTAAATATTGTCTCATGTGAACCTTTTATTGTCTTTTTTTTGTTTTTCCTCTAATTTAAAATTTAAACATTTAAATTTAACATAATTTCAAACAACAAATCCTGTTTACCTCGACCCTGGTGGTATGGAGGACAAAACAAGCCAAAATAATAATAAAAAAAAAAACAGAGAAAGAAATTTTTAGATTTTAAAAAAACAAAATAATTTAAAAAAAAAGATTTAAAATGTCTTGATGCATGCTTAATAATCCAGGGAAGAAAATCCCAGAAAGTTGTTTCTCTTCATCTGGACGTTTCATTTTCGGTGGGCGACTTCTTCGATCCAACGGACTGAACAAGTCACTTGAATGAGTGATGAAGGTCAGTTTTATTTTCTTCAGTGATTTTGTTCATATTATTTATTTCTTTATTTTCTAGTTTTATTCATTTATTTGGGCAGTCTTGGTCTTCCATACAGTAATATGTACTTACTTTGTTGTTGTTTTTTTCAGGTAACGGGATAATCTCCTCTACCTTTGTATCTAAAGTCCTGTCACTATCTTACAGGAAGTTGGCAAACTTTTTTTTTCAGTGACCATTTACTTAGTGCTTCATTCCCCCCCCCAGTTTGCTTTTATTTCATCCACAGCTTGCTGATCTACCTGGGAGCTGCTTTCCCCCTCTTTTTTCTGTACAATAACTAACTATTGTATGTCTACAGCTTGTTTTTCAGTGTAATGTTTAATCAGCAGGAGTGCAGCATTGAGATTCCTCAGGGTCACATGGCAGTAACCTGATCTCCACTCAGTCCTTTTGTCCTCTGCCAAAAACAGGGATCAGAATCGGTTTTGCCTTTGAACAAGCTTTCTTTTCTGCTGCTTTAATTCTGCTGCTGTCTGCACTCTTCAACTATTTATAACCAGCTCCCCGTCTGCAGTGACAAAGGAGAAGATTAAAAAAAATATAAATATATATAGCAGGTTAAATTCTGGCCTCCAACACAACCAAAAATATCTATATCATTTTGACATGTCATGAGGGCTCTGGTGAGATTATACCTGACCTCATATTAAAGTCAGGCTTGGAATGGAGGTCTTATAAATCTCTGGTTATAACTATAGAGACATCATCGCTGGCCATAACCACACAGCAGACTCTTCATGATGTGTGTGACTAAAGGCTATGTTGACAGAAATTGTATCTTAAATATGTTTCTGAAATCCCATTGGTGTGGGGATGGGTAGATAAGGTGAAAGGCAGGACAGGACACGACCTTAGCGGTCATGATGCCAAACTAGTGCCTTACAGTGAATGGATGTACTCGCTTGGTAGATTAGAGCGGGGGTGTAGCTCAGGGGTAGAGCATTTGACTGCAGATCAAGAAGTCTCTGGTTCAAATCCAGATGCCCCCTGCTTTATGAGTAACCTAAACACCTTTCTTCACACTTCAGCTGATACAGTCTCATCATGAACTTTCTAGAAGTTTAAAGGAAGTCAAAGATGTCAGTCTCTCAGGTCCCCGAGTTTACATTCAGTCTTCCAACTCCCCTTTTTGATAAATCTTATATTTATAGCTGAAGCTGGACACAGAGACTAAACCTAAACCACTCTGTAGTTATGCAGATTTAGGCTCAAGCTCCTGGAGAAATTCATTTCTTTCCATGCACCCATTCATTTACATTACACCGTGCTTCTAATTAACTCCTGTCTTCTCTACTGCAGTTTGTTTTATCTTCTTTGTTTATGGTCCTGTCTTCTCTTTCCACTCATGTACAACTGTTTACACCCTCCCCAGCGGCTGCACTTCCCCGTGTCTGGAGGTCACTTTAACTAGAATTTTCTCTCTAATAAAGTGGAGTCTTTAAAATGCGAAATAAAGTGCCTTGAGACAAATGTTGTTGCAAACTGGCAGCATATTTTAAATAAAGCAAATTGAACATACGGGAGATTTTGGACTGGACTGTTAGACTAAACTCTCCACCACTAGATAAAAGAACATCTTCTCTCCATTAAATTTCCAGAGACAAGATGGACTGAAGCTGTTCTGAAGCTCAGTATGATCTCTCACCAAAAAATAGTTAACCGGAAATAAGCCGCAAATCCTCCAACGGCTCACTGGAGGAGTTAACAAGCTAATGCTGCTGGTATTTCTGCAGAATAGAAAGAGCAAGAGCAGTTGCAGTTTTCTTCAGTCTTTGAGACATTTTAGTTTAGTTTGTTGATGTGAAATCACTTCCCAGCCTCTCTGTCCCCAAGAAGAACTCTTTCATCTCGGCGAGAGAAACAAAGGAAGTAAACATCTTTACAACAACAGCCAGATCAGTATGAAAAACCACAGTTTACAGACAGACAGACACACCTGTGAGAGTCAAGCTGGCACCACAGCAGCATTACTGCATGTCAACAAGAAGCTCGTTAAAGGCGGTTTCATGACTTTTACTGTTTCCAGTTTTTCATTGCTTCTTTCTATAGTCTGTTTCTTTTGCTCTCCACCACCAAATCCTATTAAATTAGTTGCAGCAGCAGCAGCAGCAGCCTGATTCCCCCACAGGGACCAATAAAAATTCAAACTAATCTCAGTCTCACTCTGAACGTCAACCTGCACAGCATCACAGGATTAATGTCTAATAGGCTGCGCTAATTCAACGCACAGCTTGAAAGGATGACTCTACTCTTGCTGTGGTTTGGGACATAAAAGACGTGGGATACTTTCCCAAAGACTTGCTAACATCTAAAGATGTTTTGAACCACAGAAATAATGTGCTGGGAGGGTTGAGAGTGCAAATCTTAGCTTCTAAATTGAGTTATTAAAACACTGTTTTCACTTTAACCTTCAACTCACAGGTTTAACTTCAGGGTTATTTATTCATTCACAAACTTGAATTAATAAAGATAATATTCAGTACAGAGAAACTACAGCTGGAGGAGCTTAAACTGATGGATGAAAATTTATGGAAAATTGACCCCAATTTGCAATGTTTTGGGAGTTAAGGCAAAAAAAAGGCTTCAGTTTTACCTGTGAATATATCTCAAGCATCCACAACATAATCTAATGCAAGATTATACATGATGTGCAAGTACATGTCTACTATTAAAATCTGTGAACATTTTTTACTTCACTACTTTTTATATATTAGTGGCCTCATGTAAGAAAATCTAATTTCTCCCTCAGTGTCAGTGCGGCTTTATCTCCTGGAATGAGCTTCAACAGGTTGGAGGAAGACTTCCGTTTAACCCTACAGGAGTCTGGAGTGCAAGCTATGTAAACACTGCCCCCTGCTGTTCAGCTGGTAGTATTACACGTGATTTTATACCAGTTTATACCAGGATGACCCGGGATGAAAATTTGTGGTTGTGGACATGGGGCCCCTCACTTTGCATAACAGCTTAATTATTTCCCCCAGTGACCCAGAACCTGATTCTTTTTTGGATACCAACTTCTTAAATGTGTTTATTTGTCATTCTCAGGTAACATAAGAAAAATGAAGCCATTTGTATGTATTATATATGTATTTGTTTGAGTGGGGATTAGCTCAAACCTTTAAACATGTCGACAGCATGAATTGACTCATGATTGAAGCCTAATGACTTTACAACAAAACCAAAATCAATTAGTTAAAATCATCAAATGCTTTATAGTTTATTGTATTTGAGGACATGTGGAGATTCGAGCATATAGAGATGTTTATACGTTTAAACGGATTTCAAAGCTTTTGTTAGCTGAAAAAATGATAATTAGCTTTCACTGACCATGTGGTCATACAACTATAAATAGAAAGAATAAAAAGATAAAATAAATAAATAATTCAGACAAAACCCCCTCAGACTGTTTCTGGACCTCCTGTCATTCTGTAAAACAATAAGAGTACAGCTGATTTATGGGTTTCAGTTTGCCATGTTGTGTTATCATTAATAAACGTCACATTCCTGTCTTGGTCACCTTTTACCTTTTGTCCCATTTTGCTCTCCTGGGATTTCCTTCTTCGAAAGAATAGATACCAAAACACACGAGCCACAGAACAAAAACTTTATTGACTACAACGCACATATACACAATCTGCACCTCACTCCTCCTTTTCTGGTGATTTCGGGAGAACATCTTCGCTCTTGAACCAAACAGCTTCACTGGTGTGACTGGCGATGATCGCTCGCTCAATGAAAGGTCCTGATACGGAAAGAGGAAAAGAAAGGAAGAAAAACGCTGTCGTCATAAAGAACGGCTCTTTTTAAGTGGAGCAGAAGCCAAACACAGACTGAAAACTGATATCTGCTTAATTGCAGGGCTGATGATCACCATCGACTGACAAATGATCCACCTCCCCTTCTGCTGCAAGTGTTAATGACAACAGATTTGAAATTAATGAAGTCAAACACATCATAAAAAAGGAAGATACGGGGTGGAGGTGGGTTGCAAAGTGGCTTGCAGGTATATAGCAGATGTAGGAAGTCTAAAGTTATGTTAAACAGCTTCTTTCCATCTCGTCCTCTTTTCTCTGTCTTTGGCTTACAAACTCCCTGCAGTCTTATTTCTCTCACGTATTTACTTTTAACATACTTATGAATAGTTATTTCAGCACTGCGTTCCCCGTCGTCTCCCGTCCTCTGCATTTATATTATTTTTTATTAGCATATTACGTCTTTGGTCGTGAATAACTCCCATCAGCCCCTTGGGGGGAGCTGGTCTCTTCTTCATACCCACACGCTGTATTTCCGCACTTCTCTCTCTGTTTTTAAGCACTTATCTGTGAAGTTTACTCTTGTTTTTGCCCACGCTGCTGCCATTAGCCTCTGTCTAAATGACTCTTAAAAACAGTAATGGAAATAAAGAAGCCAATCTAACAGTAAGTATTCCTGATATTCGCATTTTCTGATGCTTCACTACTGGTTGCCGAGGTAATTAAATTCTGCCGCGGGGTCCTTGTGTGATTCTTGTCAGGGATTTGTAACGTTTGCTGGCACAAGCTCAAAGACGCGTCTCTGCTGACGAGAGTTCAGCAGAGCCCAGGTGGCCCGGCTCGACGCCTTCATCGGCAAATGAAGCAGAGCCGTAACGACGCACCGAGTGAGACATTTCACTCAACCGACGTTGCGTCGAGGATGCCGCGCGTAGCCGAGCGGGTTCAGCAGAGCATTAACGCTTCAAGGGTGAGCGGTGAAGACTCCCACAGGGATCGTCGTCAGGCTGAAACTGCACACACTCAGGTTTACTGCGAGCACTATAAACAGAAGCATCTGCTGCGCGTGCAATCACACGGCTGCTGCCAGGAAACGGCGTGATGACCTCTGCCAGGAAAAGTCCCGTTTCTCTTCTTTTTGAGGTTTTGAAGGGTCAAAAACAAACAAACAAACAAACAAACAAACAAACAAACAAACAGGCAACCGCTGGTGTCAGCCTCCTACTAGATGCACATATGGTGTCAATTTCAAAATTCTATGCCATGTTATTATCAATTTATGACAAGCTTCTCAGAGAACTTGACCCCTGACCTTTGACCTTGAGGTCACTGAGATTCGGACTCGTCCTGCTAAAAGCAGATGCACGTACGGGATCAACGAAGCTCCAACGTCGTTGTTCTTATGTTATCACATTCACAAACTCAGGCGTCCATGTGGGGTGACGACATTACCCCATCAGCCTGAGGGATGAAAGTCAGCTTGATTTCCATGGTAACGAGCAACACAACCCTGCAGAGCTGCTAGTCTGGCTGTAAACCTCTGGAGGCCGTTCCTTTTTAATATGTTGCATTCACGGGGCTCATTCTGCTCGTTTTTCCCGCATACGTTAAAACATGAAGCGATTTTATTTTTTTGTAAAATGAAACGATTGCAGGTATGATTGAAAACTGACATGCAGGACCAAAGCAAACTTTCAAGACATTAACTCCATTCTATAATTTTATGAGAAGTATGAGGAAAAACAATAAACGATAAGAAAACCATTATTCTTTATTCTGCTGAAGAGACAAAGGTTTAGTGGTACTACGGTCTACACGAGAGAGATCGGAGTTCTCTATATGCACGGCTCCAGTTTAGATGGCGTCAGTGGTTTAAAGAGTCCTTTGTGAAAGCTCTGCAGTTTACTTCAGCAGGGAAAATGTTAATAATGTGGTATTTAGCAAGCTCAAAATTAGTTTTTAGATCGTTTAGGCCTTTCTCTCTAATGAGAATCCATTAGCTGATGATTACACTGCATCCTGTAAATCGAACAAAGTGGAGGAAAATGCAGAGAAATTACTGAACGAACTACAGCTTGATGGAAAAGCTGCCGACTCCTCTGCTTCCCTTCTTGATTCATAAGAAGAGAACCTGGACAAACGGCCATAATTTTAAACTCAGGGGTCATAGTTTTTGTTTAGGTTTAACATTACACCTCAACGTCACGTCATACACTTTTTACGCAGCAGTGTTATGGTATGAAAATAAGTGGAACTCTCTTGAGGGAGTGATTGACACTCACAGGAAGAAGGCTCTGGGTTCAAAACTCTGGGTTTGCACTGTGATGGCTGATGAGCTGTGCAGGAAGTCACCTGTGACAGCTTAGACCCACCCACTGACCCCAAGAGAGATAAGCCCTTAAGAAAATGCATGGGTGGACGGACGGATACATTTCCAGAGTTTTCAGCCTTCATATCTTTGCACGTACAGGACATACCCAAATCAATTTTCAGGGCTGGAAGAAAATCACACAGCGTCACAATCTGATACCAAAATATCATTTTTGCTCAGCATGTTTTTCCCCCCTATTTTCAGCATCAATACCATGGGATATATCATAGTTTCAAAGCAAACTGCACAAGTTTAATGTCTGTGCAGAGGAGCAGAAAACGTTGTGAAGCATAAATAAAGTTAATGTAAATGTGTTGAAACGCAGAGCAGAGAGGCCACAGGTTTGAGGGTCAGCCTGTTTTTTGTTGGGGGGTTTTTCCACTGTGCATGGCGAGTCACCTCTTGAGAACATCAGTTCATTTTCAGTTGAACAAATGATTAAAATGATTCTTTTCTGGATCCCCGTGAATGCTGTTTAAAAGTAGTTTCCTCCCAGCTGTACTCCCTTAATGTGCTTTTCTTCTTTTTAATAGAGCACAGGAATGATTCCATTTTTCCAGGTAAACAAGTTTAAAACACTTGCCCTGAAAAGTGCAGCAGTAAGGCTGAAAACACATCACAGAGAACACGTGGCTGGTGTGCTGCTAAACCTTTCCCTTCTCTCTGCATGAGTGGTGCTGCAGAGCCCGAAACTGAACTCGGGAGGGAAAGTAACACCATGCAGCAGCAGAAAGCTGGTATGATTTAGAAGCTTTCTATCGAGCATTCGAGCAGACAAAAATAAATCAAAAGTCTGCTATTTTTTCCCTGCGAGCTATAAAAGCAGAGGTAGGGCTTGGGGAACTGTCGGAGGGTTTTTGCTGTTGGTTTTGGTGAACATACATACCCAAGCTGGCTGGTCGGTGTGAACAAACATCAACCAGGATTGTCTGCAGGTTGGCGAAGATGTGCTCACTGGGCATGTCGAGCTAAGCAGAGGAGAGAAAACAAAATGTCTGAAACGTCCGATTATATTTACCATTTCTGAAATCCTCTGTATGTTCATACTGGTGAAAAATCAATGTGCTGCATTTAAACAAAGAACTCCAGCATTTCAAGTTAATTTCACACATGTAGTGCACCCCTGAGCACTTCCTGGACTCACCCGACAGAAGTGCATGCAAGAGTTTAAATGTCTGCCAGAGCCCTAACCAGTGATGTCACACTGCAGCCTCCTGCTACACCTATCCAGGCAGATCTCCAACCTTGACCCCACAGAGAACTGCAAAGCACATAGCCTGCATATAAAAGATGGACGTGGCAACTGTGACATCACCTGAGTTTGCATTTAGAAGCCTCAATGTTACTTTTTGGCCACCGCCATGTTGGATTTTTCCCCTCATTTAGAAGAGAAGGTGGACAAGCTTGGTTAGCAAGCTGCCAATCACGTGTCAGATCATTTCATTTAGACTTTCTGACTCACTTTTGAAGTTGGCGATTGTGACCATTGAAGAAACTTCTTTTCTTGTAGTTCTGAACCAGCTTCACTTTTCAGCCTCAGAGGCTGACGGTGTGAATGCAAAGCAGATCATTTCCTGCTGTGTCGCAACAAAGTTAAACTGTACCGACCCGACTGTCCTGCGTTTATGTGTGAAAATGTCCTGATATGCTGAGTGCTTATAAACGAGCGAATATGTGTTCTCTGCATTTTAAATTCATGCAGATGTGATAAAAATATATAGAACAGGAAAACACCAAGCCTGTAACCAGCTGATACTACTGTTTTATTTAAAAACGTACCCAGTAGAAGCAAACACACACATACACATAAAGCATTTCCTCCCTAAACACACTCCAACATTTCCCTCAACCTTCCTCAGGGCGCATCGATTTTATGTCTCCATCCTTGTGGGAATTTATGCTTTTTTAATCAGGACTTTTTTTTTCCTTTGCTTTGAGCTCTAAAACTTGCAAAACTTAAAACTGCCTCATCGCTGAAAACTTCCTCTGTTGGTTTTGCACACATTCACACAGCTCCTCCCATCAATGCACATTGCATGTACCGGTTTGTTATGACGTACCGTAGCTATCTGGGACCTAACATAGCAGTCGCTCTCCACCATGTACTCGTGACCCGTTTTAAATAAGCACCTCCAACATTTTGGGACGTTGATCGCACTGGGACACTGGAGCTGCGAATGTAAAGGAATAAAGTATGAAGCCACAGAGAGAAAAGAATAGTGATCATCATCATTATCTCGGTGAAAGCATTCAACACTCTTCGACATTCCATTTTGGCATGTTCGTCTTCATGGCTGTGAGGACAAGCAGGATTAAAACTACCGCTGCTCGAACTGATGCACAACAGCATTTGAATATGGAATTGAATAAAATAATTCAAACTGGAATTGCCACACCTATAATTTTGAAGTACGAACCTTAGAAATGTTGATACGACTTCCGTCTCAGCACTCAAGGCTGCATACATCAGCCTTCACTTTGTTGCATACAGGTAGGCATTAACCTTCCAGCTTAACTCGTCAGGACATTTAATTTTCCTGATGATTGGTCGACCTGATGGACTGCCTGCCTGCAAAAGATGTGTTTGCTGTCGATTCTCTAAAAAGTCAGTTTTAAAGATTTTATTAATAATTTTAAACAGTTTGCCTCACAAACAAGTAAACAGCACAGAAATTGGAGGAGAAACAGAAAAGTAATACTTTTTTTCAGTTTTCCCGGTAAACTCGATCTGACCTCACGGGATGTGCCGTTTAGCTCAGTTTAACCAACTCACCGGCTGTATGAGCTCCACTCCTCCAGCAAACACCGCTCCGTTCTCCCGAGCAACTGTGGCTTGATTAGCATCCTGCAGAGACACAACCAAAGACACCTGCGCCCATTTAAATCTGATTTGGGTGCGTCAACGTCTGGCAGACCCCAACGATGTCATTCATTATGGCCGTTAACACGCTCATCTAAGTTACAACCCACGGCCTGCGCAGCTTGACAGGAATATTAATCAAACCCTGCTCGTCGGGTTCTACGATAAAAAGCAGCCACGACCGAAGCACATTCATTACAGACAAACAGGGAGACAAATAAAAGGTGCTGCTGCTGCTGCACATCTGAATCATGCACCGACAAAATTAAAACAATTCATCAACAACAGACACACAAATGGCTACGAAATGAAGATTCAGTGAGGCTAAAATAAAAGTTTTTACCTCTGTAAAAACTAAAACTCTGTTCATCTCTGCCTTGAAGGCGTGCGGTAAGTGCACAGTGCTGACGAAGGGGTCGACTTTTTTCTGCAAGGAGGAAAAACAGAGTAATTTATTATGAGTAACAACACGGGTATGCTGCAGGAAAAGAGCAAAAGAATCTGGAAACAAATAAGGAAAAGCGAGGATGTCAATCACAGAGCAGGCCTACATAATCAAGCATTAAAGTTATTCAGCCACCACTTTAATTTTTCATTTCTCTAGAGAGTTCATAATTCATAATGCATGGGAACATTAGTTCTGCAGTGACAGACAGCTAAGAGTAAGACAGAGTTTGTCTCCCGTGGACCCTCTGGACAGCACAGCAGCAGCTCTGCAGCCCTGCGATGTGTAAGAAAGAACGAAAAGAAGCACTCGTGAGGCTTTTATTCCTCGGTGCCGCGCTGTTTTCAGCAGATTAACTGAAACTGCTCGTGCTGCAAAGATTGATGTCATGAATAACCCTCAGATTGGTGGAAGCGAGGCGTGACAGTGACAGCCAGAATGGGAAAGCACCAAATAAATCCAAATAAGTCTGCCAAGTGTGACTGCTAAAATTTGTCTTCGGCACACACACAAACACGCACAAACACACACACTGGCAGATGATCAACCCTCATCAGGATGTTCTTTTCTATTCTGAGGTTCCAGCTTGATGATAAAAGGAAAAGCAGCCCGTGGTTTCTGGGACACTAAAAGGGTTTGATGGAACCGACGTGTGAATAGCAACAAAGTCAGAAAAGCAGGGAGCAGTTTGAAGCCATGATGTGAATCACCTTGCTGTGCTCAGAAGACTGGGCTCCAGCAATGTTAACATACATGGTAAATGTCAAAGTAACATCCACAGAGGACCCAAGGATGGAACAGAGAAACAGCCCTCTTCGTCAATATGCTTGCACTGAAATTTCTTTGAAACTGAACCAATTCTGTTCTGGAGAATTTATAGGACAAGATGCAGCTGCTGTGTGTATTTTTGTGTTTATAGTAGTTATAATGTCTGCTGCCTTCTTGTCCAACATATTAATGAAAAACGCTTCTCTAATCACTTCCACCTGGCAGAGAACACAATTAAAAAAACCTCCCCTAGTACCACAGTTAGCCGTCCTTGTCTTTGTGCCATTCAGTCAACATGAGTTTCAGTGTTTTTGTCATTATTACCTTCTTCTCCAGCTTCATGTCCAGCTTCAGATCTATGTAAACCGGCTGATTGTGGGGAGTGAAGTCTAACGCCTGGAATTTCTTCAGCATGTCAATTGCCTCCGCTGGGTCATGCAGAGTCCGTGGGTAGTACCTCATAACATATACGTCATCCACAGGCGCCCATGCCGTCTTACCGAAAGGCTTATGTCTGTTTTTGTCATCGATGACCCTCTTCTCTTTCTTCACCTCCTTTTCTGCGTTGTCTTTTTTGTCTTTCTTTAGTGTCATGGCAATCAAAAGGGGAGATGTTAACCTGAGAAATGTCTGAGTCACCAGGTCAGCATCTAATTTCTCTCAATTTTATTGTTCGCACTAACCAGAAAACTGTTCAGAATGGGAAAAATGGGGTGAGTCAAGCAGAAAAAACCCCACCTTTAGAGCCAGTAAATCATTTCTGGGTGAAAAGCTTTAAAGGTCTGTAAACTCACTTGACAGCTGCAAAAGTTCTGACAGGTAGATTCCTTGGTGCAGTCTGTGAGACACCTGAGTAAGCTGGACCGCTGGCACTCAGTAGCTGCCTCTGACATCCTGCTAAAACTGTGAAGACAGGCGAGGAAAAAAGCTTCATAAGGAGTTTAAACAAACAGACACGTGCTGTTTTTTTTCCTGTGGGACACAACATCAAACTGCACACCATAATTAAGAGAAACGCTCTGTGATTTTATAAAACATTTTTAATGAACTTTGCATAAACTAAATGCATCAAAGTATCTTTTTATTTCCAGCAGACAAGCTGATGATGAGCATCGGTGTTTAACGCTACTTAATTTAAGTATACCACTGTCTTTTGCATGACAAGCACTTCTCCCTGATGTGCATCTGCATCAGTGAGTTCATCAATTTAAAAAAAATCATGGTTTACAGTCTCAGTCTTGTAAAAACTCTTCCACAAAGAATGAAACCCACACTGATGGTGTAAGTTTTAGCAGTACCCTTCATAAACTGTTTAAGTGAAATGTTCTAAATGTTTCTTTGAATGTTTTATTGATGCTGTGCTGCCAGGATGGAAGACATGTTTTATCATTAATATCAGCTTCATAAATAAAATGTGGAAGAATTTTGGGAGGACATTATTGAAAGTATTTTATAATAACAAGAAGAGGTCAACTAAACATATATTTTTATGCTATTGCTAGTTTTCTGTATTGATGCTCTGCTCTCTTTTGTTTTTTAATTATTTTGGCAGCGACATGCTAAAGCTTTTTAGGATGGGTTAGCGAAATGGCAAAAGCTGTTGTGAAGTTATTAATCATTCTATTTTTTTAATGCCAGCCCTACTGTAAATGTCTTGTAATGCTGGCATCAATTCATCGGGAGAAGAACACTTTATTGAAAACCTGAAATATTAATGGCTTCCTTGCAAGTTTTACCTGCAAAGTATTAAGTGTTTATCTATTTGGAAATTCTTCTCAGTACAGTAAATGTGAAAATAAAAAGAAATTATACCTTCCAATACTAACCGATGGGAGTTTCTTAATGAAGTGGTGTAAGCTTTGGCTATGGCTCATGTATTTTCAAAACATATTCATTTTGGATGATTTTTACATTACACTGGTTGCACTGCATTGGTTTTACTGGTCGGTCAGACCACTTACGATCAAATTAGGATAACTGACACAATGAAACGACTGTTGGGCGATATCATATTTAAAATCCAACATTTTAATTTACATCAAGAAAATCGTTGGTTTCAAGTAAATTATCACAAAAATTCGTTAATAATTTATATGATTTTTAATCCGGCATATGGCGACCCAAATTAACTCTTAAAATACGACTGCAATGACAGCTTCTGACCTGGTTGTTACCGCACATCACGGCTGAAAGGAAACATAACATGAAAATCTAATTAATTTAAGAAGTATCTGGTCAATCAGAGCAATGCCGATTTAAAGTGTATCAAAAATTAAAATAAAATCAAATATTGTTGATTCGTGAGAAAATTAAGTGACGACAAACAAGCTGATAATATGTTAAACAGTCAAACAGCAGGTTGGCCATTGGTTAGCTAACAGTGAAGCCAAAAGGCTACACAAAGAGATCTCTGAATCGAGCCCAGAGACAAAAGCGAGAAAACCGGAAAGGACAAACGCAGCCTATAAAAACATGCCTTTATTTTTTTTAATGTCATCTAAAAAGAATCCAATTTCACAACAAAACAACTGACCTTTCCACACAGTACGCGTGCGGGTTGCCATGTCTGGGAATTGCGCTTGGCCGTGTGAAAACAGAGGTAGGCAATAAATGGTTCCGCCTCGGAAACGATCAAATGTTAGTTGAAAAAACGGAAATGTTTTAGTTCTGGTGCATATTCTGAAACCAAAAAATACATAAATAAAAATATAAACTACCTGACAACAGTCTGAGGGTGGTACATTTTCATTCGGCATATATTTATTTAATTAATATTTACTTATTATGATAAAAAACTAAACGAATGTAGAGACAGCTGTACTCTACTCGCTGCTATAGGAAGAAAATCGAGCATTATAAAAGTTTTGAACTAAAACCTGGACGCCGAATTTTTAGGTTTCAAACCATCCTAGCTATGTATAAATTATCTAAGACATGGTTTATCTTATTATCTCTATGCGAACATATTTTGGAGAAACGATACATGATAAATATTATATGACTTAATATTAAGGTCTCTGAAAAAAAACCCAATAAGACTCCTGGGTGGATTACGAGAATTTTTTAATTTTTTTATTTTTAAATTCATACATATTGCGCAGGCGCGTAGTTTCCCGCCACTGTCCTACCAGATATGCTACACCATACCAGGACGAAGATAATTTTTCCCACTATTTACAGGTAATTAAGCGTTTGTTACTAACATTAATATTATCTATTAATAGAAAATCATGAGTGGAGCCTGAGTTATTTCTCACTGAGCTTTAGCAGTAGCCTACCGTAAAAAAGGGAGTGTATGTTGCATGTTATCTAATTGTATTAGAACAACTTCTTTACTAGTTAGCTCCTGCCAAAACAGTTGTGACTATTAGAAATATTGGCTCCAAATATTTTCTCTTTGTGTGTTTCTTTATATGGAAAAATGGCTTTGGATTTACCTGTGGAAGCTAGCATATATATAATTTCTTTCTGTAACACTGAATTAAATTGACATTACGGTCACTACACTACACACTACACTACGGTCAAGGACGGCTACAAGGCACAATCCCGCCCCCCGTTTGGCAAATCTGATCACGCCGCCATTTTCCTCATGCCAAAATACAAACAAAGGCTGAAACAGGAAGTTCCGGTTCAGAGGAAGGTCGCGCGCTGGACGGACCAATCGGTGGCCGCGTTACAGGACGCACTCGATGACGCAGACTGGGGCATGTTCAGGAACAGCTCCGACGATGACGTCAACGTGTTTACGGAAGCGGTTGTGGGATTCATCGGGAAACTAGCGGATGATACCGTGGAGACAAAGACTATCACAACGTTTCCCAACCAGAAGCCGTGGGTGGATAAAACCATCCGCGACACTCTGAGATCCCGCACCGCTGCCTACAACACGGGACTCATGACGGGGGACATGGACCCGTACAAAGCCGCGTCATATAACGTGCGGAGGGCGGTGAAAGAGGCGAAGCAGCGCTACGGGAGGAAACTAGAGTCACAACTCCAACAGAGTGACTCTAGGAGCCTGTGGCGGGGACTAAGGACAATAACGGACTATAAAGCACCAACAACCGGTATGACGAACGCGGCCGTGACTCTGGCAGACGAGCTGAACACTTTCTATGCTCGCTTCGAGGCTGCAGCTAAGGTCTCCAACAATGCTAGTGTTAGCGGCGCTAACGGCTGCAGACAGGAAGATACTGCCAGCACCGGAAACGTGCTCGTCATCTCCGAGCATGAAGTAAGGAGAGCCTTCAAGAGAGTGAACACCAGGAAAGCAGCAGGACCAGACGGCATCCCAGGTCGTATCCTAAGAGACTGCGCATACCAGCTAGCTCCTGTGTTCACTGAGATATTCAACATCTCTCTATCTCAGTCGGTGATCCCCACATGCTTCAAAGAGTCCATCATTGTTCCTGTCCCGAAGAAACCCCACCCTGCTTCTCTCAATGACTATCGCCCTGTAGCCCTCACCTCAGTAGTGATGAAGTGCTTTGAACGCCTGGTCAGAGACTTCATCATTTCTTCACTACCAGACACACTGGACCCACTACAGTTCGCTTACCGTCCAAATCGTTCCACAGACGATGCCATCTCTCATCTCCTCCACACATCACTCACTCACTTGGACACTAGAAGGGGGAATTATGTTAAAATGCTCTTCATAGACTACAGCTCTGCATTTAACACCATAATTCCCTCCACCCTCACCACCAAGCTGGAGCATCTGGGACTCAGCTCATCTATGTGCCAGTGGATCTCCAACTTCCTAACTGGCAGACCACAGGCAGTAAGGATGGGCGGACATGTCTCAGCCTCCACCACTCTCAGCACTGGAGCCCCCCAGGGGTGTGTTCTGAGCCCCCTGCTGTACTCTTTGTACACATATGACTGTGTGGCCACTACCAGCTCCACCACCATCATCAAGTTTGCTGACGACACCGTCGTGGTGGGCCTGATCTCTGATAACAACGAGACGGCCTACCTGAAGGAGATTAGGAATCTGGAGAACTGGTGCCAGAGGAACAACCTCCTTCTAAACGTCAGTAAGACAAAGGAGCTGATAGTGGACTTCAGCACAAAGCAGGAGAGGAACTACCAGACCCCTGTCATCAACGAGTGCCCAGTGGAGAGAGTGGACAGCTTCAAATACCTCGGAGTTCACATCACGCAGGACCTGTCATGGTCCTGTCACATCAACACCGTGGTGAAAAAGGCCCGACAGCGTCTCTACCACCTCAGACGCTTGAGAGACTTCCAACTGCCCTCCAAGGTGCTCAGGAACTTTTACTCGTGCACCATAGAGAGCATCCTGGCAGGAAACATCTTAACCTGGTTCGGGAACAGCACCATGCAGGACAGACGAGCTCTACAGAGGGTTGTGCGGTCAGCTGAGCGCACCATCCGCTCCGAGCTCCCTGACCTGCACTCAATCTACAGCAGGCGGTGCTGGACCAAGGCCAGGAAGATCGTGAAGGACCTCAGCCATCCCAACAACGGACTGTTCTCTCTGCTGAGGTCAGGAAAGCGATTCCGCTCCCTGAAGGCCAACACAGAGAGACTGAGGAGGAGCTTCTTCCCGCAGGCGATACGGTCTCTCAATCACACCACCACACAGTACTGACCCACACATACAGTTCTTACACATACACACTGGACTTTCTGGACTTTGTTTTTGCACAACACTGGTCACTATATTCTTCATTTCCGGTTAATACTTGTACAGCTGCTGTTATTGTGTATATATTATTTATATTTAGATTTCTTCATACATTCTTATATAGTTCTATATTGTGTATTTTGTTGTACAGTTATTTTATTTTCAACTTTAATTTATATATTTTATCTTATTCTTCCCAGTTAAATTTACCCTTCATTCTAATTTGTGTTGTACAGTTATTTCATTTTTAACCTTAATTTATATTTTGTTCCTTCCTAGTTAAATTTACCCTTTTTAATTTTTCATATTTATTTCCTATCTTATTCATAGCCTTTCCTTTTTTTTTGTTTTCTTTAGGTCACGAGCAGTTGTCCAAGCATTTCACTACATATCGTACTGTGTATGACTGTGTACGTGACAAATAAAATTTGAATTTGAATTTGACATCTCAGATTTGATTGATGATTCTATCATATTCTATATATATATATATATATATATATATATATATGTATATATATATATATATATATATCATATTCTATCATATGTCCTATGACCGCTGAAGTTAAAAACTGGTTTAGATAACCCATTTAGCTGCTCTGATGTATTTCAACATGGGTGTCAAGTTATAATATTGCTTATAGAAGGACTTGGATATTAGATATTAGATAAATTCAATAAAGTACAGTCATATCACCCTAATTGTAGGTAAATAGGAGACAGGGTACTTTATTGTCTATTATATCTAGAAGTAGCTTTTGTATTAATCTTACTTTGAATCAGGTCCTTCTAATTTTAATCAGCCCATGACATTATTTGACATAAATATGTGTAATTTCCTGTTATTTGTGACCACTTAATAATTAACGTACTTCAGTAAATATGTCCTAATGAGCAAAACTGTCAGTCGTTTATTAAGCAACACAGCTGGTTTTCCTTCAGACCCAACTAAGATTTCTTCGGGATTGCCATACACTTTTCTGTCCAGGAAAAACTTTGCTTACTAAAGAACATGCACTAAAATATCTAATATCGGGAAAGTATTTTTGTTGAGATCTGGCAAAAGATATTTTGAGATGATTGTTTCAGTCTCTCCACAGAGCCCATCAACAGCAGGAAGTTTTGTTCATCAAAACAAATGTGGTGGTGACAGCATGCACTCAGTCAGTGTAAGTTTCTACAGTATAAGAAGTGTCTACCACTAAAAATAATGTTATTTAGATCTTGTCCACTAACTTTGTGTTTTTGAAGCATGAAAGGGTGCAGTTCATTCACAAATGCTGTGGTAATACACAATGAATAAAGTTCTTTTTAACGATTTCTTAGTAATGGATGGAAAAATGGATTTGTGTTTAGTTTTAGGTGAATTTATTATATCTGCCTTGAAAACAAACACATGTTGACCTTATGCTGCCATCTAGTGGCAGTTATTACAACAGTTTTTTTAGCTGAGGATAGAGAATTTGCTCTTATATGAAGTTCTCAACACAGAGATTAGGGATGTGATCGCAGGATGGATGGTAGGAGGACGATCATCACCTAGACAACTACGATGTCGGCAGTGTTCCCCGTGATTACAGTTGTGTGTACTGAACTAGATAAAGAGATGCGTGCCATTTATACTATCTGAATAAAAATCTAATCAACCTCAAAATAATTTGAGATACTCAGTTTCTGATTTTATAAGCCATGAGCCATAAAATATATCATATATAAAAGTATCCTGAGTAATGTGTATATGTATATATGAAAGTTTACCCTTTTGAATGAAATAAAAATGCATAAATAAACAAAACTTTTTTCCGAGATGCAGTGGGATGTCTCAGCGCCCCTACGGCTGTCCTGCTTATGTGGAAATTCATTTAAAAAAATAAGAGATGACCGTTTTCCAGCCTAAAACAGAAGCTGTGACCTGAGGAAATGTTTGTGAATTTTAACCTTG
The DNA here is from genome assembly GCF_900408965.1 of Simochromis diagramma. Taxonomy (NCBI): domain Eukaryota; kingdom Metazoa; phylum Chordata; class Actinopteri; order Cichliformes; family Cichlidae; genus Simochromis; species Simochromis diagramma. The sequence continues at coordinate 2,501,751 of NW_024387285.1, read as the reverse complement.
CATCCACAGATTTTTAAAATCGGGCCAGTTTTGCCTCTGGGCTTCAACGAACATTTTTTTTTTCTTTCAGGCTCACCTGTGGGCATTCGACACGTCCACACTCGGCCCTCTGACAGAGGACCTGACCCCGGCTGCAGGTACAGAACTCGCAGCCGGTGCTGTTCCACATGTCTCCATGGTAACGCACTGCGCCCTGGTACTGGCAGCTTCCCTTAGCAGCAGCGCATTCATCACAGCACTACCCGGCACGCTTCACTTTGGTCTGCCCCTGTTTGGAGGCAGGATAATGTTATTTACAGATGATGAAAGAATGCAAACTGAGCAGCGGGAGAAGACGACGGAAATCCAAGGAGCTTATAAAAATGCTGGTTTTGTGCATCTCTGTTTCAGCAGAGAGAGATAAGAGGAGCGAGGGAAGAGAGAGTATGTGTTTTGCATTATTAAGGGGAAAGACACCAAGCGGAGTGGGCCGCCAGACCGTTCTTCTAACTTTATTTGAAAGTGCACAGAGGTGTGCTTTTCCTGACACTGCAGATGTCACGCTTACTCTGTGTCTCAGCTCTGACAGCTACTGTAGTTTATTTTTACCCAATCTCACACAATCTCACAAAACCATCAACTGCAGGACTTTGAAATGTCAGGAAAAGTGGATGCAAACTGTTCTCGAGTCATATTAAGAAAATACTTCAAAAAAATAAATAAATTACACATTTGTGAACCGTATGATGTGCAATTTTATCAACACGTGATTTACAGAAATGTAGTTTTCCTGACCAACATGTGTTTGCAGGGGCCCGAGGCCTGTCCCATTGCACGGCCAACACACAGAAACAGACACTTGCATTCACACCTACGCCCTGTTTAGAATCACCAACCTAACAGGCATGTCTTTGCATTGTGGGAGGAAGCCAGAAGACCTGGACCAATCACATTCAACGATCCCTTGTTAGCAAGGTGACAGTCCTAACCACAGCACCGTGCAGCCCTTACTTAAGAAAAACACCTGCAGGTTTACACTGGCTTCCATTACGATGTAGAATAAATGTTTAAATGCTGCAGCTAGTTTATAAATTGCTCAAAGCAAAGATATATTTTTCATGTGCCTAAAGAATTTAAAGTCATTTCGGCTTTAGAGCGTTAGTCTGACTTTTTTTCAATGTTTTTTTGTGCATGTGTGTATTTGGTCTTGTGGGTTTTGTATTTTCTTCTTTGACAGCATCAACGTCACATCTTCTTTTTTTCCATTTGATAAATTTTCCCATGTTGCACTGGTAAAAAATACTTCCTGGATCTATTTCTAAGTTGTGTCAAGCATCACCTCTGGCAAAAATGTTCGAGTGAATCTGTTTTTTAACTTTCTGGGTAATCTGGCTGTTAAACTGATAATCTGAAGACTTAGTTATGAAAAGGTTAGCTTAACGCTGGGGTGGGTTGGGTAAAGTGTCCAGAAAATAAATCTGAGGGCGTCTGAAATCCACGATGTGTTCGGAGACCCTAAAGGTTCAGAGATAGTTAGCGATGCATGATACTGTCAGTGTGTGGCGACTTCTGCATAAAACTGAATGTCAGCGATTGTGCGCGTGCATTTGTGTGCATGAGACTACTCACCTTGTTGCAGGTTATGGGTGGACAGGTTTTAGTGTGGCATTTAGATTGACCCCGGTCACACACGCACGTGGTGCAGGTGTTCTTCTGCCACTGCTCACCGTGCTGCCAAGAGACACACAAATACACACACACACACACTTTCAGGCTTACACACAGTGAATCACAAGCTGTTTGCAGGAAACTCACAGCTCATTTGAAACCAGTGAGCGCCTTCTTTTCTTTGAGAACAATGGGATGTCTCTGCAGTGTGAAAAGCATACAAACACGGAGCCAGCCACCAGATTTCCACATGATTCTCTTTAATTTGAAGACTATAACAGCAGTGAGCTCAAACACTGAATGCACAACTTGCACAGGAAGTGTGAAGTATTGAAACAGTTAGTTAATGAAGTATTTGAAATATGTATGAAGCATATTATTGAAAGCAAACTGGACTTTTATTGTGTAGGTCACCTTTGTGCAGTCGCTGCCTTTTGGAACATTTTTAATGGATTTTTGTGACAAAGAAATATGGCCTGCTATGTGGTACAATTATCCAAAAAGCTAGTGCTGCATTTTTTGTTAGTGAACTTTTATTTATTAGCCTGTTACTTCACACTAAATAGAATTTATCGGTGTCTGTGGGTTGCACCAGATACTAGCTTTAGGCAATAGCTTAACACTCAACCCTCTGCCGCAAACATAGCAACCTCTGGCTTCAAAAACCCAGAGGTGTACAGGCACTTGTGTTAAAAAAATATTCTGGTAAAAGCTGAAGTACCGATTAAACTTCTTTATTCAATTAAAAGTGAGAAAGTCCAGGCTCGCTCACTGTTTTTACTCGTTGAGAAATACAGCTGCTGTATTTTTAGCTAGCAAAACACCGTGTGAGAGACTGCGCAGAAACAGCTGATGTTTGTTGAGCTGATAGAAACTTGAATTTGAAAATAACTGCTTAAAAAACGCTTAAATGGGCTTGACGTTTGCAGTCACACAGTGTGCACAGTGCACCTGCTGTGAAAGCTGTCATGGTGCGTGGCTCTGTGTCTGAGGAGTGTTTGGGATGCCCCGGTGACCACACCCTCAGGTTGGGCCGTCACCATCACACCCGCATCCCATTCCAGGCGATTACGAGGAGGAATATTTAACCCTGCATAGACAGTTGCTCCACGCCAGTCAGTGATCACCCCTCAGTGGTTACTGTCCAGTCTGCCACCTGACTGTCCTGCTGCCTGCTTGGCTCTCAGAGTGTACCACCTGACCTCGTCTCTGCCTCCTCGGATTTACCTCCCACGAGTCCCACGGTCCGGCTCTGATCGTAAGCCAGATTGCTCTAGCCCGGTCTTGTTGTGTCTCTCCATTCCCCTGCACACTAACCTCCCTTTTTCCCCCTTTGCCTTTGCTCCATCCATAAGAGGGTAGGTAGCCGCTACATGCTGCTAATCAATTATGCTTCACATCGGCACATGTGAACACCTCTGCAAAAGCTGATGTTTTGGCAGCGTGCTCGTCTGGAGCAATCAGGTGTGTTAACACAACAGCAGAATCTTCCCAGGAGTGGATGTCTCAGACTTTCACTCCAAGGTCTGGCTGTGCAATGCTGAGAGAAGCTGCAAAAGCAGCTACATCTCAGACACTACGGGTTTCAGTTAGCATGTTAAATATTAAAGTGCAATTAGAAAAACAAGTGTAACTTTTTTGGATGAGCTGCCCCGAGAAAGCCTCTGCTCTCCAAAAAGAACATGGCAGCGTGACTTCAGTTCGCTAAATTGCATCCAAACAGACAACAAGACTTCTGGAAAAATAGTCGTAACACACAGCGCCATGTTTGGTAAACCCCAAACACAGCAAACCAGGACAAACACCTCATACCAGCTGTCAGCACAGTGGTGGAGAGGTGATGATTTGGGCTTGTTTTGCAGAGCTGTGCTTAAATGAATGGCCACAAACATCAATGAACTGAAGTAGTTATATAAAAGGAGTGGATCAGAACTTAAAAACGTGTGAGAGACTGATAAAATCAAGGTTTATCCGTCTCTCACATCGTCAAGCTAAAGACAAGCTTTGGATCATCTCGTTCTTCAGAGGACTGAAGTCTAAACCTCTTTCAGCGAAAAAAAACCTATTATCTGCAAATGAGGGAAAACTCGCTCTTACACCTGTAGAATTTCTTAAATTAACGGTAGTGCCTGGTGTCAGACGCCAGGGGACGGCACACGTTAGTTTTTAAAGCGATCTTGCTTGGTTCCCTGTGTGGACAGTAGAAAGTTTGAAAAGTCTTCACAGGTTCTTGAAAAATGTTTCAGTTTTCCATGTGAGGCTCTTTTCCCTTTGTGACTGACATTTCCTGCTGTCGCCTGTTCGAATATCTCCCCTTAGTGGCCTTCAGTCAGTTCACCACTTTATGTTTCAGAAAAACATATGAGAGTCGTCGACTGTCAGCCTTCTTTTTAAAACGGACACATGCAGCTCATAGCATTCAGACCACGGCCTTCTCTGTGTGGCATCCTTTTAATCGTAATCAGCTTCTTCAAGTCAAATCCTTTTCTTTTCAGTATTTCCACATTCTGTCCGTCCTCTATAAAAGCCTTTATCGCAGTCACACTTTAAGCATAATGAGAACATTAACCTCCCATTTACAGCTGCAAATACGATGTCCTCTCTTTTATAGAACCTTGCTCGATGGAGTGATGGCAGTTGTCGTGAGTGCGAATGCCACGATGCCCAGGTGACTTGTTATCTGAGATCCTGCCGTACCTGCCCTCTGGGCACCCTGGCTGTCATCAGGACGGCCAATGTTGCCCCGAGTGTCACCAAGGTATGTATGCAGGAAAAGTGACACACACACACACACACACGCATGTCGGGTATTCATATCTTGTGGGGACATCTTTTTGACATACTGCTTTCCCTGGCCACTTACCCAACCATCAAAAACAAATGCCTAACCTAACCATAACCAATTGTAAAACTACCCGTTTTCATACATTCACCAGAATCATTTTGACAATGGAGACGACCATAACCATTAAAATGTCCGAGAGTACTCACTAAAAACGTATAAAAGTTAAAGTAAAGTTTAAAACGTTTAAAAGTATAAACGTCCTACCTGGCATATTGAAATGTTTGAAGGTTACACTGCATTTCTTATCTTTGCCTGCCTAAAGTCGAAGAAACTGTTTTTTGTGGCTTTTCTTTGATTGCCTTTTTCCCCTTGTATGTTTGATTTTTGTTTGTGAAAAATCAGGAGTCATGAATGAAAACCCTGAGTTTCTGATTCTGTGAAACATCTCTGCCCCCTCCAGAACGTTTCCTGAGCAGAGCTCTTTATCTTTTTCTCCCCTCGTTATCAAACGCCACGTCTGTACTGCTCAGGTGTAAATGTGTTTGTCAGTTCATTCATCCTGAAAGTATGTAATCAAAATCGTGTTCCCTGTAAACGAGACGCTGTTTGGCTAAAAAGTGAAATCATGCAGCATCGTTTTTGTTTTTGCTTTGTGATGAATGTGCTGTAAGGCGATCTGCTCCGTGTGTGTCAGCATGTCATCAGCTACACACTGAGAGTGTAACAAAAAGTCTTTCCTCACTCTGTCACTGCCAAATTCTCATTCATGTCGGCATATTAATGTTGATGTTAATGTGTGCATTAATCTAATGTTGTTCAACAACATTGGTGGTGATGTGAGTTGAATTTCTGGGTCCTTTTTGTTCTTTGCTGTAGGTGCTTTAATTTTTTATCGTATTGCCTCCTGGTTGCACTCTTTCTCCTTGGCAGAAAATAAACCTATTTAACAATTAATGATGAGAAAAAACTTTTACTGGCAAGAAAATGAGAGGATGAGTCAATAGCAGCGAGTTTGGCCCGAACAGGTGCAAATAAAAACTTATTCCAAGTGGAAATACCACAAATTAAGAAATAAAAATTCTTCCAGTGACATTGAATTATGGCTTCTAGCTGATTTCCTCCTGTAAACCACATCAAAGCTCTTATGTTTCACCGCCCTCTTTGAAAGAGGCGGCTCCATCTGTCTTGATGACTGAAAATGGGTATATTCACAGCCAGCAATTATAACCATTTTCTCATATAAATAAATAACCTAACAGGCAATTAAACACAGGGACCACATTGTTTAAGTTCAGGCAGACTTGTAATTCAGGTTGGCTGCGTGAGTGACTAATTACAGCTGGGAAACAGAGGCATTTTCATTGCGCCATTCAAATGTTCAGTTTGATACAACAATAGTTGAAGCTGTTTAATTCACATTTATTGTCTCCGTGTTTTACGTCCCTCAGCAGTCTTCATGCTCTCTCAGTTTTTACTGTATTTCTACCCAGCAGAATATTCAAATGTCTCAAATCTAAAGTTGCACCATTTTTACAAACCAATTCTGGTTCATCTGTTTCACTCAACAATCGACCATGTGCGTATGAAAACAAAGGCACTGCGCATGCGCGTTTTACTCCCATTCTATCACGATATTTCATTTTCCTATCGTTGCCTAACATTATACCGGTATTACCGTGAACGGTATAATATGGCCCAGCCCTAGTTGTTATAACATCATATAACCTTCTGAATTTAGGCTGTTCAGTAGATTCTGAGGGGATTTTTGCCATCAACAAATGCAAAGCATGAAAAGTTCAAACAGTCAACATCATATACTCAGTATGTGCTCCCAATTTGGCAGTGCTATGTTATAAAAAAGTATGTCCCAATACTTTATTTTGAATTAAACAATGCATATATGCACAATAATGTCAGCCAAAGTCCCCACACCTTGAGGGCGTACCCTGCTTTATTACCCGATTTATAGTGTTGCGAAAAAATATTCCCCTCTTCCTGATTTCTTTTATTTTTTTTGCATATTTGTCACATTCAAATGTTTCAGGTTTGTATTAGCATGAATGACACACATGCCTAGAGTGCCATAGTGAAGATGGTAGGGACACTGCACTGTTGGATACATGACCATCCCTGAGGGAAACAAGGCTTTCAATGCAGCTTTAGCAGTGACTTCATCAAAAACCACAGCTGCATTTTCAACCTGATTTTTTCCATATGTATATTATTTTATTATACACACTTGATCTATGGTGATTCCTTATTTATAGAACCTTTCTATTTAGAGATTACAAGGTAAACTGATGGAAATAAAATCTTGTTGTGAAAATAACATTATTTAAAGATAACTTAAAGCTTCTGTTCGTCAGAGCCGCAGGAGGCTGTCAGCGTGTTTAAAAGAATAAAAGCAGCATGCTGTTTTAACCTGGTCCAGTTGGTCTCGTTAAACAGTGGAAGATGGTTTGTGTGTGGACGAAATATGAATTTACTTTTAGAAAATAAAATTGCATTGTGATACATAAGATAAAGGTAGTTTAGGAAAGTTTAATTAAATTAAGCCAAGGATTAAGAGGACACGGGTTTTTGGTTTTTCTTAAAGGTGAACCCAGACTCCAAAGAGCGACTGTTTAGAATGTAAACATGTTTGAATGCAGAGTAGAATGGCAACACTGGCCCGTGATGACAACATGTTATTATTATTCGAAATAGACGCCTCTCTCCTCGTTCTGCTGCAACTCTATTCTGCATGTGATAGTAGATACAGGCACACGCTGACTGCATTACCACAAGTTACCGTTCGTGTTGCTCAGAGAGCCAAGTTTTTAACCCAGCGACATTCAGAGGAAATTATTACAAAGGAGCCGTTTTCATCTAAGAGAATGAGCAGCAAAAGCGTAGACGTACTATTTTCCTCCACAACGAATTTTCAGTGGAGTGGTGGCGGCAAATCTTTTGACCAAGACGATGATGATGAAATTGAGGAAGAAATTATAGATGACATTGAAGAGAACTGTGAGAGTGATGACATTGAAGAAGACTGTGAGAGTGATTCGAAGAGGAGAAATCTGATCATCTCTACAAATTTGAAAAAGAGAAGTCAGAATTTGAAAACAAAGCAGAAAAAAGCAAAGAGTCTGAGAAATCTGGTGATTTTTGGGACGCCCCCAGGAAAGAGGCCGGAGACTCGTCTGCTCACGACCACTTCGAAGAGGAATTCAAAGAGGAATCTGAGGGAGCTGCTGGTTTTCAGGAAGACCCTGTTTCAGTGGACAACTCTGAAATGGGATATGAATATGATTTTGAAGAGGTTTGTTTGTGTGTGTGTGTGTCTGCATGTGCGCACATATCCTTGTGTGTTTCATGGTTAGGGTTAGAGGGTAGGGAAAGCATTACGTCAATAAGATGTCCCCACAAGATATGAATACCCAACGTACACACACACACACATACATTAATGACCAACTGAAGACACATGCTAAGAAAATAGTTGTTTTGCTTTATTATTTAAAGGCAATTCTCTTGTCTTAAGAAAATGAAAACACCCTGATGAGAATGTTTGAATTTTTTACTCACATCCAGCCACCGCCTGCTTTGGCAAATTCATTTTAAACTGAACAAACATGCTAGAAAAATATAAATATTTAACTATGAACAAAGCTACATATTTCTATTCTGTACAAATTGTTTGACATATTCAACAACACGATAATTGTTTTCGCTTTCCACAGTACGATGGTCCTGAAAAGTCTAAGAAGACTCAGACTTGTCTCAAACAACTGGAAGAAGACAAGCTTGCTCTCCAAAAGGAGTTAGAAATAGAAAAAGAGGCTAAATCTCAACAGGATGAAGCCTTTAAAAAGCTGCAAGAGGAAAATGATCGTCTTGAAAAAGCTGTGAAAAAAGAGCGTGAAGAACTGAAACGCATGAAGACAAAAGTGGCTGATCTAAAGAAGTCACAGAAAGAATACCGGAGCAGCACTGAGGACCTTAAAACCAGAATTAGTCAAATGATGGCTAACAGTGATGAGGACAAGAAGACGATCAAGAAACTCCATCTGAGGATGTCCTCACTTAAACATGGAAATGAAAATGCAGAGGCCGCTGATATTAAGGCACTAGAGGATCGTCTCACTGAGCAGCAGAAACAAAACCTAGAAAAAAACAATGAAATACAGTTTCTGCGCCTCAAAGTCCAAAAGCTCCAGGATGATATCGAGGCCAAGGACACCACGATTTTAAGGCTGCAGGAAAACGTTAACAAGTGGGCATCAGATGTCCAGAAAGAACAAGAGAAGAACTCTGTAAATCAGGACCTGTCTTCTGAAAACCAGACCCTGCGAGACGAAGTTGAGTTTCTCAAAAATGAGAGGGAGCTTATGCAAAAAGATCTCGATGAAGAGAAAGCGGCTCGCAGAGAACTTGAGGAACCTGTTAAGGAAGACAAATCTCGGTTTTCTAAAGAATATAAAAAGTTAGAAAAGAAAGTGACAGCGCTGCCTCCACTGCCTCCACGTTGCAGGAGAAGCACTTCTAAATCTGCAGAGCATCTTCTCTATGACATGGAGACACTAAAGATGGAGAACGCAAATCTCACTAGCTAAATTAAAGGCTATGGAAAATCAGTACAGTGGAGCAAAGTTTAAACATGAAGCTCTCTCTGAGCAGCCCCGAGACAAGCTCCTGCAGGTGGTAGATGAGCTCAAAGGACGGCAGTCTGAGAGAGATACTGTGCAGAAAGAACAAGAGAAGAACTCTGCACTCCAGAGGAGCTACGACTTCATTGTCTCCCAGGAGCACGCTAAAACACAAAAACTGAATCGACTGACCTCCGAAAATCAGGACCTGTCTTCTGAAAACCAGACCCTGCGAGACGAAGTTGAGTTTCTCAAAAATGAGAGGGAGCTTATGCAAAACGATCTCGATGAAGAGAAAGCGGCTCGCAGAGAACTTGAGGAAGCTGTTAAGAAAGAGAAATCTCGGTTTTCTAAAGAACATAAAAAGTTAGAAATGAAAGTGAGAGTGCTGCCTCCACTGCCTCCACCTTGCAGGAGAAGCACTTCTAAATCTGCAGAGCATCTTCTCTATGACATGGAGACACTAAAGATGGAGAACGCAAATCTCATAGCTAAATTAAAGGCTATGGAAAATCAGTACAGTGGAGCAAAGTTTAAACATGAAGCTCTCTCTGAGCAGCGCCGAGACAAGCTCCTGCAGAGGGTAGATGAGCTCAAAGGACGGCAGTCTGAGAGAGATACTCTCAGACTGCCGTTACTGTGCAGAAAGGTCAAGACAGCTCCAGGGTTCAGGAACAAAAAATGAGTGACAATGAGCACAAAATTGTTTTCCTGATTGTGGTTCACACTGGTTTTAATCATCACATGGTTAAATCTGTAGGCTCTGTGGAGGAAACAGACGACACCACGACGAGTAACCATTGCACATTTGTTTATCATATATATTCCACTGATTTGTATTGTAACAGCAGTGAGCGACACAACATATCCTTATATTGAATTTCTCTGTAGCTGAAATAAAAGATTGTGATTCTTAAAAAACAAAATAAAAAAAATAAAAAAAAAAAATTCAAAAAGGAGTAAATTGGTTTGTCTTTTTGTCTGTTTTGTAAACTGAAGTTTCTCATTTTGGGGGCAGTTAGTAGGTGGACTCTATTCCCCACAGTAGGTCCCACTTACACAGGCCTGGAGACGTATCAGCAACCATGTGACATTCAGTGCAGTTTAAGATACCTTACAAACAAGATTGTTGTATGTAAGGGAGGGTGGGGCATGAGAACGAGAACAGCTTGTAGAAATCGGGGGTGATACATAGATAAGAACTGGAAGGGTCAAGTTTGGAGGCGTGGCCCAGCTCCTGAAATTCTGATATTTTATCTCCGAATGTTACTTGGGAGCACGAATATGTGGCTCTAAACACTCAGCATGAGGACTGAGTAAACAGGACAATGTTTGGAGTGGTAAGAAAAGCTACATGTTGGACTCAAACTTAAAATAATCAATGCGTTGACAACAATAGCACAAGTTTAAGGATTGTTTTTAAGGGGGGCAAAACAAATAGTACTGTAGTTTTATTTATTTTTAACCTTATTTTCTAGATTTTTCTCTAGTATGTAGGATTTAACATGGAAACGAAATCCTCTACAGTATATTCTGCATGCTTACTGGGTCATTTTAATAGTGTAATACATATAAATTCATTAACTTGGTTAAAGCATGCTATCTCAGCGATGCATGGCCTTTTCAAAATAGTAAAAGTCAGCTCCACATTCAGATGATGTTCAGGACAAGGTGAGACAAGCTTCTTTTGCCATGAAAACACAGTAAACAGCTCTGCAGTCTGTCCACTGCCTGTCAAAGCACAGAAATCTCACTCAGGAAGGCAGACGGACAGAAAGCTGTAATTTCTTGTGTTATCAAGCAGATGCAGACTGACAGAGCAGCTATTGGATACGCTGCCCCTGGCGAGGCATTTTGAGCTGCGCAGCAGGTGCCTGGAGGCACAACAGCAGAAGTTATGTCAAATATGTAAACAATTGGCAGGCAGAGTTAGAAGAGTCAGAGCGATGCTGGTCTTTGCAGCCTACAACTGAGGCCACAAAAACTCTCCTCCAGACTCAGAGAAAATCAATGTGAGACGGTCATCTCCACCCCTAGCACAACACGAATACCCTGAACTCATCTCAAACTGTTTTGTATGCAGGGAGCTTGTTTATTGCAAAATATTGGAAAACTCCCACACGGAGTTCAATAAATTAGAGTAAAAGAATAAACCTACACAAAAACAATGGCTAATAGGAGGAAGGTGAAGGAGAAAAGCAACGAGAAGGTCAAACGTTCAATCTTGTTACCAAAGATAAAAGTAGCCCAAAACTTTATGCACGAATAAATTTACCTAATTTCAACAGTTGGATACTTTGAACAGAAACTTATGTTTCTGAAGTTCTTTCATAAACGGGAAATGTTTTAAGACCCCGGCAATAATCAGAAACTGCAGGCACCACATTGTTCTTTTTAATCTACACAAGCAGATTTTTGAGCTTTTTGAAAAGGGTCAGCTTGCACAGCACTGGCTCTTCCTGTTCAGAAGTCTGTAGTAATCCTGAGTTCGGACTTTCTCTGCCCTGGGTCCACGTTGACTAGTTTCTGCGTTTAAAAAAAACAAACTAAAAGCTTCTTGTGCAACGCTAATCGATTCATCTGCTGAGATCTGAACAGATTCTAGTCATGGCTCTCTGACTCTTTCTTCTTCTGTCCCAGCCCAGTGCCTCAAAAGGAAATTTATCTTTGGATTCCAGCTCCCGAGTTTTGGATAAATCACTCACCCTCCTGCCACATGTCACCTTCTGATGACCACTCATTTTTCTTGGGTCCTGGAGTACATGGCAATTTGTTTTGTGCTCTCTCACTTTCCAAAAAAATAAAAAAATAAATAAAACATTCCTTAAACTTGTCTGACAAAACCAGATTCATCAACTCAACACTCTCCTGAACAAGCGTCTCCATGCTGTACATCACTTCTTAAAACCTCACAGCTCTGCAAGCATGTATGCGTAGGAGACAGAGATCCGGCTCACGGAGAAAATCCCAGCTCTCGACCCCAGGCGGGTGTCGCCATAACCAAGCTGACGAGCTGAGATTTGTCTTTCTTTCACGAAAACCTCCTCCTCATAAAAAGGGGGGGGGGAAAGCATTCGCATTGGGAAAAAGAGCTCTGAGGGTGTAAAGACTCTTTCAACTTCAGCTGAGGAATAAATTGAGCCTTTAGATGAGCAGAACGGCCTTGAATTTGAAAAGATGAAAAAAGAAAAAAATCAAAGAGTCGAGGGGATATGTTTTTATATGGCAGGATGTGGTGAAGTTCAGGGACGAAGGAGGATGATATCAGTGCCTTTTCTCATGTTCTTTATAGGAATTTACTTTTCCACATCGCCATCACAGTTACAGTTTAAGGAGGCGGCCGGGGCGTTTTTAAAGTGGTGATGTAATCGACTTTTAATTTATGCAAATATAATCATGACCACAATATACTTATAAAAGAAAACGAAGAACCTCCTTTCAACTTACTCACAGGGAGCAGCCACAGCAGGTAGATCCACAGATTTCATCTGGCAGTGTTTATGCCGAACGCCCTTCCTGATGCAACCCTAAAGGGATCGAACCAGCGTACTGTATACTTAGGGTCGATATAATGTGTAAATATCCACAGCAGGTGGGGCCCCAAATAGAGTCTTTTTCAGAGTACAACAAAGTTTAATCCCGAGCTGTTTTCATGCTTCGAGCAAGAAGTGAATTTTTAATTCTGTTTTCTTTGACCTTTGGACTGTTTCTGCAGAAGCTGACAGCCAACGGGTTTACAGATTGACAGGAAGACGGTTTGCTCAGACAGGAAGCACTGACAGCTGTGTGACAGCTGAGACAGACAGATCTCAAAACTGACAACAAACCATTGCTTGTGTCCTCCACACCTCCTGTTTTCTGAGTCCACAGACTGCAGATGCATGTTTGCTTCAGCTTCATGCACTGGTTGCATTTTTTTGCAGATGTGTTTGTTTTCATATTGCAACAAACCTACAGACCTATATCACTGTGCGACAACATATCTGATATAAATTTGTTCAATCATCTTTTCCAGTTGTGGACTTGAGAGGAGTTTCTAGTGTGCTCCATCAAAGTCCTGTTTCTACTGGTGATGCATGGTGAGCTGAGCTGGTGTAGCCAAATAAATAAATTTTAAATGTATTTAACCTTCAAAGTTCTGCTCATACTGAGACAATCTTAGGAAAGAAAGCAACACTTATAAATACCAACTTCAACACAACTTCTGTAGGAAATCATTAGCAGACTTCCATTAACCTCTTTGCTGACATCACCTCTTTGCTTTTCCTGAAGCGGAAAAACATCTTAAGTTTTTATTGGTCCTTTACTCTCATATGATCTGACATCGAATGAAAGCTGCAAACACAGCTCCATTTGCTGATTCACAAGTAGCGCTCTTCCTACTTTAAATGATAATCTGAGCTGAACCTGAGGTTTAATAACATTAGATGCAGAATGTTGGCCTCTTGAGGCCAAACGTCTGTTTAGTTATGCCTGATCGGTTTACTGTAATTACACTAACATCCCAAATCTGACGAGGTAATGATTTATTGATGCCGAAAAGCTCAATACTTCAGCCAGGCCTGAAAGGAACTCCTGACCTCAACCTTCCCCTCACGTTCATCTGTGCATGACATGCAACAGAAAGAGGAAGGGTAGATGGAGGAAGAGGGGACCTGACCTCCTCTGAACTCAGTGCACAAACAGCACACAGGCAGGTGTTCCTTTATGGAGGGACGTGACATTCGCACAGGCCTGAGTAACGATTCTATAATTTAGAGACAATTTTCACGTTTATCTTGTCTCTTGGTGGCAGCAGTTTCTATTCAGATTCACATTTTGGGATGACAACACATCAAATACAGATTTGCATTTACATAATCATTTATGTAAATGCACATTATTTACACCGCATTGTGTATCGAGCCTAATCTCTGAACTCCGCGCTCCTTATGAGGACTCGACAAGGTAAGCACGCACACGGTGGAGAGCGATCAAATAATCTTCCCTCAAAACATGACATAAGTCGAGTCAGAGCTTTTAAAAAGCCAAAGCCAAATGAACAGTTGCAGAAATTTCAGGTGATCCGTGTGTCACGAGGCATTTAGTACAAACAGCGAGCTGACAACTGAGGGCTTAAGTACAAAGCCAGAAAAGGATACACTGGATTGGAGTAAGAAGCTATTTAAATGAAGGCTTTGATACAAGATTGCAGTTTTTCTCTTTTAACCTGCTCTCTGTCTTTAGTTTCATTATTCTCATCTTCTGCTTCATCCTGAAATTCCAAAACTGCAAATCCCAAAAACTGGAGACAAGAAAATATAATCTTCTCTGTGAGCATTTTAATACCTGAATGGAATTTTAAATGCTCAGCTTATTTTGTAAATCAGGCAACAAAATATCAGCCATTCTCTCACATATACTGAGCGTCTGTAAAAAAAAAGAAAGAAAAAAAAATCATTTGTTGCATCAGTCATTAGTGAAATTACATATTTTCTTTTGGGCTTTAAGGCCAATATCAACACATAATCCAGGTTTTTAAATCAAATATTTAGTTTTATCTTCTGTACTGCAGTACTCGGATGCATGATGCAAATTCAGAAATCCAACATGAGAATGGAAATACAGAAAAAAAATCATGCCAGAGGCAGTCATGAATCTGAAAGTCAGCCACACACATCATTTCCACATATCAGGTAATGAAACGAGGGCAGCTCCTAAACTTGGCCCACATCTGACCCACACAAGATACTTGCCAGTGTCATAACCGAGGTGTGAGAGCAACAGGAAGTCTGGATTAAGCACAAATGTGTCTGCTGAGACCAACAAAACCCAAAACATGTATTGTCTTCATCATCATCGGGTTCTAAAACCACTTGAAACAGCAACACTGCCTCTATCCTTGTTTGGACTTTCATCCCTCCCTCAAATTTGAGGGAGGAAAGAACTTTGTTCGGTGGAAGATAATGGAGGATTATGGAAATCTGAAATAGGAAATGTTGTTCAAATTTAGATTTCATTGTCCATTTTCACAAGATGATTCTTTGTGAACAGGATCTTAAGGTATTAAATGGTGTTTGCTGGCAGTGAAGCCTTAAATGTCTGATCAGCTCAGGACAATCACGGCCTAAATACGTGTAGACTTTGACAGTACAGGCTGAAAATAAGATTACTAACAAAAAACAAGGACTAGATTTGCACACGTTTTACCACAGCTTCATATTTTCCTTTGATATCACATGTTGACACAGTTCATCATCACCTCTGAAAGAAATGTGCCACAAAATGAAATGATCAGCGCATCTTTTCGCTACAATAACCCAGAAATGCTTTGTGTTGAAATATAATCATTTGTACTGTTGTTCTAATCATTTAACTCCTGTGATTAACCCAAACTTAAGCCTGCAAACAACCAAATCAATGTTTTATCAGATGAAAGTGCAGTCAAACTTCAAAGTGTTTCATTTACATAGACCCTGAGCTGGAATGCTTGCATATTCAACAATAACTGCCTGGATGAGTGCGACTCTAATCTGATTCGGTAGCAGATAATAATTCTGCAGATGCTCAGAGCCACACTCAAAGCTCTACAAAGGAATCTTAATTGAAAAGCACTAATCTCATCATGACTCCAAACATTTGTCCAGAAAACGCCGTTCTCAGCTCGGCTTTCAGTCCATCCTGCAGCACTCACTGTTGATCACATTTGAACATTTATAACCGTTTTGCTCTGCTCGCCGATGCCAGCATGCTCTCTTTTAAGCGCGGAAAGAAGCGAAGGGGTACCTTGCTTCATAAAAGTTTGAATCTGACTGAAGCAAGTCCTGCCAAGCAGAATGAACGCATGCCAAGAATAAGAGAGAGGATGCTAATGACGTTGGTAGGCATATGGTGCTGCTGCTGCTGCTGTTACATGCAGGCAGAGGAGGTTTTCACCTGCCAGAGACCAGGCTACAACATTAACCATGCCTCGGTCTGACAGGAGGAGTACAGAGAAACTATGAATGGGTCAGTTAAGCAGCAGCACTTGCACAGACCTGCTTTAGATTCTGCTCTTGACAGTCCTGTGCATTATAACTCCTCTAATGGGAATATCGTAGCCGTGCATGGGCAGCTATTTTAGATCTGATGCAGAGTTATGAATATTTATACAACACAGAGGCCGTGAGAAAGACTGGGTTTAAAAAGAAAAGGTGTTTAGATATGAATATGAAAAACTACAACAAGTTCATGTGTTGCTTTTTAATTCAGATTCATTTGCAGTCTGTTGAATGTGACTCTGGGTACCTGCAGAACTATTATCCAAACAGAAGATTGTTTTGCTTAACTATGCCCGCCTAAAATCGGGAGTTTAAGAGTGTATTTAAGTCTGGTCCTTTCTTTGAGTTTCACTTTCTCAAATTGACTTTGAAGTTTGGGTTAAAGACAGATTTTTTAATTACTGTTAAGGTTATATGAGGTTACTGTATGTCTGTGTTTCAGTTAAGAGTATTTGTTTCTCTACAATTAAAGTCTGAAATTCTGTTAAATAACTTCTGCAGCTCAGTTAAAACTGATTTTCTTTTTGTCTTTTCAGTTTTAACTCGCCTAACAAATGCTTTTAGTTACTGAAACATAATCAAAGAGCACGTTTTAGTGAATATTCGAGCCGCTCTCCCTGAATCAGACATTTCCAGGTCCACTCGGAGACCATTACTGACTGCACAGCTCAACCCTGGTGGAGTGTGCTCATTCAGAAATCCTATCAAACGAGTGTTTGTGTCATATGAAAGAGCTCATTTGAAATTCACCAGCTGACTTTTCTCTTCTGGGAAAATCTGTCAACCCTGAAGTTGGGATGGGAACTCTTATCCTTGGGTAGCAACACCCTGCTCTGGCTCACGGTCCTCCACCTGCGATTGTGGGTCCTGAGCAATTATAGCCTAAATTGCATTCATTTTAAGCTGAAAGTGTTCCTAATGGAAACGGTGATCGATCGCTCTGCCCGCAACTTTCACACCTCCACAAGATTTCTCTGCGCGTACTGGAACAATTCTTCACTCGGTGCTGGACAAAGTAGCTGAGGTTGAACTAAATCCGATCCGATTTAGAGTCGGTGGATCTCATACGAGCGTGCATGGTGGTCCCTAATAACCCCTGACCTGGCTACGTAACAAGCAGGACAGGAGGACAAGTGGCTTGGTGAAAAGAGACTAGAAATACCAACCGTGAATCCCACGGGGGACGGTGAGGATCCCAGCCAGAGCGCCAACAAATATCCACCATCCACCCATGATCGTACAAAAAAGAGGATTTAATCCAAATCCAGTCAGAAGGAAAAAAAACGGGATGTGTGTGTGTTTGTGTTCAAGTGTATCTATCTTAAATGAAAGCGGGTCTCTCTGTGCATTATTGGTGCTTTGAACACAAACAGAAAAGATCCGGGAGTCTTCAGAAGGAGCGGGGAGACGGAGCGCACCGGGTCCGACTCCTGAGCGCTGCGCGCCGGACTGGAATGCGGCGCAATGCCGAAACCTGGAGAAGTGGGTTATCCACCTCCTTCCTGTTCGCGTGCTCAGAGCTACCGGCTGGACACAAAACTCTGTTAAGAAAAAAGAGTCACCGACAGCAAGTTGTTCCCTCTTCAGCTGCAGCAGCAGAAGCCGGGACGCTTTTAAAAGCCGAGGCGCATGACGACGACTGGCGGCCGGAGTTTGAGCGCTCCTGCAGCGAGCCTCGCGCGTGTTTGAAGTCACTTCTTGCGGTGGACCGGTCTACTTGTCCTCCCGGAGCCCACCCCACTCCCTCTCCTCCTTCTTTTCCTTCTTGTTCGTCCTCTCCCCCTCTGTCAAAGAGGACGTCCCACCTCTCCACCCCCGCTTCCACCACCCACCTCGCAGATATAATCTCACATGGTGGGGACTCTGCTCCCTGGGGATTAAAACATGAGGGAGAGAATTAGTTTTCTGGAGGGGAATTTGGTGATCTAGGATCAGCTGAGGGATTCATCCTTTTAATCCCATTTTCAGCTGGAAATCTGACGTTTACAGAGAATAAAAATAAATACATTAAAGAAAAGTGGAGCTGTAGGCTGTCTGAACTCACTTTTACACCTCTGGGGTCATTATAATTCCCCGGCGCCAATACTCTTTTACGGGAACTCGTGTTTGGAGTGATCTTAAAATAGTTTCTGTTTTGATGCCCTAAGTTTTCTCAGTCTCGAATAATCTTCCATGAATAGCCTCATTATGCTCTTATCCTATTATGTGCGTTAAATCTAAAAAAACTTGCGGGTTTATAGATGCTGAACTCTGTGTTACCTTTAAATGACTTGAGATTATTGAAATTAAAAGGCAGTGATTTTTAAACCAGGGGTCAGGATCCTCCAAGGGAATTTCTTGGACTCTCAAGATAATTACCAGTAAGGAAATATTGAATTCTCAGCGTTATTCCTTTAATCTAATTCCTGACAGCAATATTTGTAGTCCACGTTTGTCATTGTTAGGTCCGCGTTACATTGGCCAAATGTCAGGTGTGTTATAGCATTTGGTCCACATGAAAAAAACTTCCTATAACCGATGTGGTCCACATCTGGCAACGCCAAAAGTGCCATAAGTAGCCCAAACGAGGCCCAGATTAGGGTCTGATGTGTCTGTGCGCTGTAATTCTAAACAGCTTGACTTCAGATATCATTAAATGATTTAATTGTAAAAATAATATGAGAGCTGAGAGACACTGTCAGCTTGAAATCCAGCACCCTGAGACTGTACACTAAGTGGAAGGGAGAAGGCTGTGGACTAGTGAGTGTTATAACCAGTATCCAGGATGAAACAATAAAGATCCATGAATACATCATGAAGATGGCCACGGCTGATAGCGTGCTTAGGACCACCTCAGGCAGCAGAAACCTGAGACAGAAGAGAACCAAGGAGAGGAACCATCATTAAAGAACAGGCCTGTGCACAGTATGTACCAGTGGCAGATAGGAGTGGTTGATATCGAGAAATCCAACCACTGGCTGGACAAAGCTGGACTGAAAGACAGCACAGAGGCACTAATCATGGCAGCACAGGAACAAGCTCTGAGCACAAAAATCCATGGAGGCTGGGGTCTACCAACATCAGGCAAGATGCCCCTGAGACAATCCAGCACATTACAGCAGGGTGCAAGATACTAGCAGGGAGCGCATACATGGAACGCCATAACCAAGTGTACAGGAACATCTGTGCTGAGTGTGGCCTGAAAGTCCCAAGGTCAAAATGGGAGACGCCCCCAAGGGTGGTGGAGAATGACCGAGCTAAGATCCCGTGGGACAGTTTGACCGACGGACAAACTGTTGATGGCTAACCAACCGGACATAGTGGTGTTAGACAAAGAGGAAGACAGCCATAGTGATAGATGTAGCGATACCAAATGACAGAAACATCAGGAAGAAGGAACACGAGAAGCTGAAGAAGTACCAAGGGCTCAGAGAAGAGCTCGAGAAGATGTGAGGTGAAGATAACAGTGGTCCCCGTGGTAATCGGAGCACTAGGTGCGGTAACTCCCAAGCTAGGCAAGTGGCTCCAGCAGATCCCGGGAACAACATCTAAGATCTCTGTCCAAAAGAGCGCAGTCCTAGGAACAGCTAAGATACCGCGCAGGATCCTCAAGCTCCCAGGCCTCCCAGGATCCGAGCTTGCCCTGCAGGGCAAGTGTTTGCAAATCATTACTAATTGAGCAATTCATGTAAGTGTCATTAATTTGTGTAATTAAAATAAAAAATAAAAAACTCAATTATAAGTATATATTGGTTTTGTGTGGTATTTATTTGTGAAGTGAACTACCAACTTGTCTCCTGTCTAGGGTGTACAGGTACCTTAGCACAGCTCCACCCGTAAATGATGGGTTATAAGACTTTAATAATAAAGGTTTTATTACTGAGCATAATTCCAGGGTGTCAGTTACTGACATTTAGTCAAAGCCTCTGCTGTCTGACATTCAAGCAGAAGGTTTCCTTTAGTGTTGCTCAGTATGTGTGACCACAATACTGAGACCAGCGTCTCTCCTACTTTGTCATAAATTAACCCAAACCTGACCGAGTAGTTTTGGTCACAACTTTGCGTCCAGGTTCACAGTCTTGTGATTTGGCCACCACCACATCACACCACCTATGTCACTAACAACTTTATAATGGACACTGTTTAAAACATTACACATTATTTACAACTTTCCAAGAACCATCCAAATAATGTTTTACAAATTAGTAAATATTGCTTTCAATTTCATGCTTTAATAAAAATAACTGATAATTAAAGTTAAGCAACTGTATTTTTACCTTATGGACATGATTTTCTGAGACTTGTAAACACATATTGTTAACAGCAACATAAAAACATGTCCTTAATCAGAAAAAAATAATTCAACTGATGTTAACAAGGGAGGAGACCACAGACACTGAGGTATTTCTCATCTTGTTTTCAAAACCTCAAAATCCATTATTCAATTTTTGAGGTTCCATGGGGCTTTTATATATTTACGATTTTGCTGAAATCCTGGCAGAAGTTTAAGAGATTCCCTTTAACACTATCCGTTTTACACAGAAACTGAATATTTTGGGAAAACTGATCAACTATCAACTTGTTAATTAACTTTTTTTAGTGACTTTATTAGTCAGGAACATATTATTACTACTAACAATCTCCTTTAATTATTTAAATATTGTCTCATGTGAACCTTTTATTGTCTTTTTCCCCCCCTCTAATTTAAAATTTAAACATTTAAATTTAACATAATTTCAAACAACAAATCCTGTTTACCTCGACCCTGGTGGTATGGAGGACAAAACAAGCCAAAATAAAAAAAATAAAAAAACAGAGAAAGAAATTTTTAGATTTTAAAAAAACAAAATAATTGAAAAAAAAAGATTTAAAATGTCTTGATGCATGCTTAATAATCCAGGGAAGAAAATCCCAGAAAGTTGTTTCTCTTCATCTGGACGTTTCATTTTCGGTGGGCGACTTCTTCAATCCAACGGACTGAACAAGTCACTTGAATGAGTGATTAAGGTCAGTTTTATTTTCTTCAGTGATTTTGTTCACATTATTTATTTCTTTATTTTCTAGTTTTAATTCATTTATTTGGGCAGTCTTGGTCTTCCATACTGTAATATGTACTTACTTTGTTGTTGTTGTTTTCAGGTAAGGGGATAATCTCCTCTACCTTTGTATCTAAAGTCCTGTCACTATCTTACAGGAAGTTGGCAAACTTTTTTTTTTCAGTGACCATTTACTTAGTGCTTCATTTTTTCCCCCAGTTTGCTTTTATTTCATCCACAGCTTGCTGATCTACCTGGGAGCTGCTTTCCCCCTCTTTTTTCTGTACAATAACTAACTATTGTATGTCTACAGCTTGTTTTTCAGTTTAATGTTTAATCAGCAGGAGTGCAGCATTGAGATTCCTCAGGGTCACATGGCAGTAACCTGATCTCCACTCAGTCCTTTTGTCCTCTGCCAAAAACAGGGATCAGAATCGGTTTTGCCTTTGAACAAGCTTTCTTTTCTGCAGCTTTAATTCTGCTGCTGTCTGCACTCTTCAACTATTTATAACCAGCTCCCCGTCTGCAGTGACAAAGGAGAAGATTAAAAAAAATATAAATATATATAGCAGGTTAAATTCTGGCCTCCAACACAACCAAAAATATCTATATCATTTTGACATGTCATGAGGGCTCTGGTGAGATTATACCTGACCTCATATTAAAGTCAGGCTTGGAATGGAGGTCTTATAAATCTCTGGTTATAACTATAGAGACATCATCGCTGGCCATAACCACACAGCAGACTCTTCATGATGTGTGTGACTAAAGGCTATGTTGACAGAAATTGTATCTTAAATATGTTTCTGAAATCCCATTGGTGTGGGGATGGGTAGATAAGGTGAAAGGCAGGACAGGACACGACCTTAGCGGTCATGATGCCAAACTAGTGCCTTACAGTGAATGGATGTACTCGCTTGGTAGATCAGAGCGGGGGTGTAGCTCAGGGGTAGAGCATTTGACTGCAGATCAAGAAGTCTCTGGTTCAAATCCAGATGCCCCCTGCTTTATGAGTAACCTAAACACCTTTCTTCACACTTCAGCTGATACAGTCTCATCATGAACTTTCTAGAAGTTTAAAGGATGTCAGTCCCCCAGGTCTACATTCAGTCTTCCAACTCCCCTTTTTGATAAATCTTATATTTATAGCTGAAGCTGGACACAGAGACTAAACCTAAACCACTCTGTAGTTATGCAGATTTAGGCTCAAGCTCCTGGAGAAATTCATTTCTTTCCATGCACCCATTCATTTACATTACACCGTGCTTCTAATTAACTCCTGTCTTCTCTACTGCAGTTTGTTTTATCTTCTTTGTTTATGGTCCTGTCTTCTCTTTCCACTCATGTACAACTGTTTACACCCTCCCCAGCGGCTGCACTTCCCCGTGTCTGGAGGTCACTTTAACTAGAATTTTCTCTCTAATAAAGTGGAGTCTTTAAAATGCGAAATAAAGTGCCTTGAGACAAATGTTGTTGCAAACTGGCAGCATATTTAAAATAAAGCAAATTGAACATACGGGAGATTTTGGACTGGACTGTTAGACTAAACTCTCCACCACTAGATAAAAGAACATCTTCTCTCCATTAAATTTCCAGAGACAAGATGGACTGAAGCTGTTCTGAAGCTCAGTATGATCTCTCACCAAAAAATAGTTAACCGGAAATAAGCCGCAAATCCTCCAACGGCTCACTGGAGGAGTTAACAAGCTAATGCTGCTGGTATTTCTGCAGAATAGAAAGAGCAAGAGCAGTTGCAGTTTTCTTCAGTCTTTGAGACATTTTAGTTTAGTTTGTTGATGTGAAATCACTTCCCAGCCTCTCTGTCCCCAAGAAGAACTCTTTCATCTCGGCGAGAGAAACAAAGGAAGTAAACATCTTTACAACAACAGCCAGATCAGTATGAAAAACCACAGTTTACAGACAGACAGACACACCTGTGAGAGTCAAGCTGGCACCACAGCAGCATTACTGCATGTCAACAAGAAGCTCGTTAAAGGCGGTTTCATGACTTTTACTGTTTCCAGTTTTTCATTGCTTCTTTCTATAGTCTGTTTCTTTTGCTCTCCACCACCAAATCCTATTAAATTAGTTGCAGCAGCAGCAGCAGCCTGATTCCCCCACAGGGACCAATAAAAATTCAAACTAATCTCAATCTCACTCTGAACGTCAACCTGCACAGCATCACAGGATTAATGTCTAATAGGCTGCGCTAATTCAACGCACAGCTTGAAAGGATGACTCTACTCTTGCTGTGGTTTGGGACATAAAAGACGTGGGATACTTTCCCAAAGACTTGCTAACATCTAAAGATGTTTTGAACCACAGAAATAATGTGCTGGGAGGGTTGAGAGTGCAAATCTTAGCTTCTAAATTGAGTTACTAAAACACTGTTTTCACTTCAACCTTCAACTCACAGGTTTAACTTCAGGGTTATTTATTCATTCACAAACTTGAACTAATAAAGATAATATTCAGTACAGAGAAACTACAGCTGGAGGAGCTTAAACTGATGGATGAAAATTTATGGAAAATTGACCCCAATTTGCAATGTTTTGGGAGTTAAGGCAAAAAAAGGCTTCAGTTTTACCTGTGAATACATCCCAAGCATCCACAACATAATCTAATGTAAGATTATACATGATGTGCAAGTACATGTCTACTATTAAAATCTGTGAACATTTTTTACTTCACTACTTTTTATATGTTAGTGGCCTCATGTAAGAAAATCTAATTTCTCCCTCAGTGTCAGTGCGGCTTTATCTCCTGGAATGAGCTTCAACAGGTTGGAGGAAGACTTCCGTTTAACCCTACAGGAGTCTGGAGTGCAAGCTATGTAAACACTGCCCCCTGCTGTTCAGCTGGTAGTATTACACGTGATTTTATACCAGTTTATACCAGGATGACCCGGGATGAAAATTTGTGGTTGTGGACATGGGGCCCCTCACTTTGCATAACAGCTTAATTATTTCCCCCAGTGACCCAGAACCTGATTCTTTTTTGGATACCAACTTCTTAAATGTGTTTATTTGTCATTCTCAGGTAACATAAGAAAAATGAAGCCATTTGTATGTATTATATATGTATTTGATCCGATCGTGGCTCAAGAGTTGGGAGTTCGTCTTGTAATCGGAAGGTTGCCGGTTCAAGCCCCGGCTTGGACAGTCTCGGTCGTTGTGTCCTTGAGCAAGACACTTCACCCGTTGCCTACTGGTGGTGGTCAGAGGGCCTGGTGGCGCCAGTGTCCGGCAGCCTCGCCTCTGTCAGTGCGCCCCAGGGTGGCTGTGGCTACAATGTAGCTGCCATCACCAGTATGTGAATGGGTGGATGACTGGATATGTAAAGTGCTTTGGGGTCCTTAGGGACTAGTAAAGCGCTATACAAATACAGGCCATTTGTTTGAGTGGGGATTAGCTCGAACTTTTAAACATGTCGACAGCATGAATTGACTCATGATTGAAGCCTAATGACTTTACAACAAAACCAAAATCAATTAGTTAAAATCATTAAATGCTTTATAGTTTATTGTATTTGAGGACATGTGGAGATTCGAGCATATAGAGATGTTTATATGTTAGCTGAAAAAATGATAATTAGCTTTCACTGACCATGTGGTCATACAACTATAAATAGAAAGAATAAAAAGATAAAATAAATAAATAATTCAGACAAAACCCCCTCAGACTGTTTCTGGACCTCCTGTCATTCTGTAAAACAATAAGAGTACAGCTGATTTATGGGTTTTAATTTGCCATGTTGTGTTATCATTAATAAACGTCACATTCCTGTCTTGGTCACCTTTTGTCCCATTTTGCTCTCCTGGGATTTCCTTCTTCGAAAGAATAGATAACAAAACACACGAGCCACAGAACAAAAACTTTATTGACTACAACGCACATATACACAATCTGCACCTCACTCCTCCTTTTCTGGTGATTTCGGGAGAACATCTTCGCTCTTGAACCAAACAGCTTCACTGGTGTGACTGGCGATGATCGCTCGCTCAATGAAAGGTCCTGATACGGAAAGAGGAAAAGAAAGGAAGAAAAACGCTGTCGTCATAAAGAACGGCTCTTTTTAAGTGGAGGAGAAGCCAAACACAGACTGAAAACTGATATCTGCTTAATTGCAGGGCTGATGATCACTATCGACTGACAAATGATCCCCCTCCCCTTCTGCTGCAAGTGTTAATGACAACAGATTTGAAATTAATGAAGTCAAACACATCATAAAAAGGAAGATACGGGGTGGAGGTGGGTTGCAAAGTGGCTTGCAGGTATATAGCAGATGTAGGAAGTCTAAAGTTATGTTAAACAGCTTCTTTCCATCTCGTCCTCTTTTCTCTGTCTTTGGCTTACAAACTCCCTGCAGTCTTATTTCTCTCACGTATTTACTTTTAACATACTTATGAATAGTTATTTCAGCACTGCGTTCCCCGTCGTCTCCCGTCCTCTGCATTTATATTATTTTTTATTAGCATATTACGTCTTTGGTCGTGAATAACTCCCATCAGCCCCTTGGGGGGAGCTGGTCTCTTCTTCATACCCACACGCTGTATTTCCGCACTTCTCTCTCTGTTTTTAAGCACTTATCTGTGAAGTTTACTCTTGTTTTTGCCCACGCTGCTGCCATTAGCCTCTGTCTAAATGACTCTTAAAAACAGTAATGGAAATAAAGAAGCCAATCTAACAGTAAGTATTCCTGATATTCGCATTTTCTGATGCTTCACTACTGGTTGCCGAGGTAATTAAATTCTGCCGCGGGGTCCTTGTGTGATTCTTGTCAGGGATTTGTAACGTTTGCTGGCACAAGCTCAAAGACGCGTCTCTGCTGACGAGAGTTCAGCAGAGCCCAGGTGGCCCGGCTCGACGCCTTCATCGGCAAATGAAGCAGAGCCGTAACGACGCACCGAGTGAGACATTTCACTCAACCGACGTTGCGTCGAGGATGCCGCGCGTAGCCGAGCGGGTTCAGCAGAGCATTAACGCTTCAAGGGTGAGCGGTGAAGACTCCCACAGGGATCGTCGTCAGGCTGAAACTGCACACACTCAGGTTTACTGCGAGCACTATAAACAGAAGCATCTGCTGCGCGTGCAATCACACGGCTGCTGCCAGGAAACGGCGTGATGACCTCTGCCAGGAAAAGTCCCGTTTCTCTTCTTTTTGAGGTTTTGAAGGGTCAAAAACAAACAAACAAACAAACAAACAAACAAACAGGCAACCGCTGGTGTCAGCCTCCTACTAGATGCACATATGGTGTCAATTTCAAAATTCTATGCCATGTTATTATCAATTTATGACAAGCTTCTCAGAGAACTTGAACCCTGACCTTTGACCTTGAGGTTACTGAGATTCGAACTCATCCGAGATCTTTAGTAGAAGCACCTACAGTTTCAATTTGAAAATTCTAGGTGACTTCACAACATTTTCACAGAATTTGACCTCTGACCTTTGGGTCAAAGTCGCTGAGATTCGGACTCGTCCTGCTAAAAGCAGATGCACGTACGGGATCAACGAAGCTCCAACGTCGTTGTTCTTATGTTATCACATTCACAAACTCAGGCATCCATGTGGGGTGACGACATTACCCCATCAGCCTGAGGGATGAAAGTCAGCTTGATTTCCATGGTAACGAGCAACACAACCCTGCAGAGCTGCTAGTCTGGCTGTAAACCTCTGGAGGCCGTTCCTTTTCAATATGTTGCATTCACGGGGCTCATTCTGCTTGTTTTTCCCGCATACGTTAAAACATGAAGCGATTTTATTTTTTTGTAAAATGAAACGATTGCAGGTATGATTGAAAACTGACATGCAGGACCAAAGCAAACTTTCAAGACATTAACTCCATTCTATAATTTTATGAGAAGTATGAGGAAAAACAATAAACGATAAGAAAACCATTATTCTTTATTCTGCTGAAGAGACAAAGGTTTAGTGGTACTACGGTCTACACGAGAGAGATCGGAGTTCTCTATATGCACGGCTCCAGTTTAGATGGCGTCAGTGGTTTAAAGAGTCCTTTGTGAAAGCTCTGCAGTTTACTTCAGTGGGGAAAATGTTAATAATGTGGTATTTAGCAAGCTCAAAATTAGGTTTTAGATCGTTTAGGCCTTTCTCTCTAATGAGAATCCATTAGCTGATGATTACACTGCATCCTGTAAATCGAACAAAGTGGAGGAAAATGCAGAGAAATTACTGAACGAACTACAGCTTGATGGAAAAGCTGCCGACTCCTCTGCTTCCCTTCTTGATTTATAAGAAGAGAACCTGGACAAACGGCCATAATTTTAAACTCAGGGGTCATAGTTTTTGTTTAGGTTTAACATTACACCTCAACGTCACGTCATACACTTTCTATGCTGCAGTGTTATGGTATGAAAATAAGTGGAACTCTCTTGAGGGAGTGATTGACACTCACAGGAAGAAGGCTCTGGGTTTGCACTGTGATGGCTGATGAGCTGTGCAGGAAGTCACCTGTGACAGCTTAGACCCACCCACTGACCCCAAGAGAGATAAGCCCTTAAGAAAATGCATGGGTGGACGGACGGATACATTTCCAGAGTTTTCAGCCTTCATATCTTTGCACGTACAGGACATACCCAAATCAATTTTCAGGGCTGGAAGAAAATCACACAGCGTCACAATCTGATACCAAAATCTCATTTTTGCTCAGCATGTTTTTCCCCCCTATTTTCAGCATCAATACCATGGGATATATCATAGTTTCAAAGCAAACTGCACAAGTTTAATGTCTGTGCAGAGGAGCAGAAAACGTTGTGAAGCATAAATAAAGTTAATGTAAATGTGTTGAAACGCAGAGCAGAGAGGCCACAGGTTTGAGGGTCAGCCTGTTTTTTGTTGGGGTTTTTTTCCACTGTGCATGGCGAGTCACCTCTTGAGAACATCAGTTCATTTTCAGTTGAACAAATGATTAAAATGATTCTTTTCTGGATCCCCGTGAATGCTGTTTAAAAGTAGTTTCCTCCCAGCTGTACTCCCTTAATGTGCTTTTCTTCTTTTTAATAGAGCACAGGAATGATTCCATTTTTCCAGGTAAACAAGTTTAAAACACTTGCCCTGAAAAGTGCAGCAGTAAGGCTGAAAACACATCACAGAGAACACGTGGCTGGTGTGCTGCTAAACTTTTCCCTTCTCTCTGCATGAGTGGTGCTGCAGAGCCCGAAACTGAACTCGGGAGGGAAAGTAACACCATGCAGCAGCAGAAAGCTGGTATGATTTAGAAGCTTTCTATCGAGCATTCGAGCAGACAAAAATAAATCAAAAGTCTGCTATTTTTTCCCTGCGAGCTATAAAAGCAGAGGTAGGGCTTGGGGAACTGTCGGAGGGTTTTTGCTGTTGGTTTTGGTGAACATACATACCCAAGCTGGCTGGTCGGTGTGAACAAACATCAACCAGGATTGTCTGCAGGTTGGCGAAGATGTGCTCACTGGGCATGTCGAGCTAAGCAGAGGAGAGAAAACAAAATGTCTGAAACGTCCGATTATATTTACCATTTCTGAAATCCTCTGTACGTTCATACTGGTGAAAAATCAATGTGCTGCATTTAAACAAAGAACTCCAGCATTTCAAGTTAATTTCACACATGTAGTGCACCCCTGAGCACTTCCTGGACTCACCCGACAGAAGTGCATGCAAGAGTTTAAATGTCTGCCAGAGCCCTAACCAGTGATGTCACACTGCAGCCTCCTGCTACACCTATCCAGGCAGATCTCCAACCTTGACCCCACAGAGAACTGCAAAGCACATAGCCTGCATATAAAAGATGGACGTGGCAACTGTGACATCACCTGAGTTTGCATTTTGAAGCCTCAATGTTACTTTTTGGCCACCGCCATGTTGGATTTTTTCCCTCATTTAGAAGAGAAGGTGAAGCTTGGTTAGCAAGCTGGCAATCACGTGTCAGATCATTTCATTTAGACTTTCTGACTCACTTTTGAAGTTGGCGATTGTGACCATTGAAGAAACTTCTTTTCTTGTAGTTCTGAACCAGCTTCACTTTTCAGCCTCAGAGGCTGACGGTGTGAATGCAAAGCAGATCATTTCCTGCTGTGTCGCAACAAAGTTAAACTGTACCGACCCGACTGTCCTGCGTTTATGTGTGAAAATGTCCTGATATGCTGAGTGCTTATAAACGAGCGAATATGTGTTCTCTGCATTTTAAATTCATGCAGATGTGATACAAATATATAGAACAGGAAAACACCAAGCCTGTAACCAGCTGATACTCCTGTTTTATTTAAAAACGTACCCAGTAGAAGCAAACACACACACATAAAGCATTTCCTCCCTAAACACACTCCAACATTTCCCTCAACCTTCCTCAGGGCGCATCGATTTTATGTCTCCATCCTTGTGGGAATTTATGCTTTTTTAATCAGGACTTTTTTTTTTTCCTTTCCTTTGAGCTCTAAAACTTGCAAAACTTAAAACTGCCTCATCGCTGAAAACTTCCTCTGTTGGTTTTGCACACATTCACACAGCTCCTCCCATCAATGCACATTGCATGTACCGGTTTGTTATGACGTACCGTAGCTATCTGGGACCTAACATAGCAGTCGCTCTCCACCATGTACTCGTGACCCGTTTTAAATAGCTCCAACATCTTGGGAACGTTGATGCCGACTGAGCCTGAGAGTAAAGGGAGAAAACGGGAGAGAGAATAAGTGATCAGCACTCATTATCTCGTAACGCATTCACACTTTAGACATCCAGTTATGGCTGTCGTCTTCACTGGTTGTGAGTGACACTGGATTAAAACTATCGACTGCTGAATGTGAAACATTTGAACTAAAAATAAAATGTCACTGAAGCCACAACAGAATTTTGAAGTACGAATTAGAAATAATAGAATTTCCTGTCATCATCATCAAAGGCTGATATCATCAGCCTTCACTTTGTTGAATAAAAGTAGGCATTAAAATTCCAGTAACTCTTCAGACATTTAATTTTTCCTGATGATCTTTCAGATATTCCTAATTTGGTCACCTCGAGCCAGGAAACAGCCAATCAGCAGGACAGTTAAACAGTGAGGAGCTCAAACAGCTTGTTTCAATCAGAGGTTGGACTGAGATGCAGCATTAAGCAGCAGTATATGATAAATATGGATTATTTTGAACTATAGCAGACAACCAATTAAAATAAATAAATAAAAAAGGTGCTGAAATTGGACAGGTTCACCTTAACCTTCAACACGGCTGAAGGTAAAAACAACTCTTAACCTGCAGCTCACCTCTCTTGCTCTTTGGAAACTTCTTCCTCAGTTTGTTTTTCAGTGGTACGAGCTTCGGCAGGATGTCGGGAACCGCCACATAGAAGTCTGCTGAAACCTCATCATCCAAGATCTTAAAAAAGAATAAAACCACATGACCACAAATTAGTTTAAACATTAAGACTCCTGCAGGTTTTGGTCCTCATCGACCCAAATCTGCTGCTATACTGGTGGTCTCCTGTTGTCTCATTACTGTTATCATAAGCTCTGTGCATAAACTGGACCCGTGGAGACTGAGATTTTCAGGCTGTGAGGTCTGACCTGTGGACTGCCTGCCTGCAAAAGATGTGTGCTGTCGATTCTTTAAAAAGTCAGTTTTAAAGATTTTTAATAATTTAACAGTTTGCCTCACAAACAAGTAAACAGCACAGAAATTTGGAGAGAAACAGAAAAGTAATACTTTTTTTCAGTTCTCCCGGTAAACTCGATCTGACCTCACGGGATGTGCCGTTTAGCTCAGTTTAACCAACTCACCGGCTGTATGAGCTCCACTCCTCCAGCAAACACCGCTCCGTTCTCCCGAGCAACTGTGGCTTGATTAGCATCCTGCAGAGACACAACCAAAGACACCCGCGCCCATTTAAATCTGATTTGGGTGCGTCAACGTCTGGCAGACCCCAACGATGTCATTCATTATGGCCGTTAACACGCTCATCTAAGTTACAACCCACGGCCTGCGCAGCTTGACAGGAATATTAATCAAACCCTGCTCGTCGGGTTCTACGATAAAAAGCAGCCACGACCGAAGCACATTCATTACAGACAAACAGGGAGACAAATAAAAGGTGCTGCTGCTGCTGCACATCTGAATCATGCACCGACAAAATTAAAACAATTCATCAACAACAGACACACAAATGGCTACGAAATGAAGATTCAGTGAGGCTAAAATAAAAGTTTTTACCTCTGTAAAAACTAAAACTCTGTTCATCTCTGCCTTGAAGGCGTGCGGTAAGTGCACAGTGCTGACGAAGGGGTCGACTTTTTTCTGCAAGGAGGAAAAACAGAGTAATTTATTATGAGTAACAACACCGGGTATGCTGCAGGAAAAGAGCAAAAGAATCTGGAAACAAATAAGGAAAAGCGAGGATGTCAATCACAGAGCAGGCCTACATAATCAAGCATTAAAGTTATTCAGCCACCACTTTAATTTTTCATTTCTCTAGAGAGTTCATAATTCATAATGCATGGGAACATTAGTTCTGCAGTGACAGACAGCTAAGAGTAAGACAGAGTTTGTCTCCCGTGGACCCTCTGGACAGCACAGCAGCAGCTCTGCAGCCCTGCGATGTGTAAGAAAGAACGAAAAGAAGCACTCGTGAGGCTTTTATTCCTCGGTGCCGCGCTGTTTTCAGCAGATTAACTGAAACTGCTCGTGCTGCAAAGATTGATGTCATGAATAACCCTCAGATTGGTGGAAGCGAGGCGTGACAGTGACAGCCAGAATGGGAAAGCACCAAATAAATCCAAATAAGTGTGCCAAGTGTGACTGCTAAAATTTGTCTTCGGCACACACACAAACACGCACAAACATACACACTGGCAGATGATCAACCCTCATCAGGATGTTCTTTTCTATTCTGAGGTTCCAGCTTGATGATAAAAGGAAAAGCAGCCCGTGGTTTCTGGGACACTAAAAGGGTTTGATGGAACCAACGTGTGAATAGCAACAAAGTCAGAAAAGCAGGGAGCAGTTTGAAGCCATGATGTGAATCACCTTGCTGTGCTCAGAAGACTGGGCTCCAGCAATGTTAACATACATGGTAAATGTCAAAGTAACATCCACAGAGGACCCAAGGATGGAACAGAGAAACAGCCCTCTTCGTCAATATGCTTGCACTGAAATTTCTTTGAAACTGAACCAATTCTGTTCTGGAGAATTTATAGCACATGATGCAGCTGCTGTGTGTATTTTTGTGTTTATAGTAGTTATAATGTCTGCTGACTTCTTGTCCAACATATTAATGAAAAACACTTCTCTAATCACTTCCACCTGGCAGAGAAGACAATTAAAAAAACCTCCCCTAGTACCACAGTTAGCCGTCCTTGTCTTTGTGCCATTCAGTCAACATGAGTTTCAGTGTTTTTGTCATTATTACCTTCTTCTCCAGCTTCATGTCCAGCTTCAGATCTATGTAAACCGGCTGATTGTGGGGAGTGAAGTCTAACGCCTGGAATTTCTTCAGCATGTCAATTGCCTCCGCTGGGTCATGCAGAGTCCGTGGGTAGTACCTCATAACATATACGTCATCCACAGGCGCCCATGCCGTCTTACCGAAAGGCTTATGTCTGTTTTTGTCATCGATGACCCTCTTCTCTTTCTTCACCTCCTTTTCTGCGTTGTCTTTTTTGTCTTACTTTAGTGTCCTGGCAATCAAAAGGGGAGATGTT
Organism: Simochromis diagramma; assembly: GCF_900408965.1. NCBI lineage: Eukaryota > Metazoa > Chordata > Actinopteri > Cichliformes > Cichlidae > Simochromis > Simochromis diagramma. Next base: position 2,468,977 of record NW_024387285.1, on the reverse strand, counting down.
AACCTGAGAAATGTCTGAGTCACCAGGTCAGCATCTAATTTCTCTCAATTTTATTGTTCGCACTAACCAGAAAACTGTTCAGAATGGGAAAAATGGGGTGAGTCAAGCAGAAAAAACCCCCACCTTTAGAGCCAGTAAATCATTTCTGGGTGAAAAGCTTTTAAGGTCTGTAAACTCACTTGACAGCTGCAAAAGTTCTGACAGGTAGATTCCTTGGTGCAGTCTGTGAGACACCTGAGTAAGCTGGACCGCTGGCACTCAGTAGCTGCCTCTGACATCCTGCTAAAACTGTGAAGACAGGCGAGGAAAAAAGCTTCATAAGGAGTTTAAACAAACAGACACATGCTGTTTTTTTTCCTGTGGGACACAACATCAAACTGCACACCATAATTAAGAGAAACGCTCTGTGATTTTATAAAACATTTTTAATGAACTTTGCATAAACTAAATGCATCAAAGTGTCTTTTTATTTCCAGCAGACAAGCTGATGATGAGCATCGGTGTTTAACGCTACTTAATTTAAGTATACCACTGTCTTTTGCATGACAAGCACTTCTCCCTGATGTGCATCTGCATCAGTGAGTTCATCAATTTAAAAAAATCATGGTTTACAGTCTCAGTCTTCCACAAAGAATGAAACCACTGTTTAGTTAGCAGTACCCATCATAAACTGTTTAAGTGAATCTAAATGTTTCTTTGAATGTTTTATTGATGCTGTGCTGCCAGGATGGAAGACATGTTTTATCATTAATATCAGCTTCATAAATACAATGTGGAAGACTTTTGGGAGGACATTATTGAAATTACTTTTATAATAACAAGAAGAGGTCAACTAAACATATATTTTTATGCTATTGCTAGTTTTCTGTATTGATGCTCTGCTCTCTTTTGTTTTTTAATTATTTTGGCAGTGACATGCTAAAGCTTTTTAGGATGGGTTAGCGAAATGGCAAAAGCTGTTGTGAAGTTATTAATCATTCTATTTTTTTAATGCCAGCCCTACTGTAAATGTCTTGTAATGCTGGCATCAATTCATCGGGAGAAGAACACTTTATTGAAAACCTGAAATATTAATGGCTTCCTTGCAAGTTTTACCTGCAAAGTATTAAGTGTTTATCTATTTGGAAATTCTTCTCAGTACAGTAAATGTGAAAATAAAAAGAAATTATACCTTCCAATACTAACCGATGGGAGTTTCTTAATGAAGTGGTGTAAGCTTTGGCTATGGCTCATGTATTTTCAAAACATATTGATTTTGGATGACTGTTACATTACACTGGTTGCACTGCATTGGTTTTACTGGTCGGTCAGACCACTTACGATCAAATTAGGATAACTGACACAATGAAACGACTGTTGGGCGATATCATATTTAAAATCCAACATTTTAATTTACATCAAGAAAATCGTTGGTTTCAAGTAAATTATCACAAAAATTCGTTAATAATTTATATGATTTTTAATCCGGCATATGGCGACCCAAATTAACTCTTAAAATACGACTGCAATGACAGCTTCTGACCTGGTTGTTACCGCACATCACGGCTGAAAGGAAACATAACATGAAAATATAATTAATTTAAGAAGTATCTGGTCAATCAGAGCAATGCCGATTTAAAGTGTATCAAAAATTAAAATCAAATCAAATATTGTTGATTCGTGAGAAAATTAAGTGACGACAAACAAGCTGATAATATGTTAAACAGTCAAACAGCAGGTTGGCTATTGGTTAGCTAACAGTGAAGCCAAAAGGCTACACAAAGAGATCTCTGAATCGAGCCCAGAGACAAAAGCGAGAAAACAGGAAAGGACAAACGCAGCCTATAAAAACATGCCTTTATTTTTTTTAATGTCATCTAAAAAGAATCCAATTTCACAACAAAACAACTGACCTTTCCACACAGTACGCGTGCAGGTTGCCATGTCAGGGAATCGCGCTTGGCCGTGTGAAAACAGAGGCAGGGAATAAATGGTTCCGCCTCGGAAACGATCAAATGTTAGTTGAAAAAACGGAAAAGTTTTAGTTCTGGTGCATATTCTGAAACAAAAAAATACATAAATAAAAATATAAACTACCTGACAACAGTCTGAGGGTGGTACATTTTCATTCGGCATATATTTATTTAATTAATATTTACTTATTATGATAAAAAAACTAAATGAATGCAGAGACAGCTGTACTCTACTCGCTGCTATAGGAAGAAAATTGAGCATTATAAAAGTTTTGAACTAAAACCCGGACGCCGAATTTTAGGTTTCAAACCATCCTAGCTATGTATAAATGATCTAAGACATGGTTTATCTTATTATCTCTATGCGAACATATTTTGGAGAAACGATACATGAGAAATATTATATGACTTAATATTAAGGTCACTGAAAAAAACCCAATAGGACTCCTGGGTGGATAACGAGAATTTTTTTATTTATCTATTTTTTAATTCATACATATTGCGCAGGCGCGTAGTTTCCCGCCACTGTCCTACCAGATATGCTACACCATACCAGGACGAAGATAATTTTTCCCACTATTTACAGGTAATTAAGCGTTTGTTACTAACATTAATATTATCTATTAATAGAAAATCATGAGTGGAGCCTGAGTTATTTCTCACTGAGCTTTAGCATTAGCCTACTGTAAAAAAGGGAGTGTATGTTGCATGTTATCTAATTGTATTAGAACAACTCCTTTACTAGTTAGCGGTGGTAAAATAGCTCCTGCCAAAACAGTTGTGACTATTGGCTCCAAATATTTTGTCTTTGTGTGTTTCTTTATATGGAAAAATGGCTTTGGATTTACCTGTGGAAGCTAGCATATGTATAATTTCTTTCTGTAACACTGAATTAAATTGACATCTCAGATTTGATTGATGATTCTATCATATGCAGAATGACCGCTGAAGTTAAAAACTAGCTTAGATAACCCATTTAGCTGCTCTGATGTATTTCAACATGGGTGTCAAGTTATGATATTGATTATAGAAGGACTTGGATATTATGGTAAATGGCCTGTATTTATATAGCGCTTTACTAGTCCCTAAGGACCCCAAAGCGCTTTACATATCCAGTCATCCACCCATTGGTGATGGTAAGCTACATTATAGCCTACAGCCACCCTGGGGCGCACTGACAGAGGCGAGGCTGCCGGACACTGGCGCCACCGGGCCCTCTGACCACCACCAGTAGGCAACAGGTGAAGTGTCTTGCCCAAGGACACAACGACCGAGACTGTCCAAGCCGGGGCTCGAACCGGCAACCTTCCAATTACAAGGCGAACTCCCAACTCTTGAGCCACTATCGCCTAGATTCAATAAAGTACAGTCATATCACCCTAATTGTAGGTAAATAGGAAACAGGGTACTTTATTGTCTATTATATCTAGAAGTAGCTTTTGTATTAATCTTACTTTGAATCAGGTCCTTCTAATTTTAATCAGCCCATGACATTATTTGACATAAATATGTGTAATTTCCTGTTATTTGTGACCACTTAATAATTAACGTATTTCAGTAAATATGTCCTAATGAGCAAAACTGTCAGTCGTTTATTAAGCAACACAGCTGGTTTTCCTTCAGACCCAACTAAGATTTCTTTGGGATTGCCATACACTTTTCTGTCCAGGAAAAACTTTGCTTACTAAAGAACATGCACTAAAATATCTAATATCGGAAAAGTATTTTTGTTGAGATCTGGTAAAAGATTTTGAGATGATTGTTTTAGTCTCTCCACAGAGCCCATCAACAGCAGGAAGTTTTGTTCATCAGTGGCCAAATGTGGTGGTGACAGCATGCACTCAGTCAGTGTAAGTTTCTACAGTATAAGAAGTGTCTACCACTAAAAATAATGTTATTTAGATCTTGTCCACTAACTTTGTGTTTTTGAAGCATGAAAGGGTGCAGTTCATTCACAAATGCTGTGGTAATACATAATGAATAAAGTTTTTTTTAACGATTTCTTAGTAATGGATGGAAAATGGAAAATTTATTATATCTGTCTTGAAAACAAACACATGTTGACCTCATGCTGCCATCTAGTGGCAGTTATTACAACAGTTTTTTTTAGCTGAGGATAGAGAATTTGCTCTTATATGAAGTTTGATATTGTAAGCTGTCCATCATTTATGGGGTGAAGTAATTTTACTGTTGCAGGTTCATCTCATCCTGATGCTGATGAGGAAGACATGAATTGTGGTGGAGCTGCATTGGACTATTCAAAGAAAGGAATAAAGGATAAAGGCTCCTGGCCTATAAACCATCAACAGCACCTGATGAAAGTTGAGCATCTTGAAAGCATCAGAGCAGATAATTCATATGAAATGAACAGACATAGGACTGCTGCACTTAGGTAAGTGCAGTGACTAACTGTCCCGACCTATATAGGTTATGGAGAAAATAAAGTGAGGACAGATATTTCTTGAACAGATTTGCAACCTTTGATGTTAAAAGCATACCCTGTACATTGCTACAAGATGTCATGTCTGAAAGTCTTTTAGGTTTTAGCTCCTGTTTCTCAGAAAGCTGGGAGTTTGAGGTAATGTTACTTATTAAGTGGCATAAAGAGTTTTGGACTGCAAAGCATCAGTGTCACTGCGACAGGAAGCTTCAGCCACATTTGGCTTTAAACTTTCTCTCTCAGGGGTCATTTAACATGTGAATACAGCCATAGTAAGTGACTGTAACTTATGTGAATGTCAGACTGGGATGACAAGGAGGATAAAAATTGGCTTGAAAGTAAAGAGTGGTTTACATTAGTGTTAATGGGTGCCATTTTTGTAACTTTCAGGCTTGTACAGCTGTCTGAAGTAGGGAAATAAATTAGAACAGCTTTGTTGTGAATTCAGCTGGATTAAAATACAGTTGATGTAAGCATAGAGTTTAATTGCAGAGAGAAACAAACAGATGCAATGTTAGTTGCATGAGCTGCTTACACTAAACACATACTAGTTTTCTGTTATTGTGAGGATCTTGTTTTCAGAACTAAATCCTCATCCACTCAGTTTTTGGTTCCTTTGGTAAGATTTGGCCTGGTCTGGTGGCAAAAGTTTGTCTCTGTTGGAAAAATCCTGACAATAAGTTTCGTGCCAGACTGAATCTCGTAACAATGTTAAAAGGCACTGATGAAAACAACATGATTCCTGAAATCAGGAACACAGGTGACATGCATGTTGTTTAGTTTCCGAACTTTTGATTGTCAGATCTTTTTATTGTGCTGCAAACAGAATATACTGTGTGATGATTATGAGCAGATTACAGAAGCATAAACTTGGTGTCAAAGTCCTAACTTGTGGCTGTCACGTCTGTTTCATGCTTCCAGAGACAACCTGGAGATGACCCAGAACTTCAGTCAAGAGAACTACAGAACTGGAGATCTGTCTTCTTCAGACGATGACTCGTTAAGCTTGTTGAAGGATCTCAGTCCCAGGCAAAACAAAGAAGTAGCTCGGGTTGTGCTCATAGCTGATTCAGATCCAGAAGCAGGGAACAAAGAGACAAAACAGAAAAGAGAGATGAAAATAAATCATCTCAAACCAACTGAACCTGTGACATCCAACTATATCCAGTCTACATCAGGCTACGGAGAAGCTTCATCACAAGCAGGTAATTACCGTCATTACGTTATGTCACATGTTTTAGCTTAATTTATGTTTACAAATCTGCTTTTAATTATCTTATTCAAGCAAAAGTCTCACGACGTGTGAAAATTCCCTCCCAAAAAAACCTTCACAAGAGAAATGGAACGGGAGAGACTCTGCTACACGCTGCATGCAAGAAAGGAGATCTCAATCAAGTCAAAATGCTCATTCAAGCAGGAATCAGTGTCAACATGGAGGACTACGCAGGTGTGTCACAGCTCAATCACATCTGTACTCTGACAGCGTCATCCTCTGTCTGTTCCTTATGACGCAGTAATTAATCATCAAACACAAACTCCATTGTGATCACTAAATATTGACTTCAACTATCAGGATGGACGGCTCTTCACGAGGCGTCTGCTGTGGGTGGTGAAGCGGTGGTGGAGCAGCTGTTGAAGGCTGGAGCTGATGCTAATGTTAGAAGCTTTGATGGAGTGACACCTCTACATGATGCTGTTTTCAGTGGACACTATCAGGTGATGGACAAACTTTTAAGGTGCAGAAAATTGTTTTTTGTAACACTTTCCACATGTCGGTAGATGCAAAGTTTCACAACCTTTACAAACTTTGATTCATCTGTCATGCTGCATTAGATAGAATGCCCTTGAGAAATAGTTTGATGTGAAATTCATGTGTGCTGCGCAGGTAGTGAAGCTTCTCCTTCAGTCTGGAGCAAATGCCAGCGACAGGAACACTAGTGGCCTCAGTGCATTAGATATGGCAAAGGAAGAACACATCAAAGAGCTGCTCAGGACTTTCCAGGTTTCTTCTGTTAATCACACAAAGTCCTATAATGCATCTTCAAAGCACAAAGAACCAGGTGAGCAACACCAGAGTGTCTTATGTAGTATTTACGTCACTGCCGTGTAGCAATGGTAGATACAAAACCCACGTTCTTGTCTTGCAGGCTGAGTTGTTGTTATGGTGAAGTGAATACCACTGATCTGCTTTTAGAGCTGGAGATGAAAACTAATAGATTAACTAATAGAATCTAAACCATAGGACACAGTGCTGAGTGGCTGGATGAGCAGTAGAGAAATGAAATCTGAATGTTGGATTGTTTCAGGTGCCACATCCTCAGAGCCTCGCTGCCAGAGCAGTCCTAACTGCAGTGAAACATCCAACCTACAGTGGAGGGATTCAGGTGATAAAGGCGGAGCCAGGAGGCCCAGAGATTTTGAGCTGAGACAGAAAGATGCCACCACTCATAATGTGAGAGCGTGTTACACTTTCAGTAGCTCTTTCTATTGACTGTCAGCTAAGCTGGATTTAATGGGCATGGACAAAAACAGTTCTTTCAACCATTCAATAGGCCTAATTAACAAGTTACATGTATTATCACTTTATTGAAAGGTTCACAGGTGTGACTATTTTGATGCGATAATCTGTCTCTTATTTTTTTATTATATAGCCGAGTCATTCAGAGGCAATAACAGTGATTTTGGAGGAGGTCAGAAGGAAACAAACAGAAATGTCAACTTGGCCTCTGACAAGTCTGAATGATGCAGGTAAAAGCTGCGTTAAAAGACAACCAGAAAGATACTTAGCGTGTTTTATTGACCATATTTGTGCTTTTTTACAGACAGATATCATGCAGCTCTAACGGAAATCCAGAGTGTGCTGATTGAGGTGCTCGCCAAGCAGCAGTCGGAGAAGGAAAATCTTGCCCGAAAATATCGGTCAGTACAGGAACTGCTCTCATCTTTGGCCTAAACGAAACTTTGTGAGAAAGCACCTTGCTTTTTCAGACTTTCAGGGCATATCTACATTAACTGAACAGTAATTGTGTACTGTTTTCAACAGAGAATTATTTAAACTATATTTCCTAAAGTGAGCAAAGAGTTTGGCAATGTCATTCATTTGTTTTCAGTAAGTAGTGCCTCCACCACAATAAGAGTTGGCTGGAATGGTGGTGAAAGTGAGATATTTAAAGTCTTTTTGATGGAAGTGTGACCTGTTTTACCTCTGGTTGTTTAAACCACGCAACTAAAGTGAAACTAAGTTACATCAATATATTTTATTAGGGGGAACTTAACAATGGCTGATGTTCTTGTGTTGACTTTTATTTAATTAAAATTTGAATCAGATTCTTTTTTTTTCATGACTGATAAAATGGGTCATGATAGATGAAGTTTAAGAACCACTGGATTAATAGCTAAAACTCTGTTGCCTTCTTGTGTTAAATAAAAAGAATTACGTGATATTTCATTGTCAACGGTCCAACTGCAGTTGAAACTAAATAAAGGTATTTCAAGTATTTAGAAATACACTGTGCTTCGGTTTATTGCTGTGATGGTTTTTAATGAATCTATTCCGGTCTTTACTTCAAGTGTAACACTCTTCTTTGATTTTCTTGGTGTAGGAGTGTGCCTGACTGCCTTCGTCACTGTTTGCTAAAAAGTCAGATCTCATCCCTTGCTTCATGCCAGAGAACCTTGATAGAGATACTCCAGAAGCAAATGTATTTGGTGGAAATGTACATTACCACGAGAGCCAAACTTTCACTGGATTCTTCAAAACCCAGAGAAACACGTGGATATAATCAATGTAGTCATAAAGCACCTACACCTGCTAACCTGTTGAGGTCGACCAGATGCGACCAGTCAGCCAGTAGCTGTCCAGACACTCCACAACCAGGAATTGCTTTAGAGCATTTCAGTATAATGATCAGACGAAAAAATGCTTTGATTCAGAACAGAGCCGTGGACAACAGCAGACGTCTCTCTGTGCTCATCCAGAGGGGAATCATCTCACCTGGAAGTGCCCTACAGCTGCTGTTGAAGGTCAGCAAAAAGTCTTACTGTTTTTTATCATGTGACCATGTGAACCTTTTAATAACAATGAGTAATGACTGGCTGCTATTCTACAATTTACATATCAATATGTAGTTTTTTTTTACCAATTCATTGGTTACTCCCACCATGTGTGAAGATACAAACTGTTATACTGGTATCATAGTCTTTTTGCTATTATAAAACATAAACAAATAACATAAAGCAGCGGTCGGGCATAAACCGGTCCGTGGCGCAAAAAAGGTTGGAGACCGCTGACATAAAGGATCCATAGTCAGGATTGCAGATTTTGTTTGTCTATCTTGGAGAGGACATATCAAAGAGGGAAAATCTGAACAACTTCATTTTCTTAATTTCTGGAGATTTTTTGTGGCGTTACTACTTTAATATAGGGTTGAAATATCTGCATTTATGTAAAGAAAAAACATCAGACACCAGGTGACGGTGTTACTCGTATAGTTAAGATAAGAAAAAATATTGACAAGATTATTGAAATTAAAAAAATAGTTTTCAATTTTTTTATTAAAAGACTTGATTGATAACTAAGTTTGATACGAAATGTTTGATAACAGACAAATACACATTGTCGGGATTTGTGCAGATCAGGACTGTAAAAAACCATTGTTGAACAGGCAGTGTTCAAGAAGCGTGGTTAACGTAGTTGTCAGTGAGGCTAAGTCTCCAAACTCAGGGTGCTGGTTTAGCTCAGTGCGTTAAGCAGGTGACCACATGCCATATGGCAGCTGGCCTGGATTCAAGTCTGACCTGTGGCCCTTTACCGCATGTCTTTTCTCTCTCAGTTAACTGATACTTGAGATTGAAAAAAACATGGTCAGCCAGGGTGACAATCCTTGTGTTCTTGATATAGGAAGGAATGTATTCCCTGAAATCTGCAACTGCATCGACAGTGAATTTTAAAACAATCTTACTTTTTTCAGGGTCACTGTCACTTTGCTAATGTGCTGGCCGATGGCTCCATTCTGAGTAAAGGAAAGGTGCACTTGGCTCCTGAATGCTGGCTCAAGTCGATTCTGGGGAAAAACATCCCAGTCAGCTCAGCATATGCCTGGGACAAGGTTCGATACCCACTCACGTTATCATAAAAATAATGAATCTCTTGTAGTAGCTCACACAAGCAGCCTGAGGTGATTTTCAGATAGAGCAGCCCGCATGAGGGAAAAACGAATGAGTTCATTCATTACTATCAGACCACTCCTGCGGGTCCTTATGAAGAAGAAAAAGAAACAGAAAATAATTCATAAGTTCATAAGAAAGAAAACTGCTTCCTTTTTCATTGTGCATCTTTATTCTGTAATTTGTGGCTTGTGTTGTTTGAATTACCCGAATATGTTGCTGAAATGTGAGTTGTATGTTCTTAAAGTATTTATAGAGCACAAGTTGTCTTTTCTACAATATTTGATACATCTGCTTAACAAATATTTTCATCTACAAATAAATAATGACCATAAAAAATGTGACTTAGATTCAGGTAGCAGAGGAGTATGAGCAGTAGAGCAACTGTGCTCTTGTTAATTTGTGCAGCACATGGAGTAAAGTAACTAAAATATTATTTGAATTGCATCTTTCAAGATAAGCGGAAGCGAATGGATGGATTAAATAAATTCAACTTGTTGAAAGAAAAATTAAAATTTTCTTCACATATATGGTTAAAAAATACTGTTATTATCACACGTGAAATTTCGCTGGATGTAGACTTATTTTTCCTTTGTAGGCTATAAATTATATAGTGTTTGTTGTAGAGCGGTGTTGAAAACTCAGGTTCCACATATCCTACAAATGCTAATTTCTAGACATGGATTTTACTGGTTAGATATTTGTGAACTCTGAACATTTTCTATAATTTCCCCAGGTGACATTCAGAGGCAGATCTTTGTCTTTTTACTTACTGAACATGGAGGGTGATGAAAACACACCACAAAGGTGTCTTGAGGAAAACCGCACAGGCAGTTCTTCTAAAGAGCTGATAACTACTGGTATGTTCATGTCTGCTGACAAGTGTAGCCCCTACATCAGATCCAACACTTCCTGCCTCATGTTTACAGTCAGGTCCCTGCAGCAGGTGGACAACTAGTTCATGTGGCAATGCTGCAAACCAAAAAAACACTGCCATCGGCAGCTGCAGTCCAAGACCGCGGTCTGACTTATTGGAGAGACTGCTGACTATTTCTTCTTTATTTGTTTGCCAAAAGGTATTCAGTAAATAAAGGATTTACAGAGGAGCACTTTGTAAACTGTTCACCACTTTGGAAAATCCTTGAAAACACTACTATGACATTTCTTTTAAGGCTACTCAAACAAACAAAGAGGGCACAAAGGCAGCTGATAAAGCCTAGGTATCAGTCTGTCACAGCATTATTAAGTTATATTGTAGTTCTTTTATTGTATTGTCTTTTAATTACACAGGAACAGACAGCTTGAACCATCACATGAAGATCAAGATCATCCATTTGGTGAACGATGAAGAGCTGCTGCCAAATGCTGTAATGGACATGTACTGGGACAAGCTCATAAAGGAAGACTACTCAGAGTCTCAAGACTGGGCAAGTTAATTATTGTAACTTGCTCTACTCATATTTTGACTGTTCTGCTTAGTTATTTTAGGATCATTTGCATTTGCTGTACTTTTTCCTATACACACACACACACACACATATATATATATATATACGTCTATGTCTATATATTTATTTTTTATTTTTTATTTATTTTTGAGCCTTGCTAAAATAAAACTTGCTGTAACTTCTCCCTCAAACACAGTCCAGAGTGGTTTATTATTTAACCTGAAGAACAAAGACATTTATCTTCTGCCACTATCAGTAAAACAGGGAACACAAACCACATTTTTCTTTTTAGATGATTTTTTGGCATCTTATCAGAAAGCTAGAGTGCAGGGATTGCAGTAAATATAGAGGATAAAGATACAACAAAGTCTTGATACCACACCACATCTTATTGACTTGCTGCTTTGGTTCAAACGAAGGTGACATCAGGTGCACTGGAGAGGCAACAACAACAACTGGGTTTTATAGATGGTGGCTACACAGCATTATTCTCTCTTTATCCATGCTGACTGATTCTTCTCAGCGTTTGTTTTTAGCCCTCAGATGTAAAAAGCTGATGATCTATGGTTGTCTCCTTGCCAAGCGGGCAGAGTGACCTTGACCTCAAGGTCAGACTAAGTTTTCTGGAAATCTTGCAAATGCAAGAATTTGAGAACAAGGTGATGTAGAATTTTGAAATTGCCATACATGCCTACTAGGAGGCTGAGGAGTAGCACTGGGGGTCCTTGTTGCCACTGATAGCATGAGATGGTACCTGTAGCCCATTCAGGTTGCACAGGCAGTCCAGCTTCTACAGGATCCAGATGGGTTGCTGCGTCTTTCAGCATAATCTCAAGAGTGTGGAGAAGTTGCCAGGACATGGGCCATTTCATGATGAAGTACTCACTAACCACTGACACTTAAAGAGTTTTCCTCTTTAACTTCTTTGTTTTTTCTGTCCAGTTTGGGGTTTCACTAACTCAGAGAACATTAAATGAGCTCAGATTTACCTTTAATCTAATACAATATTCAGGTTGTTACACTTGTACATTTGGGACTCCACAACAGGACAGAATTTGAGATTTTTTTTCTGGCAAATTAACAACTTTGTAATTTCAGGGAATATCTATTTTTTGGGTTTGTTTGTTTTTTTTAACGTAGAGATTTTTCTCATTTATTGACCACTTTAATGTCATAGAATATCCAGATGTTCTTTGTCATAAAATCAGAAATTCAGATTGCTTTTCTCTGAACATTAGGAACCATCAGTAGTCATTATACTTTTCAGTTATTATCACCATTAAAGCGTCACTGAAGCCCCTTGAAACTCTAACTTCAGTTCCCAGAGGTCTGATCAACATTAATGGGAAAGGAAAAGCATCTGGAGTCATCTCAAAGTTTAAAAACAAAGTCTAGCTAATTGTCATTGTGTTCCTCTGAAAATTACCATCATTTCCAGCTGTGTTTTATTTTTTATTTATTTTTTTAAATGAGCATCAGAATTGGAGCATCATTGAAGCCCCTGAAAAATGCTCTCAGCTCACAGAAAGCAAGCTAATTTTCATTTTCATTCATGACAGCAACAACACTGGGGTAAAAAGTGTTTGAAGTCAGGTCTGTATGATTTAAAAAGATTGGACGGATTATTTGTGATATTATAATCTCAGGGAATGTACTTTTTCTTACATTTTAAGAAATGTTTTTCTTACATTTATCACTTAAATTTCAAGAATATCACAAGCTTTTTTCTGTAAATGTACAGCTATATTGTTGGATGGTATGATTTTTTTTATCCTCTGACTATAACATGCTTCCTTTTAACCACTGAGGAGTCTTGGTTAAAAACACTGGCACCAGTCATTCTTATGTAGGACCCAAACACAGCACCTAAAGATGGTTCAACCACCAGCAGGTGGCAGCATACACTGCACAGACAACCAGACAACAATAAGTGTGTCAGAGAGGAAAGATTCCCCCCTGCAGAAACAGGATGTGTCCAGACATGGGGGTTTATATAGTCATGTGATCCCACTCTGCTCCTCCTTATCTCTTATGTAATCCCCATCTCAGCCGTGGGTTGCCCCCACCCACCCCTCACAACTGCTGACCTGAATATGGTAATTGTGACCACTTATCTGTAGAGGTATATGTTTTCTTCCTCTAGAAACTGATGTGCGGAGGACATAGATGTCTTGAGGAGTAAAGTAATGAAAGTCTGTAGGTCTGTGTGATGGATTGTTAAGCCTGCACACGGCAGCTGTCACACCACTTCCTTGTTGGCAGTGTGTGGTGAAAAATTTGTGTTATTTTCCATTGCTGATGGTCATTAAAATGTAAGGGAGTGTTGTTAAGAGATCAATTTACTGAGGAAGTAGCATGCCTTTAAAATGGCCAAAAATGCTTTGTAGGCAGAAGAAAGACACAGATGAAGATAAATCAGGCTTTTTAATAATGAGCAAGTTAATAAAGCTGGATCAGGATAACACACTAATTCAGTTCAGCTTGAGGTTTGTTTATTTCTCCATGCACTACATTCTTTCCAGGCTGTTTAGTGCTCCCCTTCCTCAACCAAACTGCTTAGTGTGTCACTCAGGCCGCCCAGTAACAGATGAGTATTGGCTGGGTGCTTCTTATGGAAGCCTGTTGCTACCAAGAAAAGCAAATAAGCAGATATGAAGGCAGGCAGGCAGAAAACAAAAATTATAAATAATAATCGTTGTAACAGTTTCTTACCTTTAACAAAGTTATTTTAAAAATTATCAAAATTCATATTTAGTAAATTACATTCTTGAGGTGATGGTCAAAAATAGCTTAGCTGGATGCTAAACTGTGACAACCAGTATCACATCACCAAAATGTTTTTATTGATTAATTAATTTATTCATTCATTAGGTGAAAAATTAACTAATTCGGCTTCATTCTTGATACATATAGGTAGGGCAGGGACAAGGGCAGTTAAAAACATTGGCACCGGTGGTTAGAATAAACACCACGGTGGTAACAGGGTCACTCTACACCACTCTATACTTCTGTTTTAAGTATGATTAATTTGGAAATGAACAAAAAAAATAAAGGAAAATATGAGATCGAAGCCATTGTTATTCAGATTTTTTATGATGATGATAATGTGAGTTTGTGACAGCCCTATTAATTTTATAATTTTTAATTGTTTATATTTGTTAGTGTTGTAAATATAAAATATAGTTCTAGATTGTTTCCCCCTTTTATATAAGCTACAATTTTACACATCAGTGAACTCCTTTTTAAAACACATTGTTTATTATGACTTTTATGTAATTCCATTTCATTTGAGAGGTTTTTACCTGCTGGTAAATTGTCTTGTTTCTAGGAACAAAAGCACAAAGGATAATCAATGGGCTTACCATAATTAAATTTTTCATTTTTATTATTTTTTGGGGGTGAGGGTTTAAATATATAATTTGTTTTATTTTTAATTTTTTAAAATTTTACTTAACTAATCTTTTCTCCTTTTATAAAATGTTGTTTTAGTTAACTAATGCCATTGCTTCATGTACCTGAATTCTCTACACTGAGAAATGAATGACTGAAGTTACGTGTGCCATGATGCTCAGGCTGAGTGGGTGGGAAGGCTGAGATGGTTTGGACATATGCAGAGGAGGGATAGTGGATAAACTGGACAAAGAATGTTGAATACGTGGGTGGAAAGGAGGAAGACCACAGAGGAGGTCAGTGGATGTAGTGAAGAAGGACACGCAGAGGGTTGGTGTGATAGAGGACAATGCTAGGGATAGGGTGAGATGGAAACTGAGGTGGCGACCCTTAAAGGGAGCATCTGAAATAAGATACTTTCATAAGTTATTTTTTATGTACTAAGTAAGAATTTTTTTTTCATGAAAAATAAAATTATATTTTATACATGATAATTTTAATGATTTAAAATACTTGAATTTTGGTCAACTGATAGATGGATTCTTTTTTTTATTAGTTCGATGCCCTCATTCATTAATCTTTCTTTCTTGCTGGCATCAGTGGGCTTCCATACAATCTCCACTTACACCAATCATAACAATGAAAGGGGGCGGGGCCACATTGGGTTAGGTTGTCACTCTCATTGGGTAAATAACAAACCACCCACTTATTTTGAAGCCTGCCGTTTAGGAGTCACGAGAAGTTTAACGGTTAGAGAAGCTCAAGGAAAATGACACAAATGAACCGGATGAAAACGGCTTCACTGGAGTGGTTCTGACAAGCAGACGACGCCCGCTTGTATCACAGGTGCCGTCCCGTACTTTGTTAGCCCACCTGCACTCGGGGCGGCTCGAGGAACCGCTGTGGCTGCTAGCGAAGCTCGTTAGCCGCTAACCACCGAAGCTAGCGAGCTAACTAGACGAATCGCCCGACTAGAGCGACCAAGTGGCGGGCGTGAAGCTAACCACGTCAGGGCTGGTTTTGGAGGGCTGGTTGGCTGAATTTATTCCGTTGAGGAGTTTATTTCCGCCCTTCTTCTACAGTGCTGCTCTTCTTCCCCGTTTCATTGTGTCGGAGCGTCCTGACTGCATGCACGCATGCTAGCAACTGCCACAACTAGCTAGCGTAAGCTAAAGTGGCAGTTTTTGTTTTTGTTTTTGACGCTGTCGCCGGTACGAGATTTCGGAACGCGGTTGTGTCACCATGACGTGTGGTTATTAAGTGGACTTTTTAAATGTCGTGCAGCCCCTCTAGGAGAACCAGACGCGGAGCATGCAGGAGAAGAAGAGAGTCCTGATAAGTAGATAGGGGACGCGACCGAGTTAAACTGGACTGCGGAGTCGATTCGCCTCTGATTAGGGATTGCATTTTGGTTGGCCCTGACAGAGAAAGGAAAGGATGAAGAAGTTTTCGAGAATGCCAAAGTCTGAGAGCGGTGGGCTCGGAGGGGCATCCGGGTCCAGCTCCAGCTCCGGAGTCAGCAGCTACTTCGGGAAAGTGTTTTCAGTCGGCCGGTACCAAGTCACCGTGGAGGAGCTTGTTGCAGAGGGTATGTATCGCACATGCAGCTTAATGATGGTAACGGGTTTATTTTATGGCTCGTGTTTGTTCTACTGAACATCTCCTTGTGATAGAAGTAGGTCGCTCTCCTCTTCCAGGCAGTTGCCACTTAAACTGGGACACCGGGGATTTGGTGCATGGCTAGAATTAAAGCTTTCCCCATACAGCTGTGGTTTACATCTTGCTTCAGCTGATCCAAGCCTAGGGGAGTGGAGAGGAGAAGGTGTGGGTTGCCCTCGGGGTCCAACCCTCCTGTGTCAACATATAGCAGTGTAATAGTCACTTTTGCCTTATCGAGAGTCTTTAGCATGGGTTAAAACAGTTTTGCTTGTTTACAGCAGCAGTCCTGTCATTGTACCCTCCCGTATTAGAGAGAAAGCCACACCAATCAGATGACCCCTTGTGAGCAAGCACTTGGTTATGGTGGGAAGGACAAACTTCTTTTTCTTTTAACAGGAAGACTTCTCCAACAGAAATGGGCTTAGGGTGGGGCTCCCATCAGGCCTAGCCTGATTTATTTAGTTATTTATTTTTGGTGGGGGAGACTAATGGAAAAAAGCAAGCTATAAAATATTAAAATAAATGTACAAAAGCAGTAAACATAGAAATCAAGAAATGACGATAAGCACATATGCATAGTCAGCTAAGAATGACCTACTCCAGGTTAGGACAGGAGGTACACATTATTAATACACACACTACAGTAATAATTAGGAATGAACTAGTTTTGAAAGACTGATTTCCTGCTGTAGCTTGTTTTGAGATATTACATCTAAATGTGTGACACATAACTTTGAAATTAAAATCTTGAGAATAAAAACATTTTATCTAGTTTCATTTATCTATGCTTAGTGTGTGGTCACTTGTCCAAAAGCACCTGTTAAGCTGAGGAATCCCTGAACTCTCTGGCTGTGTGGGGAAATTTAAATCAAAGTAGAAGTCTTTCAGTCTCAAGATGTAAAAACCTACATATGTGAACTTTTTTGTTTTTCCTTTTTTTGTCATTTAAATTGAGCTGTGAACTGTGTTGAAAACTTGGTACTGGCTTTATTTGGCCCCTAATTTTGCCTGCTCTCTACCACTTTTGAAGATGTGCTTTGCAAGACTTCTTGGAAAGATTTTAAAAATTCCTTCCTGATTTAACAACGCTTTGTGTTCACAAATGTTGAAACCACCTCCAAGCACATTCAGCCAGCCGGGCAGAGAAAAGAGGAAGTGTGGAAATAAACAGCTTTTGAGCAAGAGTTACTGGTTCACAAATTGTCCAGTGCTTATCAAAGCATATTGATTGAAAACATAATTAGAAACTTTAAAGGTAATTCAGCCAATTAGACAGCTAATTAGTCCATAGTGGTACAACCTTCAAAACAAAGGTGTCAAAACTGCCCCACTGGATGAGTTTGCAAAGAAGTCACTTATTTCGGCAGTTCCTTTTCTTTCAAATTCATGGTGTGGTAATGCCAGCTTCACTACAAATACCTACAAAGTTTAAAGTATTCCTAAATATTGACCAGATATTTACCAGCTTTGATTTAAGAGTAAAGATTTTACACACATCAGATATTGTTTTGGTGTTTGCTAATTTTCAACTTGTGGAAAGCCAAAAAGTAGTTGACATCAATCAGAAATATGCTAACATTTGGTTTTAGATTTTACTTCGGAAAGGTGGATATCTTTGCCCATTACGACGCACACCACTCGAGACGTTTTTGTGAATACTTTTGATGTGAAATGTAAAATCAATCTGGGAGGGGAAGAGAATTCCTCTTGTGTAGGAAGCAGTTGTTTTTGCCTTTTTGTTAGAGGATAATGTGACTCTAATGAGACATTTCTGGGAAAGTGTTCTAAGAGATCATTCTCAAAATAATACATATAAATATATTTATGAGTAGCCTTTTTTTCTTTTTCTAGTTCCCCCTCACTGCTGACTTCTTATCTGATCACACTCACCAGCATGTTTGACACTATTTTACTCGATTGCTCAGATTTTCTCCCTGCTGTTTGAGGACTAATTTAGTCAGAGGGTGAGCCCTAAAACTAAGCTTAATCTGGGACCATTTTAAAGGAAGTTTAACCTCTCAGGTCCCACCTAAAATTAACCAGAAGAGACATTATAATCAAACATATTTCTCATCTCAGCCCATAATCGTTCTGTGTAAGCCTGTGCTAAGTGCTTCAGTGGTGACAAGCATGTCTCTTCATGCAGCTGTAAACACGCTGTAAACTTGATCTCACTCGCCCAAATTAAAAACAAAACAACACAACTCTTCCTGCAAGCAGTCATGAGTCTGTGTCATCATATAATCATGTGCAGAGTCTGTGGCTGGTTTTTCTGCACTGTGACCTTTGCTCATCAGTCTGTCCCAAGCTAAAGAGCTGGGTGTCTGGACTGCATGGTTAATCATATAACAGAATATTTCATTTCACCAACTGTGCCTGGTCCATTTGAAAGTAGATGAAATGTTAAAGTGGAAAAAGTGCCGGTGCCCGTGTGAAAGGTCTGTATGAAGGTCTAAAATCTGTTTATGGCTGTGAATAAGCGCTTCATTGCAGCAGTTTTTGTCTCCCTGAAACTTTTACTTCAGCTCGAGTAAAGATGACTTTTTAGTCTAGACCAAACTTGAGTTTGCTGCGACTCAACTGGTCTTGTGATGATCTAGAGGAAACGGGAGGTTTTCATAGGTTACAGGTTTTATTTATTTATTTTTTTATCTTTGTCTCTGGCTTTCTGCTGTCCCTCTTGAACAATGTTTTGGTTGGTTGTGAGCTTTGACTGATCGCTCTCTTACAGTATATTTCTGTGTTAAATTTATGCAGTAGGTATGTTGTAAACACAAACACTTCTGAAACTCTGTCCCATAACCCAACATGCACCTCCCTGGAAATTTAACATGTTGCCATTGACGCTGTTCATGCAGGTATAAATACTGGCAATGGTGTCGGCCGCTGGCATAAGCCAAGTCGTAGACTCGACGTAGATTCATTACAGAAGCATAATACAGGGATTACTGTTGTCTGCGTGTTGTCTTATCAGGACAAGCTGTGTTGCACTTTAATCTAAGGCTCCTGGATTAGTGCAACCTCCATAATCATGATTTTGCTTCTTAATAACTATAGTTTAAAAAATTTAGCACAAATGTATAAATTAACATTTTTTAAAGCACCTGGGAGAGGGCAGCTTTATATAATTTAAAAAGACAAACATGAAATGGTAATGTATGTTTGTTTACTATCATTGAATTTCATTAATGTGTCTGTTCTGTCCAGTTAAGTAGCTTTCTGATATGCAGTGTCCAGTGTAATACTTTCCCATACTGGCTCAGTAGACCAGAATTAATTTATATACATAATCTAAATTTGCAAAATTACAACTTACAAAGCTTGTTCCCTTTGAGACCCATGTTTCAGGTGTCAGTGAGTAGGTGCTGTCAGCCTTGAGCAAAGTTAATAAGACATTAATTTAAAGATTGATGCAAAAAAAGGCGGTTTTTGTTTCAACGTGTTCTTCATTCTCTAACGTTGTTGCTGTGTAAAACAAAACGGTGGAGGACAGGAGCAGCTGAAAAGATACTTTTTTCTTTGCAAATAATCTTTGTGAAACAGATGATTTGGTAAAGGATTCTCAGTGACTTCATACCTGCAAGTTTGCTGCTTCGCTGCCTCTTTGAAGCTACCTCACTACCCCTTCTGTTTGTTTCAGAGAGGCTTCGTCATAAATTATGACACCAACCAGACTCGTATATATTATCACAATGTTGTCATATATAAAAGGCCTGTATTTGTTACAGTGCTCATGCTCTAACCATTCAGCAATATTGGACCTCCAACCACTAACCAATGCTTGCTTAAATGTTTGCTGAGGTTTCAGGGTTTGTGGCCTGCTTGATCTATTTGATCTTTGGTGAAAATGTTGTGTTACCTGCTCAGAGATTACAAGGCAACTTTGCACCAGGGCACATTTTAAAACGAGTATTACAGTTACAGTTGTACGCACTAAGTTGTCTTTTAGCCGAACAGCAACACCGATGCACAGTCAGGATAAACATGAGCAAGCACATTTCAGAATGTGCACTTGTGTTAAAAGTGAAAACAAATTCTGAATCAATTGCTGAGTCTGCATAACACGGGTTTGTATATGTGTAAAGTGAAACTAGTCCTGTAATGACAGCAACACAGTTGGGTTAAAATTACATGTGAGGCAAAGCTGCAGCTTTAACACTGGCTCATATTGAACTTCCTGCTATCGTAATCTTTTCAGATAACCCACATTGCATCAGTTTGTTTCCTGTCTTTTCATGATGCCTCCACACATCTAAAGATAATGAGCCTCAAGTCAGCAGAGGCCACGGTTCTTGACTTGACTACAACTAGATTCCTTTTGAGATTATTTCCTCTCATAGTCCTGGTGGAAATTCACAAGAAGAAAGCTGTTGCATTAGTGTGTAATGTTTGCTCTAAAAGGAAATGAACAAAGTCAAAAACACAAAAGAGGAAAAACTTACGATGTTTGATTTTATTGGAATGTCAACATGAGAAAAAGACTGACTTAAGACAGCACAGGCTAGGTTTTATGATCCTTATCCTACAGTTAATGAGGTTTACGTTTTCAACACACACTATAATAATAACTAGACTATACAGTTTATGGAAAAGTTGCAGTTGGATTGTTGCTACTGTGGCTTGCTGTTAAAAAGTTGAAGGTAAAGATGTTTGTTAAAAATCTGAAGGGAATCTATTATACTTGTATCATAAAAAATGACAAAGGAGGAAAGAACTAAAAAGGAAGGTTTATTAAAAAACAAATCTGTCGCAGCTAAAAAACTGAAAATGAGATTTATGAGCATTTAAAATTTTTCTAAAATTGACAAGTGAACTGTTTTTATCTCACGTTGTGATGAATTTATTGTGTCATTAGGTATTTGGCTGCAACACTAAAATCACTGGAAAAGTCTTTAAAAAGACATACTGGAAGTTCAGTATGCTCAGTGTGTAATTCTGGGTCACTCATGCGACTGATGTCAAAGTACTGAATGGATCATGTGAGGTTTTTTTAGAGTGGCTCATCTCTTGGTACCTCATTCAGCTATTATCCTGCAGCTGTGCCTGTTTAACGAAAAGCACGAGATTCCTGTAAAACCAAGCACACAGTTGTAGTTTGTAAGAAAAGAGAAGCTGGGGCACTCCGCATAAAATCAGTCAAATCTGAAATGGTTCCAGGCTTCCCAAAATCACTTAATTTTTCAAAATCTGTTCAACAGCTTTAATGTATTTAATGGAGCCATGCATATTGCAGTGAAATCACTAAAACAACCACTTCAAGTGTCACAATCTAAAGCTAAAATAGTATTTTGTTCATAGTGAAGCTGCACTAATTTAATGTTTATGATGAAAAGTAACAGAACCAAGCACCGGTGCTCTGAATGTTGATTTGGTTTCTGATGATTAACTGGGGAAAACTTAAAATTGTGAATTTTTGGGGAAACCTTGATGTCGTATATCACCATGTAGGTAGGTGGCTGGTCAGAACAAGTTATGATGTAATAAAGGACTCCTTTTCACTGTATTTTCATACCCGGCTTATCTTTTAACGGTGTTTCCCTTTGCATTGCAAGACTTGCATGTATTTTTCAGTCCTGAAATTTACATGGATATCTCCTGTAACGTTACGAGGGCTAAAAATAAGTGCTGTAAAAACATTGCAAGTTGAAAAGTGCTTGAGGTCTCTAATACCGAAAATATTCCCATCATGAAGGTAAAATTTTGCTAAATTTAAAAAAGTTATTATGTAGGATTTGGTTGAATTTTGAATGATCGTACACCTTTGTTTTTAGTTTTTTAAAAAGTGCAAATTTCAGTCCCCTCGAAATAAAATTTTGTGAAGTTCAAAAGTTTTCTTAACACCATGTGTTTATCTTTTGGTTTTCCATTGAGACATCTGCCCAGCTGGACAGTTTGTACCCTCAGTCATTTCCCTCCACTCCCTCTTTAGCCTCTGTGGTTTCTCTTGAGCTCTGTGCGATGCTGTCTTCAAGAGGAACACAGAAGCAACTTGTGAGAACAGGATGCATCTGTGAGCAAGTCACTCTTTCTCTCCTAACTCTTTCTTATCGTGCACACTCCCCTGTCAGGGGCCTGTCGGAAAAGGATAGAAATTAATTTGATTAAATGTGGGCTTGGGATAAGTCTGTTGCACTACACCCAGTGGCCAGTTTTAGCTACAATTCTGAGATCTAATATAGAAGTTGCACAGTTATTTAGTGCTCTGTGAAGGTGTTAATGTTTAAAACAGTCTTTGTACTGATTCGGTTAATTTGTAGTTATATTTGTGCTGCGATTAGGAGGAAGTGACCACACCTAAAATTTGCTGCGCACTAATTTCAGCAGTGTTACACAATTAGAAAGGATATACCACTGAAAGTTTATTAACTGGCAGACCTTTGTAGAGGCCATTACAGTGAAGAGAGAGCAGCTCAAATAATGACATTGCAGAAGTAGACTGAAATGAGATTCTTCTATAGGGCGGCCAGGCCAAGCCTTATACATGGCTTATTTGGTGTCGTTTTGGCTTCATGCGCACATCTTCATTTGATCGAGTTGAGGACTTCACCATTTCAGTGATAAGTCATTACAGGGATTCAGAGAGAGGAGGAAAACTGCAGCAGCTTTAAAATATTTAGACATTCTGGGGAAACCCACTGAAAATCTGTGATCATGTTGGGTTATGTCTTCTTCCTGCTGATGCAGTTGTTGTGAATTGTGACACCTTATTGTGTCTTAAGCACCAGTGTAAATGGTTATGATGCTGCACTAATGTCACGGTTGGCACACGACAACCAATGCTGTGACCATCAGCGCGGCTCAGGGAGGGAGCTCAGACCAGTTGCTGCTCTTTTATATTGAAAGTAGGTAGTTGAACTGGTTCTGTCATCTTGAGCAGGATGTCATTGTGAATCCAGAGCTTAGACATCCCATGTGACCCCGGGCTGCTTTGGGATCTTTCAGGAGGAACTGGAAAATGTTGCTCTGTAAAACTGGAATGCCCTGTTTAGCCTGCTGCCGGTGCGCCCCAGCTTCAGATAAGCAGAGTAAATGCTTGGATAGACTCTGTTGATTCTACTGTATTGTCAATGAAAGGGAATGTATCTTAAGTTTACAGCCCCTGACAACAAGGTCAATTAGCCTGTCTTGTGTATTTCACAGCTATAAAAGCTGGGTCAGTGGCTTTCATTACTCAATAAGTTTTGTAGTCAATAATTTTCTCTTTTCACCTGCAGTAAGCACAGGTAGGTCGGTTTAGGAGTGTGCATTATGACAAATTACTGTTTTACACAGCAGACACCTGCTGCATAATTGACAACAGAAGAAGCTCCTCATAAGTGGTGTTGATGATGGTCACGTTTTTACAAGCGTTAAATTACATTAGCTTTGGTTTCACTGTACAGAAGTGAGTAAAAGGAATACTGTGATCCTTTTGGAGCCACACAGTTAAGTCACAATCTCCTACAAGTTGTCCCTGAGGAGGAGTCTGAAATTTCATTTGGCTGATGGCTAGCTGCTGTTTGTAGATTTTTGCAGTTCTGGTGGAAAGCACATTCTTGTTATCATGACTTGTGTATGGCTGATTACAGACGAGGCACAAAAAATGTTTTAAGTGATAAATGAACTGACGTGACATGTGTTTTGTTTTAGTTACCATGCTAAACAAGCACATTTTCAGAGAGCAGATGATGTTACTTATCAATTGAAGCCTCATGCGTACATTTTGCAAATGTGATTCTTCTGTCGTAGGTTTTTCCAGTTTGATGTGCTGTGTAGGCAAAAATTCAATAAAAAATGTGTTGACTGTAACAGGATTTTGTTGCTGGACAAACTGTCTCTGGCTAATAGCCCTGTAACTGCAGTCAGAATACTTCATTAAGCTGTTTGCTGAGCAGACACTGAGCATTTAGCAGGTAAACTGCCTCTGGAACATATCTTGTTGCATAATGGCTCCACCAGACCACCGGCCATAACAGGACTGCTGTACCTACCACCTCCTGTAGGTACAATTCAAACTGTTCATGTTGGCATGTGTTTGTAAATTCTTGGTAGAAACATCACTGCTGCTTTATAATTAACAGGAAGACCTTGGGTTAGTGGTTTCACTTCCTATGTTTGCAGTTTTACAAGCACATTAACTACAAGGTTATAATTCATCAATGCCTTGTTTAATGAGGGTCACCTCCACCTCTTAAGCACATTTGCTCTTGTTTTTCATACATTTTTCTCCAGTTTTTTCATGTTGAAAGCTTCAAAGCAAGCTCATATCTCAGCTGACTAGTCTCCACATCTTACGTAACACAAGGATGTCGTAAAACACAACTTTCCCCCCCCCCCCCCCTGAACATGCTGACTTCACACACGTTCTGTTTGGTTTCACCACAATCTTGAAACGTATCTAGTTGGGGCTCTGTAAGTTACAGGCTCAAGAGATGACAGCAACGTAGGATTTTCAGTCGTGACAGGGACTACGCAGATCACGTAAACAGGAGAAATGCAAACACAGTTGTCACGCAAATTGAACCTTGTTCTTTGCCACTTTTGATCTGGACCGTTGTCACGTGTTCACCACGCAAGCTTCGCTACTAGAGATTTGCAGAACAAATTTATCAATGCAAATGAGGTCACATGAGAGCAGTTTGCAGAGTATATCTGATAAGTTCTTCAGTGGGATATTCTTCAGCAGCTTTGTGTTAGACAGGGGAAAATAACAAATGAAAGCTCATGCTAAATTAAATATACTGCAGATATATCTGCTTCCTTTCTGGGTCTGACACAGTTAAGATAAAAGGAAAAGCGTTTGGCTTGGGGCTGAGCGCTGTGGTTGATAATGGAATTAAGTAACAGTTTCTTTCCTGAGGTAGAGCAATGGAAAAACTATACTCCTAAATTTGGTGTGTTTACAGTAATACTGGTACGGACTTTCAAACTGAATACTCAATACTTCCACAACTTGGCAGGTTAGTGGTTTCACCATAATAATTTAAAGGCTCCGCACACCTGAGTCAATGACGGGTGTTTAGGAGGAAAAAAAATTAATGTTCAGGTGACCTTGGTCAGTTGCAATGAAACAATGTTCACACAGTCACTTGCACACAGTAATATGTATTCACCCCCATCCACCAAGGCAGAATGCAATCAACCAATTAGGAAACGCTAACTATTAGGCACATCACACATGTGTACTGTTGGTCGGCTAACTTGAACATTAGTTTTGTAATTGAGCCTCTAGAAGCCAAAAGA
Organism: Simochromis diagramma; assembly: GCF_900408965.1. Classification (NCBI taxonomy): domain Eukaryota; kingdom Metazoa; phylum Chordata; class Actinopteri; order Cichliformes; family Cichlidae; genus Simochromis; species Simochromis diagramma. The sequence continues at coordinate 2,443,700 of NW_024387285.1, read as the reverse complement.
AAACACCCATTTTTAACATTTCATTTATCAATAACATCCGGTCACAATACTTAAGTTTTCAAACTTGAAATTGAAAATTGTTCTGTGTCGGGACAAAAAGTTGCTCTTTCTCTTCTAGTGCAAAAAAGACCATATTTATAGCTTTTCTGAGGTAGTGCTGTGCTTCTCGTGACTTGATTCTGGTAAGGTAGACCACCACTATTTCTTCTTAGTTGCTGGTAGACTTTTCTCAGCTTCAGTCTGACTTTTAAGAGAAACATTTATTTATTTATTTATTTTAGACAAATAATTGTGCTGACCTGTTAAATTAACACTCTTAATGTTATGGACAGGCAGGACCAACAGGACTGATGTTTGCTAGGTCCAGATTAACATTTATTGATAACTGTTTAACACTTAATAAAGCTCATGTGTCAATGTTTCAACAGCATCTGATCTGTTGAAATTGCTCATAAAATGTTCAGCGTTGTGAACGGCGACTAGGGTTCATGAGTTCTAGTACTAGAGAAGGGAGGGGCTGTTCACCTGAATGCCTGCCTGCCTGTAGGTGTGCGCAAAGCTGTGTGTCCATTGGAGTAAGCAAAGATGGCACTGTTGGCAGTACATGTGCAAATGAGTGTCTAATCCGATAGTCATTTTTAATATTGATTAATATCTGATTATCAGTTTTATTTATTTTTGACAACCCTGCAGCCTGATATATTTGAAGAGATGTTTTCTCCTTCTCCTTCTACTTCTTTTACTTCTGGTAGAAGAAACTGGTAATGTGGTCTTAATGACCAGGGTACAGGAACCTGTAAGCTCTGAGATGTTTTGTTGGTGTTAATAGGATTAAAAACAAACAGGAGCAATAGATGATGGTATCCACTGGTTTCAAAGCCTCAGCTTTGGAACTTTGGAGTGGTAAGTAATCGGCTCACGCTGGACTTTTAAACTGTGCAGTGCCCCCACACTGACACAGATACTTAATAAACAGTGCTTATCTGGCATGGGTTCTAGTGCAGTTTCTGGTGCTTTGTTTTATAATGCTCTATAATAATGTTGCTCTCTATAATGTTGACCGTACAATGCTGGTCTCCGTCAAACACCGGATCAGTGTCTGTGTGCTACTTTGTGCTGTAGCCCAGCTGCGTATAAAGGAAGCAGGGATCTGCTTGGAGTGCTATTCTGCTGTTGAGCTTTAAAAATTGAATATTTAATAAGTTGAACTGAAGGAAGCAGACCATGAAATTGGCAAAATAAAACAAAATGACACCCAGTATTCTAATGACCCAACCCTGTGGGTCTTGTGGTGAGTCTCAAACAAATGAAGATAAAGCGCTCGTCACTCGTACAGGAAGCGTCTTAAGCTATGCTTTTTTTCCCCACCCCTTCCTTTCTCATCCATCAACAACGAATGTGTTGAAAATAATCAAATATTGCTCAGTGTGGTAAACATTGTTCTCCGGTCGATCAGTACATCTGCCAGGACATCCATGCTGTCTACGCTAATCAATAAAATCACATTAATTTTTTTTCCTGCGCTGAGCTTGGATTAAAATGGATTGAAATATAGAAATCACACACCATAATCATGTCGGGATGCTCAGAATATATAAATATTATATGATGTGACATAAGAGGAAATTATAACTCATTTGATCCTCCCTCTGCCAGCACATCGTGATGAAAAAGCATCCCATCTACGATATTAGCATACTGTAATGGTGATGAATGGGCACATTGTGCCTCTTTGTTGTCTTATTCTAGCACCGTAGAAAGAATGCTGGTACGACACAGCTCTCGGTCCCGTGACGGGCATCGCTGCCTTTGTGCTTGCTCATTGAGGCCTTCTGTCTCTGCCTCGCTGCGCTGCCCGCCATCCTCTTTGTGAAGCTGCAAATGAATAATTTTCTACCAATTCACCATGAGCTGGTTTGCAGCGGGCAGCCAGCCAAAGGTGGGAGTGAACTCGGGTCATGTGGAAACAGAAAGACATTGATTGATGTGGACATTCACTACAGCGCTTTAACATGAGCCCACTTTCAGTGATGGATTTGGTTTTGATCAGTGTATTGACGAATGGTGGGTTTTATGGCTGTCTCTTTGAGGCGCAGCAAACAGTTTCCTGGATTTACATGGTAAATGTGTAAATTAACAGTCAGACTCACAGGACGCCGTATTGCTTCTTGTATTTTTTGTTTTTTATTATGAATTAAATCATTGGTGGTGACCATGAATGACGACTGCTTTTTGTTAAGTATTCATTGGAAGGGACCTAATGTTAATATGCCATCATGTCTTGTGCATAAAAACATGTTTCCTGCCCTGCTGTAATGTAGAAACTAAACTCTGAACTCATTGGACCACATGATGGTGAGTCAGAGGTGTTGACCACACGACCCTGGTCTGGCATGGGCTGTTCGAAACCTGACAAACATTTATCCAATTCAGAACCATTTCATTCTTTAAACCATCTAAGCACTGCTTATTCATTCATTTTGTTTATTTTAAAGGGAAAAAAACACTACAGAATAACTGGATAACTAAATTAAAGAATAAATGGAATTTGCTTTTTGCATCTATTTTGCTCTGGGTTTTGAGTATTTGCTTGTAAACCAGTTGAGTGGCACATACTGGAACACAATATCATAACAGCTTAAAGGCGAAGCTCTTATTACTGTAATTTTGCTGTTTATGGTGCCAGTTACTAGGATTTAATGATAAATGAGAGAAACACAAGGTGTAAATGTGTAATTGGCCAAAATATGTCATCAGTGATTGTGTTTGTGTTGACGGGTTTGTTAAAGTTTACATCAACACTGAAGAACACATGGTGACTATTTTGTGTGCATTTTTGGGTCCGCAAATTAAATTTCTTGAACTGAATTGTTTGTGCTGATGTGTAAGTAGTTTGAGCAGAAAGGCAAAAGGGCTTCAAACTTTCTCAGCCATCAGAGTCTCCTCACGACGTGGCAGTGGAGTCTAACCACCCCTTGTCCTGGATTTTATTTGTCTTAATTACAACGCTTTCATCAAAGTCTGGGTTTATCCTAAATTGTGGCTCAGAGGTTGTCATGGTATTGCAGTGACGGTGATGGGATTTTTATTTTTCCCACTGAGGGAAAAGAACAATCTTTGCCTAAAGTCTGGCAAGTAAAAATAAACTGAATAGTTTCTTGAAAAGCACAAAGACTTAACTGATTATCCTTTTATTTCGTTCAGCCTTTGGATTTTAGAGCACCAGCACAACTGGCCCGTACGGCGTCACCCCGTCGTCCCTCCCATTTCCATCATAAACCCTTCAAACCACTTTTGTCTGCCTGTTCAGTTGTAAACACTGCTGTTAAGGTAAGACGTATGAGAGCCGACTGCCAGAACCTTCCAGCTCAGTAATCCCAGGATGAAGAAAGTGTAGTCATCGCCTCACCTCTTCATGTTGCCTTTTATGGCGCTGCCTCTTAGAAAAGTTTTTTTTTTTACATACTTACATCTGTTTTTTAAAGTGCTTCTCAGCATCCACTCGAGTCAGGGTAGAAGTGTGATTGACTGCAAGGCCTTGACTGCTGCCAAGTGAAAACATAATAACTGAATATGTAATAGGAAGAGTCCAGGTTGGAAGCTGTATGAAATAACTGTTTGCAGTTTTAATGATCAAAGTGGGGATATTGTCGGGTAGATGGCTTAGTAAGGGGAAGTATTTCATTTTTCCAGAATTCTTTCTTTTAGACCTGTTTTATTTACATGACTCTAACTCCCGACATTAGTTGCCCTAAGAACCTGAATACAGCAAAGTAAAAACCCTTCACTATAACAAGGAGAACCCCCAGCAATCAAACTGTCCCCTGTGAGCAGCATGACAATGGTGGAGAGGAAGACTCTGGTGTGAGAGGAAGGAGTAGAGAGGATATGGGAATGTAGAGAAACCAACAAAACGTATGCATCGTGGCAAATAAACACATCTGGAGTGAAAGGAGGGGAGTGGAGAAGAAATGCTCTGTGCATCATGGGAAATAATTTAGCAGTCTGAGCTTACAGCAGCATAACTAATCGATGGTTCAGGGTCACATGATGCACTTCTAACGACGAGCTTTATCAAAAAGAAAACTTTAAAGCCTCATCTTAAAAGTAGAGTGTGTCTGCCTCCTGAATCCCTATGAGCAGCACTAAAAGGGGCTCAGCTCGGCGCCTGGAAGCTAGTTCGACAGGAGAAGTGCCTGATAATTGAACGTTCTGCCTCCAGTTATTTTTCTTGTCAAAGTTTTCATGTAAAATACAATAATTGGCTTTTATAATGAAAGTTAAAGTTTCAGATACTGAAATGACCGTATATTTATATATACAGGGAGTGCAGAATTATTAGGCAAATTAGTATTTTGTCCACATCATCCTCTTCATGCATGTTGTCTTACTCCAAGCTGTATAGGCTCGAAAGCCTACTACCAATTAAGCATATTAGGTGATGTGCATCTCTGTAATGAGAAGGGGTGTGGTCTAATGACATCAACACCCTATATCAGGTGTGCATAATTATTAGGCAACGTCCTTTCCTTTGGCAAAATGGGTCAAAAGAAGGACTTGACAGGCTCAGAAAAGTCAAAAATAGTGAGATATCTTGCAGAGGGATGCAGCAGTCTCAAAATTGCAAAGCTTCTGAAGCGTGATCATCGAACAATCAAGCGTTTCATTCAAAATAGTCAACAGGGTCGCAAGAAGCGTGTGGAAAAACCAAGGCGCAAAATAACTGCCCATGAACTGAGAAAAGTCAAGCGTGCAGCTGCCAAGATGCCACTTGCCACCAGTTTGGCCATATTTCAGAGCTGCAACATCACTGGAGTGCCCAAAAGCACAAGGTGTGCAATACTCAGAGACATGGCCAAGGTAAGAAAGGCTGAAAGACGACCACCACTGAACAAGACACACAAGCTGAAACGTCAAGACTGGGCCAAGAAATATCTCAAGACTGGTTTTTCTAAGGTTTTATGGACTGATGAAATGAGAGTGAGTCTTGATGGGCCAGATGGATGGGCCCGTGGCTGGATTGGTAAAGGGCAGAGAGCTCCAGTCCGACTCAGACGCCAGCAAGGTGGAGGTGGAGTACTGGTTTGGGCTGGTATCATCAAAGATGAGCTTGTGGGGCTTTTTCGGGTTGAGGATGGAGTCAAGCTCAACTCCCAGTCCTACTGCCAGTTTCTGGAAGACACCTTCTTCAAGCAGTGGTACAGGAAGAAGTCTGCATCCTTCAAGAAAAACATGATTTTCATGCAGGACAATGCTCCATCACACGCATCCAAGTACTCCACAGCGTGACTGGCAAGAAAGGGTATAAAAGAAGAAAAACTAATGACATGGCCACCTTGTTCACCTGATCTGAACCCCCTTGAGAACCTGTGGTCCATCATCAAATGTGAGATTTACAAGGAGGGAAAACAGTACACCTCTCTGAACAGTGTCTGGGAGGCTGTGGTTGCTGCTGCACGCAATGTTGATGGTGAACAGATCAAAACACTGACAGAATCCATGGATGGCAGGCTTTTGAGTGTCCTTGCAAAGAAAGGTGGCTATATTGGTTGCTGATTTGTTTTTGTTTTGTTTTTGAATGTCAGAAATGTATATTTGTGAATGTGGAGATGTTATATTGGTTTCACTGGTAAAAATAAATAATTGAAATGGGTATACATTTGTTTTTTGTTAAGTTGCCTAATAATTATGCACAGTAATAGTCACCTGCACACACAGATATCCCCCTAAAATAGCTAAAACTAAAAACTACTTCCAAAAACATTCAGCTTTGATATTAATGAGTTTTTTTGGGTTCATTGAGAACATGGTTGTTGTTCAATAATAACATTATTCCTCAAAAATACAACTTGCCTAATAATTCTGCACTCCCTGTATAAGTAATCCTTATGAGGCAAATGTTCATACTGCTGTTGATTCTTGGTTTCTGAATGTTTTTCTACTTAATGCTCTGTATGAGGTCATAGAAGGTGGACTATCCTAAAAATGGCCATTTTATGGACACTCCTCTGGCTGAGAGCACAAGACCCCCACCCAGCTGCTGTCCAAATCTTCTGTTTGAAATGACCAACCAATAAGAGAAAGGTTTGCTTTAAGGGGACTGAAAGGGAGTTAGAATTGCTTGGTTTAGACTGTAGAAAGATGCTTATAAATAACTTTTGTATCTGACCACTAACTAGGGGCGGGTTTTGATTATCGATTAAAATCGATTCTGGCTTGGATAACGTGATACAGATTTATTAAAATCCTGAATCGATTCTTAAATATTACATTTATTTTGCCCGAAACGCAAGATTCTCAGGTTTAAACCTCACAAAATTTCAACAACCACCAAACAGTAAATGAGAGCAGGTACACGGATTCTGCACTAAGATGTAAACACAAAGCGCGGAGCCGCTGACGCATCAGAATCAGTGAGATGTCGCCTTTCTCACCCGACAGCACGGTTGGAGCTGAAAGCCGACAGCTCGCTGATTGTGATCCGTCGGCGGCTCCGCGCTTTGTGTTTACCCCCTTTTTGCGCTGATTCAGAAGCTGCAGGTTTTATCTCTCTCCAAACAATATTGACCTAACCAGCAGCAAAAGAAGATCCAAACTGCGCTTCACATAAATATCGTCATGAATTCCCTCTTTGTTTTCTGTTTTGCTTCCACCACGATAAAATCACACTTCATGTAGAGCTCTCTCTATCTCTCGCTCTATACTTCAAGAACAGTTTCCTGTCTTAAAAATCCTATTTTCTGCATTATTCGCTTGTTTATTACGCACAAGTCTAGCGTTGTTTACAGCGCTATCGGCCACTGTTTTTTTTTTTTCCCTTTTACTTACTTCCGAAAAGAGAGCCTCATTTCTGCTGTTCAATAGGCTTCTGAACAAATTTAAACTTTTTAAAATTATGCAAAATTGTGAAACTCTCTCAGCTGTGTCTCTAATAAAACCTCTGTAACTTTGCTCTGCTTCACTTCAGCAGCATCAGGTAATGTTCCTATGTTGATTAATGACTCTCTTTCGTTTTTGATCTACGGCAGAATATTTTTAAGGTCGTCTGCTATAAAATCCCAGGCCAGGAAAATCTTCATGTTTTTCTGTTTCATCCTCAGCTACTTTGACACAAAGGCATCCGCTGTGATCCTTACACTTTTGATAACGTCTCGCAAGTGTCAGCTTTCTTTTTATAGATATAAAAATATGGAAATGTACTGATACGTAATCAGAGTTATATTTCTGACTGATGCAAAATTTCTGCGATTAAAATCGAATCGAATCGTGGATCGAATCGATTCTAGAAATCAGTGACGATACCCAGCCCTACCACTAACTTATATTTATAACTTGCTTCCAAGCCTGTAGTGCAAAGTGCTTTCATTAACTGGTAGATTTCACCAAGGTTAAGAGAGGTTTAGCTTAATTTGTGTAAAGAAGCAATGATTTCTGTGAAAATCTCTAAAAAGAAATTTTGAAAATAGCCAGCTTAGGAGGAACTAGAGGAAGTAATTGGAAGTTGGGGAACTTGGCCTACTTTCCTGAGATGCTGCTTTTGTGATGTGGATAAGCAGTGGTGGCTGACTACTTAAAATTAAAAAAAGTATTATCTAGGTGTTATCTCCAGACTCTTCAGGATGCCAATTATCTGCTCCCTATATGATTTTACCTGTTCTGTTTGATAAAGAAATGGTTATAAAATATTGCGTTATACAGAAGACGGATTGCCATAAAACTTCATAAAGCATGAAATTTGCAAATCAATAAACCATTTGCTGTGCTGCTGCTGTGACCTTCCTCCAAGCACAGTGCTTTGGAGAAATAGCTTTAGAGTGCTGTCCTCCCTCACAGGAAATAATAATCACAGCATGGGTTTTTGCAAAGCATGAAAACATCATGTGAACAAACGCGTACCAGGACGTGTCAAGTGAAAGTGAACTCTCCATTAACAGAGCTGTGAAGACAGCATGATGTAATTCAGTAAGAACACCACTCACTGCTACATGCAACACATACTTAAACTCACCTGTGCAACATGTGCACACAGTTGATGGAGAAAGCCTTTATTTTAGGAACGCTGCTTAAAATTCACCCTTCTAACTCAAATTTTCAGCCTTTGTCTTACAAAGCATAAAATAATGCATTAGCTTTTCAGACATTAATTTCTGGGAAATCAATTTAACCGGCAGGTTGCTCTTTAAAATCCACAACAGATTCAGTTTTCACTGAATTGTGTGCTTTTCAAAACCCTTAACATCAAAATGCGATCTTCCTCTTAAGTTATGACCAAGTCCCAGTTCCAGATGTTGAAACATGCCAGATTTGGTGGTTTCAGCTGTTGCTCCTGTATCTGAGTATACCTTTGATTCATTTTACTTCAGCACGGTCACAGCCGCCCACTATCGCATCTGTGCTTTGGCACAGCGCCACCCTCACCTTTGACAGTTTAAAAATAGCTGACCTTGGTTATCTTCTTACTGTCGTCCTGCATACTTAACTCGAACAGAGAAGGACACTTGTTTCTTTGAAGCATTTCAACTCCAAGTAGGCTGACAACTGTGAGAAGATGAGGAACAGCTTTTAATTAAGCAGATTTGAATGTTATCTTGAACCATATTTAATCAAAAATAAAATCCAAAACCTGAATTCTTACATTTATTTGGAATTGGATGTATTACAATTTTCTATCTTGAAAGGTTTAGACAAAATGACATGGTGGTGCAGTGTTTCAGGAAAAAGTGCAGAATCTCTCGGCTGCCTGCTAAAAACAAGCCCCTGTCTATTTTTAGGTGTGAGTGTTACTGTAGTCTAAGTTTTGAGGACATACGAGAAACTGATTAAGCTGTGTCCTTAACCTAAACTGGGTTACAGGGGCGTCGTGTTTGCAGATAGATGTCAGTGTTGAAAGAGCATGAAAGATCCCGGGTTAGATGGTCTGTGTTTTGGCTACGGATGGAAATAAGGCAGTCTAACCTTAACGTTGGCTCCTAGTTTAAAATAGACATTTACTTTGCCCATACAACACAAAACACACGTTCCTTTTATATTTGATTTCAGAAATACAGCTTTGCTATAACTCAACATTCGCAAATTGCATGTTTGCAAATGTGTTGGCCTGCCAAGGAGCAGGTCTTTCTCGCATTAGTCCGTATAATACCAGCTCTCAGAGGATTTGCTAAAATACTGAGGATCAAAAAGTCATTATCGGTAATTAGCAGGAGCAGCTGGCACAGGTTGGGGAAATGGACAAAGGCCCTGAAGTCGGTTAATGAAAATCCATTTTCTGCATTTATTGTGGAAAAAATGTTGCCAGTTAGTCTGCATGAAGATGTGAGCAAAGTGTTTTATTTTTGACTTGTTTTTCAGTATTAGAGCAGATGTAACTTCAGAAAGAATTAACCAAAGTTTGGGCCCATTCAAGAGCACTTTAATGACCATTTTCTGCTGAATGACATTATTGAACATCTGGAAAAATTAAATTTCAAGTTATGCTGGAAATTTAAATTGGATTGTTTCTCCCGTCTTGGGTTATCCCAGCCTGCTCACTGCTCATTTGCTGTAAACTGCCCCCACTCCTCACGGGTCGCAGGGGCAGCCATCTAAGCAGAGATGCCCAGACCTTCCTCTCTTCCAGTCATGCCCTCCACCTCTTCTTTGGGGAACACACTAAGGTGTTCCCAAGCCAGCTGAGAGCCATAATCTCCCCAGCAAAAACACGTCGGACACGGACACGCCTCCCTTTTTCGGCTGAGAGGCCTGACCTCGGTCTTGGAGGGGCCAACTCACATCCCAGCCTCTTCACACTTGGCTGTGAACTGGCATAGTGTGAAGTGGAGTTTGTGGCTCTGTTGAGCGACAATCTGCAGAAAGCAGAGTTGAGAACTTCACAATGCCAAACTTGAAACCCTTTGGTCCTTGATATCTGGTTTTTAGTCTCTGTGGTCCAAATAGCTTCTTATGCTAAGTCTGTGCATGATGGGTAAAAAGCATTTAAAGGCACACATTAAAGCGTGGGTTGCAGGTTTATCTGTTGGTTTATACGACGTAGTGATAAAGAGTTACATGCATACCAACATGGATGTATATACACCCACGGGCAATAAAATCTGTGGGAAACACTGTTCACTTCTCATAGTATTTATCTGTAATGAAAATGAGTCAAGACATTGTTCTTCATGGACTTCACATTAAATATTTTTAATTTTGTTGAAGGTAAGGCTGCTTTATCATTCACACAGCATCAGTACAGATTCCAGGAATCTTACACTGTTGATGTAAGACATTTTTAAGCTTTTTGCTTGTTAGCCAAATCAAATCTTTCCAAGTTGGATTCTTGAGAAATTAGACTTGAGGCAAATTCAGAGAAAAGGGCAAAGATGAGATTTGTAGGTGAATGTGGCACAGAAAAAAATTTCTGCAAAGAACAACTTTTTTCTTTTTATCCAGTTTCTCATTTTTATAATTTGAAGTCCATCAGTAACAAAGAATAAAGGCCCCTTATGTTCACACAACATTGTTACAAGCTTAAATGAAAGTTTTACTGGCTATTCCAGGCTAGTGTCTCTTATCTTCAACCCTGCAACTCTTTTAGGGAGAGACTTTTAGGGGAGGGGATGTGTGTTCATGTTGGGGTACAGGGGCCTCAAAGAGGAAATGCCTCAGCCTGCTAAAAATGTCCTCCCAAAGAAACGGCTTTGTGCTTTCTGTACTCTCAACTAGATGTTTTGCTTTTGTTTGTCTGTTTGTGACTTTCAACGACGTGTTTGAGTTTGTAGTGCTGTGGGTTGAAAAGCAAGAGGCAGAAAGAAACAGAAAGATGGTTGTACAGTGGTTTGTTATCACCGATGACGTCACGCTTCAGAAGGAGAACATCTGCGCCTCGTGCCTGAGCACAAACCATAAATGTATTGTCTTTGCATGCTGCTAAATCCCCTAATCCTCCCTCACTGAGACACTCCTATCACTTCAGAGGTTTTTCTTTCTTTCCTGTATAAAAGGCGTGCTGAGTGTCTGTTTTCTAAAGGCTGTTCAGATCCTCTTTCAAGCCTCTTCCACAGGCTGTCATGCGGGCCGTCCCAGTTTGTCAGGCTTTTTCAGTGATGTCAGGGTCCACAGCGCTAGATTCAGGGCCAGGGAAAATTTTCTGGTAATTACAGCCCTCGCTCAGCACCAGGCTTTAATGCGAGTCTTCACCCCCACCCCCGTCTTGGCCTCATTGACTTGGGGTTTTCCTCCCAACTGTCATTGACAGCTGACCGTGTATTCATGGGGAACTACTTGAATCATTTCTCTGCAGTACAGATGAGCAGTAGGGGAAGTGAAATAATAGTGAGGTGTGACTAATGGCTGATGACTCCTGGAGTAAGTCATCCCTATCCCCAAGACTTTAGTACACTGAGTGGATTTAGGAACACCAAACCAGAGTCACTGTGAGACTTTGTATTTCAAAATTAAGGGGAATCTCATTGCTTAATCACTTCCCACAGGAGGGATTTATACACTGAAGAAGATGCTTGTTTTGAGCTTAACTATAATGGTCATACATTGTCTTATTTAATTAATTTATTTACCTTTTGTTCTTCAGTTTCTCCTCTTTCTTTTATCTGTCATCTCAGTAGCATTTTTTTTTTTTTTAATTTATATATATATATTTTATTTATTTATTTATTTATTTATTTATTTACAAATTGAGGAGCTCATTTCAGCAGACATATTCTTAATCCGTTGTGTTTCGGTTATTGCTTCACGTCAGCGTCAACTTCCCCAGGACTGATGTATGCAGTTGTCGTTTTAGCTTCCTGAGCAGGTTCCTCGTCAGATTTTAGCTAAAGGACCATTTTGCATGCTGGCAACTTCACATCTTGGAAGCCTGTCTGTGTATGCTGGAGGAACTTGTTGAAATAAGCTTTACTCTCTAGGTGTGAAGATCAGTTTACTTGCAGCACTTCTTGCCGATCATTCAGCACGTGGGGAATTTTGTGCATTACACGTGTTAAGCCCTGATTTTAATTCACACTACTAAAAATAAAAGACTCATAAAGCTGCTTTTATTTTTATTTGTTTTGTAGATGCTTGTGTGTGTGCAGGTGTTAGATAGCAGCTTTAACACTTTTTTTTTTTTTTTTTTCTGTATGTATTTTTACTTTTAAAGTTTTGGTCCTTTTAAAATTTGTTGAAGCTAGTAAGTATCCCTAATCCAGTGCAGAAATCTGCTCATAGATGTTATTGATACAAGCTGTGACCCCTCCCTCGTTCATTGCAAACTGACAAACTCACTGATCCTGGCAGCTAGAGTGGCTGTCACAGCCTCAGCCCACACTATCCTACAAACATCTTCATGTCTTCCCGCTGGCCTGGTGTGTGATTGACTGAGGCCATGTGCTCCAGGACCAGATTCCTACTAAATCAGCCCCTGGGCCTTTTGTTGCCCCCATGAACATGCCAGCCACGGAAGTAGTACGCCATTGAATGTATTATTCTCTTAAGTGGCTCTGGGTGGAATAGTTTGTTTTAGAAAGGCTTTGTGCCCAGCATACATAGACTTCCTGGACAAATGAGGGACTCCGACATGACAAAAGGGTCTTTCAGTGTACAGGAGACGGGCTTCTCTGACAAGAAATTGTTGTCTTGTCCTCATTATCAGATGCTTTATGATGTTATTTATAAGAATTAATAAAGATGAAGACTAAAAACGCGAAGTCGTATCAAATCTAGTTTAAAAGTGAAATGTGACGTTAAAAGAAGAAGCTAAAATGATTGATGGTTTTGTTACTGATAACTATCTACAGCCTTACTGTTGTCTCATGTTTTCGTTGTTATGGCATTCAGCTGCTTCTCCAGAGAGGATCTTTGTTCCCCAGGGTTGATGTACTCCAAAGGCACCTTCTTAGAGTGCGGCAGGAGACTGTACTCCTTCTGCTGTGGAACAGAACAAGTACCAGTGCAATAACAAGTACTACTGTCAACAACTTCATTACAAGACGGATTCGGTCATAAATAATGACCAGTATGAGGGAGAGGAATCGGTTGAAGCGTTCTCCCCAAGGATAAACAAAAACGCAGACTTTCTAAAACGATGATGCATTTTAGTCATGTGATGCAGTCATGTGTCCAATTAAACAAAGATAGCGGAGGGCATTATACAGCAGTTGTTTTGATTGCTCTCTGATGGCGCTTTTGAGAGCCCTAAATAAAAAAAAAAATTAATATCAGTTTGTACATGCTCCAGATAGCTTTTCTTCAACTTCTTTAATTCTCACTCGCTTTTGCGCAGGACTAGAACGGAAGCGTTTTGGGCCGTTTCAATGTGGACACACAACTCTGGGTAAACAACTGAAAACGCTAGTGTGGACGAAAACGCCGTTTTCAAATCTATCCGGGCCAGTGTGGACGTAGCCTCAGTGGGACTCTTTTTAAATAAAGAATTAAATAATCAGCCGCACATTATTTAATTGGGGATTGGGGCTGCGGCTGCAGTAATGCGGACGCTGCACCGGTCAGTCGTGGTGAAGAGGGAGCTGAGTGTAAAAGCGAAGCTCTCAATTTACCGGTCGATCTACGTCCCTACCCTCACCTATGGCCACGAGCTATGGGTAGTGACCGAAAGAACGAGATCGCGGATACAAGCGGCGGAAATGAGCTTCCTCCGAAGGGTGGCTGGCCTCTCCCTTAGAGATAGGGTGAGAAGTTCGGCCATCCGGGAGGGGCTCAGAGTAGAGCAGCTGCTGCTCCACATCGAAAGGAGCCAGCTGAGGTGGTTCGGGCATCTGGCAAGGATGCCCCCTGGGCGCCTCCTGGGCGAGGTGTTCCAGGCATGTCCCACCGGGAGGAGGCCCCGGGGCAGACCCAGGACACGCTGGAGAGATTATATCTCTCGGCTGGCCTGGGAACGCCTTGGTATTCCCCCGGACAAGCTGGAGGAGGTGGCTGGGGAGAGGGAGGTCTGGACCTCTTTGCTTAGGCTGCTGCCCCCGCGACCCGACCTCGGATAAGCGGATGAAGATGGATGGATGGATGGATGGAATTAAATAATCATTAAAGTAATTAGCGGACAAGTAGTAATAAACATCTGAGACAAAACAGTTTCTGGTCTTTTTCCTGACATTGCAGGTTGTGTACTGTGAGATGTCCCAGATACTCATGACTCAGGGTTTTGTTGTGTATCATAACCAATAACAAAATGCTTGTGGTCGGAGATGAGCCGATAATTTGCTCCTGTTGCGATTATCTCAGTCTGGAATAATCTTGCAATCAGTGCTGCTCATCTGATATTACTTATTTGCACACCTCAAAGTCATCATGACAACTGCCTCAGTTTACTAGACTGCACATCGACTCATCAAGGGTTTAATGCCCTAAAATCTCTACTCTCTATTCATTTACCTGCTTTGCTGTATTTCTCCCATGTGTCCTTAAACAGACTGCTCTTTTCAGTCTCTTGGCCCTTTGCCTAAGCAAATGGATTTCTTCTTATAAAATCTGTCACCCTGTCCATTTCAGCCTCCACAACATCTTCTTGCCTGAAGTTAGATTTTTACGTCTGCTTCCTGAATCTTTGTGGCAAAGTTGCTCACAAAGCTTGAGCTTACCTCAAGATGACTCACAGGTAGCTTTTGCCTCAAACAGCAGGGCCATAAAGCATGCTGCACAACACAAATGATTTGGTTTTTCAGCTTGCAGAAAGTCTGCAAGAATGACTGCTTCCCAGTGTCTTAAAAAGGATCTCTTAAATAGGAGCCTAACCCACCATTTGATTCAGTTTTCTGTCTCATGGCTTTGTACTCATCTGCCTTGTTACAGGAAATCAATTTAATCGAGGCACGGCAGTTTGGAGTGACCATCAAGCTGACCTTAGCGCGCTGGGCAGACCAAAGCAAATCAATGAACAGCATCCAGCAGCCGTAAACGGCTTTGGCTCTTGTACTTGGCAGAATTTCTGTTTTGCTTCAATCTTGAAATGACAGCCTGGCTGCAGATACAGCTGCTGAGCAGCGACAGTCATGCATCCATTTTATTTTTATATGAATATGATAGTTATCCAGTATGACTGAAATTGTTGCAGGAAGTCAACGGGGGGTAAATTAAACTGCAACCATAACTGGTGATTTCTGAAAAAAACTGTTTGTTTTAGACTGTCAGGAATTTAATTTACTTAATTTTATTTATACAGCACAAAATCACAACAACAGTCACCTCAAAGTGCTTTATATTGTAAGGTAGACCCTACAATACATACAGAGAATAACCCAACAATAATATGACCCCATATGAGCAAGCACTTTGGCAACAGTGGGAAGAAACCACCAGCAGGACCAGGCTCAGGGTAGGCTTCCCTACCCCTTCAATGGTCTATTTATTGCTTAAGACTTATTTTTAAGTAGTTTACTCAAAAAAATGTTTGATTCCACCGCATATCAGAAACATTTCGTAACCAGTCCACTCATCCTAGTCCTAGAAGCAATCAAAGCTGAAAGGAAAACGCTGCAGACGAATATTTTATGCATGTGATGGGTATAATCACAGGTTTAAGAGTTAAAGGCTTGCACATCTGCAGGTCGGTCTCAAACACCAACTTACCATGACTTGTGAACAAGACCATGAGACACTTAAGCTCTCCCAACCCAGAGGAATTAATTCAGTGTTTTATTATCTGGAAAATTGTAGTAATATGTCACTTTGTGGCATTTATAGAAACTCTAGTGAAAATGTGGGCTGCTTATCCAAACAGTCAAACTTTAGTCTCAAGAAACCTGTTGTACGATTTCGTAGAATCACCAGTAATTACCAGATTCTGGGCATTTTTGACACTGCCAATCCCGATTGAAGGAAAGACTAGAAAGAATAGACCCAACTAGTCTCATTTTGAATGCTGTTATTTTATTTGCAGTGTCACATTTACACTGAACACAGCTCTAACATAGCAGCTTGTCCTCTTGTCTTTAGCTCCCTGTTTTGTTCTGTTCTGAGCTTGTGGGATGACATCATCCACTCCTTCCAATCTGATAATGTGTGCTACATTAACACACTGTTGCGACCACATATAAGCAAACACTTTGCTTCAGTCTGTTTATGTTCTCTTTGCCAGACCGGGGCTTGCTGTCTTCTGTTTACTGTCCTCACAAGGGCACACAGATGTAACCGTCATTAATCAGACACACTTATGTAGCACTCCCCTCATTAAAACACAACTTCCGATTGTAGTGAGTATGTGGTCTTTTGTCCTGAGGTGACTTTCATAACAAGTGCACCATTGTAGAGCTTTCATTCCTCTCTGTGGTCAGTGGACTTTGATGCCCGCCACTCAGTGACTCAGCAAACCCCTGGTAATCGGACCAAAGGCTGCCCCATCACAGCACACACTGGCACATCTGTCTTTATTGGCACACTGTATCCCTAAACTTCAATTTTCCACTTTCTGTTGGAAATCCACTGTGGTTTAAAAGGAAAATGGCGTGATTTAGTACGAATTAGATCCAGTTAGAGTTCAGACCATGCAGGCCAAATAAACTTATCCTTAACCTGTTAGCTGCTGGTTAATCAGCATTTTGGAGTCCTTTTCAGAATGCTTCATTATACACAGTCTGTAATTGCTGTTTTACACAAGGGAATCAAGAAATGTCATCCGTTTGGGGAGATTTTGGTTTGTGTTACCTTCACTTTTCAACCCTTGAAGTTCTTGTTTGGCATGTGCACGTGTCTTTGTTGCCTGGCCACCAGTCTGGATGAACCGTTGATAACCATCCACGAGTGACATGGATGTTGTTTTTTTTTTTTTTTTTTTTTTAAAAAAAAAAAGAAGTTTAAATGCACTTATCATCATGTTGGAACGTGAGCCATTTTCCATTACGAGACTCAATACAGAATCTTAAGTGAGAAGTTTTTACATAGAGTGCCTCCGTCTGAAGCCTCATGTTATCCTGTACAATAACTTCCATACAAGAGAAAGTTTCGAAGCAGCTGATGTAAAGATAACTTATCATTCCGTCTTCTTACAGGAGGCTTCTCTGTGGTGTTTCTGGCTCGTACGCACAGCGGTGTACGCTGTGCTCTCAAAAGGATGTACGTCAACAATGTCCCGGACCTGAATGTCTACAAGAGAGAGATCACTATCATGGTGAGAGCAGCATCAGTGTTCCTTCATTTCAACTACACTTAAAGCCTTTGTGCTTATCTTTATTGCTAAAGTGTTTCAGTAACATTGTGGAAATTTAGATAATTACTTTTACTTTATCGTCATATGACAGTGGAGTAAGTTGTGTGCCCGTTGTAAGTGCTTTTTCAATAGTTTTACAAAATTTGCTACCGATGTCCGTCATCCTCTCTTACAACTTTGGTGTGATGAGGATGATATGCAGCTCTGTGGGTCATTTATTAGATTCATCATGAGGTTATGCGTCTTGCTCTTGGTCTTCTATTACTGGTATTGTTGCTCCTGCCGCACCTGGTCTATTACTTATTTAAACCTTATTCAGGTTTGTATAAATGAGCAGCATCAGCATTTCATAAACAGTAAAAAAAGGAAAACGATAAATACATTTGAGGCTTTTGTTTTGAAAGTCTGAACCTTTTATGCGTCCAGGTATATTTTCTACAGCTCACGTGCAGTGTTTATTTAGAACCTTTGACACAATTCTGAGAACCCTGTTAACTTCCTGTAACTCATTAGAGGCTTTTATTTTGAAAATGTCATTATAGTGCCAAAAGTTTGTATTGCTGCATTTTTAACTTTTTTTCTGGTCTCAGTTTGAGTTTAAAAAATGAGTTTTAATGAATGATTTTTTTATTTTATTTTATTTTATTTTTTTTTTAAAGAAATACTTCAGTCACGGGCAAGCTGGGTTGCTCACCTGGTTGAGTGGGCAACCCATATGCCAAAAGGCTGCAGGGTCCTGGGTTTGAGTCCACCCATAACCATTTCACATATGCAACTCCCTTCACTCTTTTCCTGCTTTCATGTTATTCTCCTCTGTCCTAATGAAGAACAGCTCACTATGAGCTGTTTAGTCAGCTTTGTGTGTCAATTCTTTTTCATCAACTGGAACAGTGTGTCACACACACACACAGCTGACCTTAAACTCTGACACAGTTCAGGTCTGTCGGGACACGACTGTAGGTGTGTCGGTTTCCAAGAAATGCTGCAGTTTCTCTCCTCGTGCTGCCCTTTGGGAACCAGCAGATGTGCTCTGATGCATTAATAATACAAGAATAAATAAAGTTAAGATTAAGGCTACGTCCACACGTACACGGATATTTTTGAAAGCGGAGATTTTCCATTTTCGTTTTAAAAAATAATCCCGTCCACACGTGAACGCAAAAATTAAGGAAAACACTGCTAGGAACATGCCAAAGTAACAGGTGGCGATATATTCCCAACCGTGTAGAAATGTTGGCCAATCAGAAGTCTAGAAGCCTCGGTGGGAAATAGTAAACAAAGATGGGGCATAGAAGCAGAACCGAGTCGTATGTGTGGAGGGACAGTAACTGTGTGTATATGTAAGCATTTAAACACTGCAGAGAGTACAAGTACCAGTATTGTAGAAATTCATTTCACCGAAACAATAACGTGGCGCACAGTGTGACGTCAAAAAAGGCGCACACCTTTGACGCTGCGTTTTCTCAGTTTTCCTCGTCCACACGTAAATGCAAAAACTGAGTTTTCGAAAATATCCGTAAATCTCCGTTTTCAGTGACCGAAAACGCCGTTTACGTGTGGACGAAAGGCGCAAACGCATAGAAAAATCTGCGTTTTCAAAAATACCCGGGTACGTGTGGACGTAGCCTTACAGAGTTAAGAGAGGAGCATGGTGTAAGAGCATGAGTTATCAAGTGAAAAAACAAACAGAGCTCGCCTCTGAAGCAGCTGAATTGCACTCACACCTGTGTTTTTCTTCCAATCATACTTGGCAAAGCCAGCAGTTACAAATATTTAAGAAAAACATTTTAATAATTCAGAAGATGTTTTAATTCTAGGAGAATTTATTTTATTGTATGGATGAATTTAAAAAAAACAAACAAACAATTGCAGTGTGTAAGATTTTATGCAGTGTTTGGCTCATCGGTGACTCATCTCTGATTAACATGATGGGAGTCTTTAAAGCAGTTTGCAGCACATTATTTCAGACTGTGGTTTTCATGCTTCTACATTCAATAGCTGGGTGAACCATAACTGAAGCAATATAGGAGCAACACTACACATGTCTAAACATGAACCAGCACTCACTAAAAAGAAGGAAAAGAAAAGTTTGTGTCCAGTCTGACGATCCTTTTATCACATCAGTTGATTCTTTGTGTTGCTGTTTAGCACGTGTTTGATATTTCTTTCTGTCACGCTCTTCCCCCGTTTTCTTCCTCTTTGCAGAAAGAGCTGTCGGGCCATAAGAACATCGTTGGTTACCTGGACTCTACGATCAGTCCTGTGTCAGACAGCGTGTGGGAGGTCCTGATCCTCATGGAGTACTGTAAAGGTACAACCTGTCCCTGTAAATATAAACATGTTCTGACAGGCCTCATAGTTCTGCTTTATGCATGTAGTCGTTTCTATTTTTTTAAAAAGCACTTCTGGTTTTTATTTTGGTTTGAGTTCTGTTTTTGTTTAGGTTGGGGGGGGGGAAAATAAACACAAAAGGACAAGCAATGAATAATCGGCTAACTAGGTGATAATAAGCTGGCTGGCTTACTGTTGGGTTAGTGTGGTAGGACTCCAGTATTGGTTGCCAAAGCAACCAACGTGGTGGGTTTTTTTTTCTCTGCAATTTTTTTCCCCCCAGAAAGCCTTGTCTTTTCAAACTGTTGCAACATCTCCCTCTATATTTGTTAATCTGTTCTGTACTGATATATCATTAAAACTGTAAAAAATTGAGACTTACTCGACCAGCTGATGCAACACAATGGCCCACAGATAGGACGCCACTTCTGTCATATGGCACGGTTTGGCAGAGCAAGAACAACAAGCACAATGGCTCCATTAATCAGCGCAAACTTCACCAGTTAAGCAAATTTAGGATAAAGTCCAAGAGGCAGAGGAATAAACGTGTAAGGAAAAAGTAAAAATGTGCAGCATTTTGTTTGCATTCTGCATCGTCTTGCATTGGTACTATTTAATTTTTTAAGGCTAGACGATTAATTGAGTTTCGGCTTCTGAATAATTATAAAAACAAAATAACTGAAATAAGACCGGTCTCTTCCATTTATTTTTGCTTTGAGACTCTCATTTCTGTTTTCTAACTTTTTAAATATTTGGTTATAAATGAAGTGCTTGCCTTACAGCACTGTGCTTTTAGTCCTTATAAAGCTCTGAGTCGTCTTTTTGCCCCCATCTGTTCTCATGGTAAGGCGGGCTTGCGTGATCATTTTGTTACCATTGTGTAAAATTGGCTTCATAGATAAAAGAAACCCACCCGGGAGTCATGATGGCCATTACCGATGTCTACCAGGCAACCCTTTGTGCCCAGCAGCATTTGCCTCTTTCTTTTTCCTTTAATGCAAGCATCATAAGTTAAAGAATTGTGTTGAGTAATTGAGATTAAAGTGTGATTATTATTTTAGCACCCCTGGCCTCTATATTGATCATGCACTGCCCTTTAAAGCAGTTTTGCCCTCATCAGAATAAGTTTACATGCAAACAGTACATGTAGTTACTGAGAATAGCTGATAATAGTTTTTATGGTCAAACATGCTGTATGTATCGTTTTGATCCGTTTTCACTCCTAAAGCGGTCTCGCCAACCCCTTTATTCTCTCTCTGCAGCGGGGCAGGTAGTGAAGCAAATGAACCAGCGGTTAAACGTGGGCTTCAGCGAGGCTGAGGTCCTCCACATCTTCTGTGACACGTGTGAGGCCGTGGCCCGCTTGCACCAATGCAAAACGCCCATCATCCACAGAGACCTTAAGGTGAGGCCGGTATTTTTGTACTTTTCCATCCCCTCCTCTGTTTCATGAAAGAAGCTTAAATGATGGACAGATGGGTTGGTGACAGTTACACTTGTGCAGCGTAAAACATAGAAAGGTAAATGTACATTAACGAATTTCAAAGGGCTCAATCACCCCACAGAAGAAAACAAAAAAACAAAACAAAAAAACTAACATGTTATTTTGTATTTTTAAAAAGCGCGGCCTGACTGCAAAAATCACACTTACACAGATGTTCATCCACACAAATGAAGAAAAGAAAGTCTTCGGATTCTTTATTTAAAGGAATTCTTAAGCTGATATTTAAAAGTAAAGGGAAATAAACTGCAGGAAACTGGAAGTCAATTAATTTACTAATCATCTATGCCCCCCCCCCACCCAAAATAGTATATTTTTCTTTTAACGTGACTAATCTTTATGCTCTAATTAACACATTGAGTCTTAAAATGAAGGTGACAAAACCTCTTACAATTACCAACGGGTGTAACTAACATAAATCATTTACCATGATTACTCGTGCAGTAGGCTGGTAATTAATTTACAACTACTTTGAAACAGATTTGGTATAAAGGTCTTAGATAGCCATGCGTGTATGCACTTTCATGTTTGCCACCACTTGAGTTTTAGTGAAGTTAATAGGATAAGGCACCAGGTAAGATAAACCAACAGTTTAGTTGGTGAAATATTAAAATATGACTTTCGTTTAAATGCGATGTCTACACATTATTACAGTTTGAAATCTGAAACTGTCAAACAGTGTCGGATTTGTTAAATGATTAACTTTACGGTTAAAGAAAAGTGTGTCACCTGCAAACTGTAAACCCTTTCCTGGAGACGTGTGTGTGTGTGTGTGTGTGCAGCAGACGCATACAGAATGAGTAACTCTGGTTTGCAGTTTAAGCAGGTTTCTATTTAATTAAATATCAGATGTTATTTATAAGTGAACTAAATTTGCGTGGTCAGCAGGAGGAATGCTTTAGTTTTACTTCACCCCTCATTCTCACTCCTCTGCTTCCTCTTACGTGTCGCTGCTTCCTTTGCCAGCTCGTTCACTTACTTCCGCTCCTTCCTCTCGTCCGATAACCCCGTTTGTTGCTCATCTATGACCTTTTCCGGATTGTTCCAGAGCTCCAAAGTTAAATCTTCCTGGCCAACTTTAACCCACTTTAATTTTTAGATTTCTAATTCAAAGGGTGGCTAAAAGCCAGATTTGCCCTCATTTGCTGATGCCTGGAGACTGGTGGTAATTTCCCACCCTAGTTGAATCCTCCTCAGTGGCCCCATCAGTGCACTGCTGTACTCAGTCCAGTTGGACAAGCCTCTAAACAGTGCAGTCCCTTCAGCTCCACAGGCTGGTCCTCTGTTCGCTGTCTATCTGTTCAGCCTACACGGCTTACATAACGTTGCAGGGACACAAAAGACTGCGGAGGCCCAGTCACGCAGTGCCAGGGGAAGTGAGAGTGCAAAAAAGGCCCTTAACCCTGAGCTGTCAACAGATTGAGGCACTCACTGTTTCTTTCATTAGCTCAGGTTTTCCTTGGACAGTTTAAAGTCTTTTTGGTCTCATCTTTTCTGCCACATCTCCCACAAACACATCACTGGTTTCCTCCTTTCAGATGTTTAATTTTTAAATCTTATTCCTGGTTGCTTTTCATTTCTTTCTGCCTCAGAAGGTAGAAATATTAACTGAAAAATGAGGCATTAAACCCACACAAAGCTGGCTTGCTCAGTTCAGCTGAAACATCACAGTGTTAGATCAGGTTTTGTGAGGATGGAATCTCTGTATAATGTAATAGGAGTCGACGAGCCACCGTTTGGTTGTTTGCTCATCTGTCTATCACAGCTGATGTGATTTTAGTGGAATACTTCATACCAGTCTGACTTTCCAAATAAATTCAGAGTGCCAGGAAGCAGTGTCTGTGTTTTTAAGGTTTTTCATTAAACACACACTAATGAGATCTTTTCAAAATTACATCCAATTGTTTATTAAAAACTAACCATAGTATTAAACTAAAAAAAAAGGCTGATGAAGTTACAGGAGAGAGTTGTTGAAGCTAGGTTAAGGAGAGAGGTGAGGGTCAGGGAAGCACCTTTATGACTTCATACTGAGCAGTCATAATGTGATATTTGCTTCGATGGTGCTGATTGAGAATCCCAGAGGGAGTTACACTTGGATCTAGAGAAAGGACATGAGGGTCCCAAAACAGGAGCTGTGGTGCATTTAGGAAGTCGGGAGTGGTGATGTGTGCGAGTGGTGCAGGAGACAAGTATGAGACAGCGAGACAGTGGTGAGGTGTGCATCAGGAGTGACTGTTGGGTTCAAGGTTGGGGGTCTGATTGCATCAGGGATCAGCTCTGAGCCTCTCGCTGTTTGCAGTGGCAGATTGGTTTCTCTATAGACTGTTTACACACAGCGTTGCGATCTGCGCGTCCAAGTGATCCTGGAGAGGTGGAGATATGTACTGAAGGGAAGAGGAATGAAAGTCTGTATAAGAAAAACGGATATGAACTGTCAGTCTTTGTTT
Source organism: Simochromis diagramma (assembly GCF_900408965.1). Classification (NCBI taxonomy): domain Eukaryota; kingdom Metazoa; phylum Chordata; class Actinopteri; order Cichliformes; family Cichlidae; genus Simochromis; species Simochromis diagramma. The sequence goes on along the minus strand of NW_024387285.1, from coordinate 2,420,287 downwards.
TTGACTCTAAAACTCATACCTTTAAGACCTGAGGCTTATGGGTTTTTTTTTTTAGGTCACATGATGACTCTCTAAACACATTAAAAATGTGAAATTATTGGTGTTAACCTCATTCCAGCTTCTTTCATGGTTAAAACATTTTGGACAACAGCTGCACAAACTGTGTCAGAAGCGAATTGTCTTGGTTGTCCTCTTGGCCTTCTTTGTCTTCTTCATTTTCCTCTTGACCTTGACCATCTCGACATTTCTGATGTCTTTTGACCCCTGCGTGTTAGGATGCATTGTTCCAGACCACATGCAAACAATGGCCAGTGAGGTGTCGTTGTGTTTAGTGTGTCACTAAGGCAGTGGCTTTGTGTTTACACCTGGGGAACGGTGTGCTCTCCCCAATGTGGAAAAGTATGACTTGGGTATAGCGTATTAACGAATGGTTGGACTGTGTAATTGCAGATAAGATTTGATGACTTCAAAAAACAGCCCCTCATTAGTTATGATTTACCAACATTTGGACCAGACCTGAAAGCTATGTTCAGCAAAAGCCAGCAGTTGAAATCTAAAGCATCCATAAGTGAGGTATAAACCGTCAAAGTGAGGAGTGACAAATTATGAAATGAAAACATTAAACGTTGTACTAAGACTGCAGCTGAGAGGCTCTGAAAACATTAGAGACTTCTACTTACCTGTGCACACTAACACATTAGAATTATTGTCTTCTTCTGCTGTTGTTTTTCCCCCCCTCGCTAGGTGCATCTGTGCTGTGTAGTGTAGGGTTTTCATTAATTTTTCCAATAGTTTTTATTTCCATTATGTCATTTTTCTCATGAAAACATTCCAAACCCTGCTGTGTTTCTTTTTTGCCAGGTTGAGAATATCCTGCTGAATGACCAAGGAAATTATGTGCTGTGCGACTTTGGCAGCGCCACTCACAGAGTTTTACTGCCACAGAAGGACGGCGTGGCTGCTGTGGAGGACGAGATTAAGAAGTAAGGGTTTTTAGGGCCTGAACATAGCCAGTTGTTTGATGGTTGTCAATGTTTTTAAAAATGTGTCCTGTAAGGGAAGAGCTGTTAAACCCCATAAAGTCTCTATATTAGGACTTTTTTCTTTTTTTCTTTTGCCATTTTAAAAAGTCAAATATTTTCTTTTTCTGAGTCGATATGAAACGATAAGATTGGTCTGATTAATAATCAGGGACTGCTTCACACTGAGAGGTAGACTGAGTGGAATATAATACTTAATATGTTCATGACAGTTTGTTTTTGTGGCTGGTGGATTCAAATTAATTACTTTTCATTGTTAATAATAATTTTTCTTGTAGTAAAACTGATGAGATTAAGGAATCTATTCTGTGAGGAAATGTCCCGGGCTAAGATGGGCAGCATTAAGTATAACAAGAGTAAAATGTAAAAATGCTTAAATGTCATTATCTATCATAGATGATGATGATGATGATAAAAACAAAACGGATAACCATAAAAGAGAATCATGGCCTTATATTTGTTGTTTTGGTTAAAAAAAAATATGGAGGAAAAAAACAAACAAACTAATATAAGTCACAAAGTGAAAACATTGTTGGATGTAGACTGTGTGCGTGTGTGCATGCGTGTTTACGAGCCTTTAAAGATCGTTGCTGATAATCAAATCTTGAATTCAGAGGAAATGTGAGGCACATAAACAAGGTCAGTGTGCACTGTGTGGCAGTTTCTTGGCAGTTTTTGCCTTGTTATCTTTCTTAGATTTTTATATAAATAATTTCCAGTGCAGAGAGAGGTGCTGCCGTCTGTGGTAGGTGGCTGCATAATGGCCCAGAACCAACAGATATCAGAGATTATGCCCAGTAATGGGATGTGATTATGTAGGCACTTCTTGCCCCCATGCACATTTGTATGGCAGGGATCTGCAGTCTTAGATGTGATTCTGTTTGTATAGTGTCAAATCACAGAAGCCTGTTCAGCGTTGGCCTGTTAAATTTCACCCGTTTATAGCTGCAATAAAGTGCAGTATGTGTGGTTGTTATCAGTAATAGGACGATGTGTAAATCTGCCCAGTCACACAGAAATGGGCTTTAGATCTACGCTGACTCAGCTGGTTTTCCATCTAACATTTCAAAGCTGGACTTGCTCAAAATGCAACCAGCTGTTTTGAATGTTATCAGACAGATTCTGAAGAGGAAACTAAATGAAATGTTTGTTCTTCTATTGCAGTAAATGAGGAACTCTCTGACCTGCAGTCGCTTTTTTTTTTTCTGTGCATCAATAAACAGAAGCAGACAAAGTCATGAAAGCAGTGAAAGCTTGTATTTATGTGAAAGTGCAAAACAATACACATAAAAGTTTGAATCTGAATTTGAATTATAACTTTGGCCAGTGACTAGAAAAACAAAAAACTGGTTTGTGTGTACTATGTTTGGATATCTTTGAGTACAGAAAATTGGAGTGCTACTATACTTGTGGGGACCAACAGTCACTTATGGGGACAAATCCTGGTCCCCACGAGTTTGTAGGCATTTTTGAGGCTCAAAATGTGGTTTTAGCGTCAGGGTTACAGTTAGGCTATGGTTAAGGTTAGACATTCATTTTTGATGGTTGCAGCAAGTGGCTAGGGAAAGCATGTCAATTAGATGTCCTCACTGAGATATGAAAGTGTGTGTGTGTGTGTGTGAGTGAGTGAAATCGAGCACACCCTTCTTTTGCAGTGATGTGCTTTTGCTTTGCACTAGAAGTTGTTTGTAGCGATGAATCAGAAGAGAAAAGGTAATTTGAATGTGAAGTTCCCCTTGACTTTATCAGGCCCCTTATTGAGCCTGTTGTTTAGCTGCTTAGCTACATCTTTTGTTTTGGTTCACTGTTAGAGCCAAACATGTTGTTATGAAACCTAAAAATCCTCTCCTGTCATACCTGGTCAGTGTTAAAACAGCTGAATAAAACAGTTTGATTCTAGCTACTACACATAGTGGCGCGTTTGAGGACGTCAAAAACGAATAGATGTATACTTGCCTGTTGCCTAGTAGCAAAATCAGAAAACATAAAAAGAGTCTTTTCAGTTATTTCAGATTAATGATGACCTGAAATATATTATGTATTTTAATTTTGTGACTTCAACAGCCAACAAAAACATCAGGCAAAGCCAGCTCAAACTGTACCAAACACACCTATTCAAGCTGCAGATTTCACACAGGAGTCGTCCCTGGATATGTTCCAGCACCTCCTCCACCCCAGCATCCACCTGTAGGCTCCAGGGGATGTTTAGTAATCACTCCCCAATTTTCTGTGTGTAATACAGAGCCTAGTTGCCAAGCTCTTAACTGTATTCTGTTGTAATCACTCATTTTAAACATCAGTTGAGTGACTGAAATACACTTCATTTAGAAACAAAACTACAAATACTGAAAATGTGTTAGAGTAGAAATGTAAATCAGCAGTGAATGACGGGGAGAAAGTTCCTAGCAGTGCTGGATTTTTGAACAGGACATACTTTCATCGATTACTTCCTGTTGTTGTGTTGTACAGGTACACAACCCTTTCTTACCGCGCGCCGGAGATGATTAACTTGTATGCAGGAAAAGCCATCACCACTAAGGCTGATATATGGGTAAGGTCCTTCCCTGTTTGTATGTATGCTGTCTGTGTGTGTTACGCAGGCTGGTTTGGCCTGGCAGTACTCTGCCCCGACAGGTTCCTCCTCTCTCTTTCTCTCCCAGCTATTTGCCTCCACCAGCTCTCCAGCAGCGTTTTTCCTTCATAAAACATTGAGCAACATCAGTCGCAACAAAGCTAGTTGTTCTTCCCTCTCTGCTCCCCGTCCTTTTTCATCTTGGGTCCATATGTGATTATTAGACTCAGTTAAGGGCCTTGATAGGCTTGTGTGAAATGGGCCTCTGCTGTTCTGAAAGAAAGAGGCAGAGAAGCAGAAACAAGTGTTTGGACCGGAGCCATTATTGAGGAATTGTGTACGTTAATGACGTAAAACAGCCAAGGATGTGGCTGATAATGGGACAACTAGTGTTTTATTTCTTAGAATGTTTAGTAAGCATCTTATTTTGTTTGAAACATTTAAAAAAGACCTAAAATTATTAGTAGATTTGGAAGAAGCTGTGGTGTCAAATCTAGTCAAATCAGAAACTTTCACAAAGAATTAAAGGCCCCACACTCTTGACCCCATGCCATTTGCCTACTCCATGCTACGTTAGATCTCTGGCTAGTTGTTGCCAACGCATAAACGCAAAGTGTCATTAAACTGAATCGAACAGATGGGCCTGTAGATGAGCCCATTGTCACAGATACCTGATCAGGGTTTTTGAGTCGGGCTCAGACCGATATCTGATCCAAATGTCAGATTCATGCATCAATATCGTACATCAGTAATAAAGTGATGATGATTTTTGCCATTATCAAGCTGCTCCAGATGATGAGATTAAGGTCGATCCTTTTACTTTGCATGTCTATAAAATACTTATTTAATGCTTCCTCTCTGAATACATAGTCAGTCAGTAGTAAGACAGCACGGCTCAGCACAGCCTGATGAAAGTGGCTTCAGTCTGTTAGAGCTATTCAGTCTCTGGTCGAAGGAAAAATGCCTACTGTAGAAGTCCAAAAAACCCCCAGCTTCCTGTCAACTACCCCATGTGCTGTCACTTCCTGTTTTTGAGCCATGTGCCTGACGGTGAGCTGTGCCTCACACACATTTCTTAAGCGTTTATTCCTACTTTGTGGGGTTGTTTGGTGGTCACGCTGGCTCACTTAGATTAAGAGCATCAGCCTGGATTAGCTTGTTAAGGAGAATGGTGCAGACTATCATCAGATGGAGCGCTTAAAGGGAAACCGTTCCCTAATGGTGCGGCTAATTCCAAAGTCTCTTTCATCCCAAACTGCATGGTCAGCAGATATGCTGGATACTGGAGCCAAATATAGCTTAAGCTGAATATATGTTTTAGTTCAGAGCACTTTTGCATGCCGGTTTGTTTGGACAGCCATACTGCCTGCAGAGCAGACTCTGGGCCTGATTTTGTAAACAGTTTTTTAGCGTGTGACATGAATAAAAATATTATTTTCTAATAAGGACCTGTGTACCTCTGTAGGAAGAGAAAGGAAGCATCATTTCGAGGGCCAGGGCATGGTTTCTTGATCTATTCAGTGATTGTAGAATCCCATTTTTCTTTTATTTTAATGTGATGAATACCAATGAGCACCATTGATAATTCTCCCTGCACACATCATCTTAGACTTCTTACAAAGACTTGTTGTATCCTTTAATGGTAATCTTGATTTGTTTTCTATTTAAGCCTATCAGTCAATTTTATCACATGCCACCAAATTACTGAAAACATCTTAAAGATAATTTCAGTGGTTCAGTAATTCAGGAGACATGCATTTTAAAGTTTATCACTGTTGTTTGTATCGTCATTGTCTCAGGGCAAGGAGGAAAGCACCCAGGTTCTGATGGGTATTTTGGGTACTTTCGGAGTTTTGCTTTAAATCCTTTGGGCTGTTCAGGCTTAGTTGAACAAACCTAGTATTTCTTCAGTTATAAACAAAATGTGTCTGCATCAAAAACTTCCATGGCATCCGATGTTTAATGAGATATTGTTATTATTATTATCAATATTAGCTGCTTTATTTTGGGAGAAAATGAGGTGGTGTTTGATTTGAAGACATGGATACACTCCTCACGCTGGGTGTTTTGGGTTTTGCGATAGAATACACACTAACTAAACTTGGGTATGATGTTGGCACTGGGGCTGAGTCTCTAGCAGTGCCCATCCTCAAAGTAACTGGATACAGGTGTTTGACCAGATTGTTTGTTTTCTCCACAGGCACTTGGATGCTTGTTGTACAAGCTGTGTTTCTTCGCACTTCCATTTGGGGAGAGTCAAGTCGCCATATGTGATGGAACCTTTATCGTTCCAGATAACTCCAAATTCTCCTTCAAGTTGCACTGTTTAATCAGTAAGTTGGAGTTTAACGTGTCACACGGAGCAGCTGAATACAGCTTTGTAGTTATTAATAACTATCCAGAATAACTTTCGTTTGTTTTGTTTTGTTTTTTCCTGTGGTGTCTTTTTTGATTCAGTAGTTATTTAACATCATTTTGTCAACTAGCAAAATATTCTGTCTGCAATTTGTCTCCCACATTTGCAGATTATCAAAGATGTGAAAAAATGTTGTTTAAATTGGAAATAGTCTCCCGCATTATGGAGCTTGACTTTAGGCTTGACCGTAACAAATGTTACTTTGATGTAATTTCACAGATAAATATAAGAAATACAAAGCCATGTTACAGTTTCCACCTTTTTAGTGTGGTTTCTTCTCCGCTGTTGTCACCCACAGAGTGATCTCTTTCAGTCTTTTTTTTTTTTTTTTTTTTTTATGCATTTACCCAACTCAAGCCTGTTTGAACCAGTCGAGGACGTCAGTCACGACAGCTTTGTTTGTGCTCAAGTTATTTCACTTCCCCAAATGTATCCTGTGGCGGAGCTTCCTTTTTAAAACACTTGACAAACAGCTCCACCAAGTGGTCAAGGGAAGACGATACATGCCAAATACGTGTTGTTCTGCACCAGAGTTGATATAGTTAAACTTTTTTAAATGTATTTTTTTTTTTTTATATAAATATATTTTTAATTTAGCTTTACTTACTTTGCAGAGTGGGTTTGCTGGTTACTGTTTCATTGTTCTGGATTAAAAATGTTTAGTTTTAAAAGAAAAGATTTCTCTTAATTATTATAATGTCAGGGTCAAGAATTAGGAATTTAGACAAGATATTTGATTTGATTTTGATTTTGATTTTATTGATTAGCATTCAAATATCTCAATGAATACAGAACAAAGATCTACCACAAAGCAAGAAAGCATGAGACAAGGCTAATCAAAAGGTATTGGCTGAAGCATTTGCTTATTACGCCAACCCTTTTAACAAAAGATCTTTTTGCATGCAGCTCCTGTACACAGGGCTCGAAGCAAAGAATAAAAGAAAGCAAAAACAAAACAAACAACAAAACAAAACTTTCCACCTTAGATAAGTAACTACATCAAAGCAAAACAATCAAGAGGACAAGATATTACAACAGCTCAATAGTGTAGTGGTTTACACAATTGCCCAACAAGCAAAAGGTCAGTGAACAAATGCATGAAAGTGGTTTCAAATAGTTTCTTTTTTCAACTGTCTACTTTTTACTTTTGTTTCAAGTAACTGAAACTTCCTTTTAATTAACTGTAGAAATCTTGCCCTTGTAGTGTATAAAGTGATCTTTAATCTTCTTCAGGATATATGCTCGAACCAGACCAGGAGAAGAGACCTGACATTTACCAAGTGTCCTATTTTGCCTTCAAATTAGCTGGAAAAGACTGTCCAGTGCCAAATCTCTTCGTAAGTCACAGGCGTAAAACAGTCAGCATGTCTTTAGCCTTTCCTCACTGGCTTATTAAAATGAACCTCCCTGCTGTTTATCTAGAACTCTCCCATCCCGACGTCACTCCCTGAGCCTCTGACAGCCAGCGAGGTCGCTGCTAAGAAGAGCTTGACGAAAGCCAGGTGCTGCTCACCGACAGTTTTATTATGTATAAACTGAAAATGGAAATGATGGATTACTTTAATCTTATGTATTCATTTTTTATTTTATTGTTGTTGTTGTTTTTTTACCTCTTGAGATCACAGCCTGTCAGCTGTTACAAACGCACATAGTACAGTTCTTCCTGCACATGCTGAGGGACACTTTTGCTTCCTCCTTTACAGGATCACAGACTCTGTGGGCCCAACGGAAACATCGATAGCTCCCAGACAGCGGCCAAAGGCTGCAAACAGTAATGTCCTGCCTCTCACTAACACTGTCACCCCTGTCAAGATGACCGTGCCTTCAGCACCCGTCAGCAACGGCCAGAAAGGTTTGTTAAACATCAGTAGGATGGATTTTTATATCTAAGACAAAGTCTTAAAGGAGTTTGTTAAAAGTCTTTATTTTGACTAAATACAGTACAGACTATATACACAGTATTATTTTCAAACAAACCAAAACACATTTCTTAAAATTACATGGACATTATTTATGATTATTTATTTATGCATAAATTCCAGAACTAAATATCTTCCAAATGAGGATAATGCTGCAATGTTTTGCTCATTGCCTGCATCCTCATCTGTGGATGTAGGCAGAATGTTGATTGACTGGTAAATCAGCAACCAGCTCTGCTCTCGTCACCATGTGATATCTGAATATATAAACCCCTCGATATCCTGGATTTTGTTATTTCCTTTTCTGGAGTCTAAAGAACAAACACTGTTCATCTGTACCTCTCAGCTCCCACTCCTGGCTCTGGGCAACCATCCATACAGTCTCAGCCTCAGCAACAGCCTCAGCCACAGGCCAGCAGTCAACAACACAGAGTCCTGCAGCAGCTACAACCTGGTGATTTGCGTCTGCAGCAGCTACAACAGCATCACCACCACCAGGCAGTGCAGCAACAACATGCAAATGCACAGCAACTCCAATACCTCCAGGTACGTCACACCATGATCCCAGTTATTACGCATCAGTCGTTTTTAAGCCATCACTTGGAGGCAATGTTTTCCAAACTTTTTTTTTTTTTTTTTAAATTTTGACTTCAGTACCAACAGGCTGTGCAGCAGTCGCTTCAGCTTCAGCAGCAGCAGCAGCAGCAGCAGCAGCAACAGGCCATGCTCCAACAACAGCAGCAGCAACAGGCCATGCTTCAGCAGCAGCAACAACAGGCCATGCTCCAACAGCAGCAGCAGCAGCAGATGATGTATCAGCAGCAAGTTGCTCAGGCTCAGTACGCCGCCATGGTGAGTCCTTTCAGAGGTCTAGATGTGACGCCAAAACCCCCAGTGATGCAATAAGATACCCTAAACTTTGGTGACTGCATTCGTTATGTTTAAAAAGGACGTTTGGTTTAATTCAACATCATCTTTGTTTTGCGCACCTGTGGACCACTTCCAGTGCTCATGCAGTTTCTCCTGCTGAAGAGAGCTGGGTCTGCAGCCAAGACCCAGACACCAAACAGCAGAAATGGCTCCCAGTCTATCTACCTGTAGTCATGCAGCTCCAATGCTCAATATTTAAAAATCAAGAAGGTAATACTTGACTTGGACAGATCTCAATTTCAAATTCTCAGTTTGTTCTGGCCATATCAACAAACATGTGGCCCCTTTTTGGCCTTGTGCGGCTTGGCTTATGTGGAGTCTGCTCTCGAATCGACAGCCATCAAATTGAATTTGCTTTTTGTTCAAGCGACTGGAAAAAAAAAAACGTGACAGCATTTCAGAGCAGAAGACTTTATCCAAAACTGCAGTAAATAGTTTGAGCAAATGACAGCGAAACACATGGAGACACAGCGTGAAATAACACGGAGCTGAATATTTCATTTAATGTCATAATGGCCTAAATTTGCTCTCTGTTCCAAACACTGGCAGCCAGTCCTCCTCCCTCGAATCTCCTCACGTCTGTGCCAAGCAGCATTGGAAGCAGACGCTCAAACTTCCTACTGAATCTGTCCAAATATTCTGAAAACTAGTATTTACTGAATCAAACACACAAACACAGGTCCTCCAAATGTGCACTGTAAGGGCGGCGTAATTTTTAGTCTGTTTCCCACCGAGCGCGTACCATCTGTTTTATTTCAGAGGCAATCTGGTCTGAGCGAAGCCACGAGGGGATCGAACAGAGGGTGAAATGGAGCAGTTTTATCTATGTTGCGTTCTGACATATGAAGCGGTTCATATTCGGGGGAAGAGGCGAGTGCTCAGAATTACTGTTCTTATTCCCAAGATACCTGCTTAGTGTTTAAAAAGCAGCATTTCCACACCGATCTTAGACCTGCTCCTTATTGTGAGGAAGACGCGTTGCACATTTGTAATATGGTTTAATGACATTGGATCGGTTTCATTTGTGCGGTACTTTAAATGCACAACAGCAGTGTGAAAAAACTGCTTTACAAACTTGGAGAGTGGAGAAAGTGTTGGATGACTAGAGGGTTTAGAGAAAAAGGTGAACCATAAACTGCATTTTTTCATTTCGTCGTCATTTGCAGAATTTATTTATATACTACTCAAACAAATTAAAGAAACACTTTGGAAACACATGAGATTGCAATGGGGGAACAAATTATGCTAGATATCTGCACTGATATGGACTGGGTAAAACTGCTACATCATTTTATAGAACTTAAAATTATTAACCTGCAGAGCCCTGAATTCAAAGACGCACTGAAAATCAGTGAAAAACTGATGCAGCAGACTGGCCCATTTTGCAAAAATTTCATTGCAGCAACTTAAAAAGGTACTTGTCCCCTGTGCGCTTGTATGCATGCTCTTAATGAGGTGATGGATGGTGTCCTCTGGGATCTCTTCCCAGATCATGAGTGATTGGATGACCCTAAACATGAAGACCCTGAAGTTTTCTATTGGATTTAGGTCAGGCGAGCGTTAAGGGACGGTCAATGTTATCAATTCCTTCATCCTCCAAGCGCTGTCGTGCACCAGGAGGAACCCTGGACCCACTGCTCCAGTGTAGGGTTTGACTGTGGGTCCAAGGCTTTCATCCTCACTACCTTCTGGCAGTTAGGGTGATGTTGCCTATGGATACCCCTTCCCAGACCATCATGGACCATAGCACCAAACTGTTCATGCTGAACGATGTTACGTGCAGCATGGCCTTCTCCACGCCTTCTCCAGACCCCTTCACGTCTGTCACATGTGCTCAGGGTGAACCTGCTCTCTTCTGTGAAAAGCACAGGGTGCCAGTGTTGGAACTGCCAACCTCGTGAAGTCTCTTTTTGGTTGTTCGGTCCGAAACATTCACACCAGTGGCCTCCTGTAGGGTTCTGGCAGTGTTCATCCTGTTCCACCTTGTACAAAGAAGTCGATACCGGCCCTGCTGATGGGTTAAGGGCCTTCTGTGGCCCTGTCCAGCTCTCCTGAAACGACTGTCTCCTGGAATCTCCCACGTGCGGTTGACCAGATCAATACCCCAGAACTTTAACTGACTTGAGCATCTTGTTTCGAAGTGTTTCGCACTCTCTGATTGGCCAGAAAATTGATCTGTCAGCCATAGTTTGAGTTAGTCGTTATTAGTTGATGTGTTCAGTTTGGTGTTCGATGTGCTGTTTTGACTTTCATTCCCTCATCCCTCCCCTCCACCGTGTCCCCAGCTTTCCAAATCCAGAACTGGTTTCTAACAACATTTCATCATCATAATGCGCCATGAAATCAATGGTCCGTCCCTCATTCCCTCCCCCCCTTCTTCTCCCTCTCTTCCTTCCCTAACAGCTGCAACAGTACCAACAGGCTTTTGTCCAGCAACAACAGCAGCATCAGCAACATCATCAACAACATCCACAGCAGCAGCAGCATCATCCTGCTCAGCAGCCTCTCCCCTATATGTCTTCCCCTCTTGAGTTCCAGATCCCTCTGGGTTCCTACAATGCGACCACACCCACCACAGGAACTGGAGCTGGTACTTGCCAGATGGGGGGGCCATCTCCTGTAGATCCCTCATACACTAACCCCAGGTAATGTCCTTTGAATCTGTTTGTGGAAGTGAAATTAGATTGGTTTCCTTCTACATGTGAGAGTATTTCCCTTCTTTCCATTTTTAAGCATATAGAAAGTTTTTATGTGATGTGAAAATGGGATTTACATTAATCATCTGTATGTTGAAGATGGATGCAAGCACCGTGACCTCAGCCGTTTGTTCTCACTTCAGCATTGGGTTTTTTCAGTCCTATCGGTTGTTTGGAAAACGCATGCAGTTTGTGGAGTCTTAGAAATATCTGATTGGTATTGTCTCTAACGTGGTCTGTTTGCTGTCCCCTCTCTGCCGTAGGAACCCTCTGCTGTCCACAGATGGGGTCACCCCTCCTTTGCAGAGCTGCAGCAGTGCAGTCAGCAACCCTCCCGACATGTCAGGCTGGAACCCTTTCGGAGAGGACAACTTTTCTAAATTGACCGAGGAGGAGCTGCTTGACCGGGAATTTGACATGCTCAGAGCAAGCAAGTGAACTCTAACGTTTTAACTCTTTTGTCATTTCAAGAAAAGAAAGAAAAGAGGTGATTGTTTGAAAAGTGACGGAGAAATTTTCTGTAAACATTTCAGCTCCTCGTTAATGTCTTTTTCAGATGAAGGGAAAAATCTGGCATGTGAACCACATGATTGTGTATCACCGTGTTTATTTAGCTTTTTAACCAGATGGAGAATAAACATTTTTCTGTTGTTAAAATAGCAGATTTTGGGCATTGTGCTCTTACTGAGTGTATTCTCAGAGCTGTGGGAGTCTGTACATATTTGAGGGAACATTTATCAGTAACACCCACAATCATATGCAACAATATTTAATTTCAAAACTACTTCTATCACCTCGTAGCTGTAGATATCTAATTGTGATCTTTTATGTACAGAAAAGCCAGCGGAGAGGACGACGAGCGTGGAAACTGACCGACCGCCGCCCTGCCGCCGCCGCAGCCAAGCCCCTTCCTCCAGAGGATCTCTTCGGCTCAGTCCCATTTGTGGCCAACGCAGGCAAGTCTTAGAGGAGTCTCTACCGTGAGGACCCAACACTGTGGAGCCACCTGCCTCCCCCAGTCTGTCCTCTTCCTGCCCCCCCCCCCCTCATCCCAGTCTTCTCCCCTCACCTGACCTCTGGTCAGAAGCTCCTATGCCACAAGGACCCAGCAGTGGGCCATTTAAAACCAATGATCAGCCAGATTTGTGTTGTTTCCTAATGTTAGTTGGAAGATTTAGATGCACTTATGCTGTCATTATGAATCATATTATTAATAATAATAATGACTTTAAAAAAGCAAATTGCAGCTTTTGCTCCTCCTGTGGTTAAAATAGGAAGCGAAGGAGTAGCAGGTGTGTCGATGCATTCAGTGCAGTGAAGTTTAACAGAAGGCTTATTAATGAAAATATAATCTTCCGTTGGAACAAACCTTTATGCAAGTCAGATGGAAGTCCACTCATAAACACGTCTCTCTCCACGCGGCTGGAGCAAGGTACTAACACAGAACAGTCAGAGGTATGTGCTCATTGTGAGGCACTTTGGATTAAATTACACTTTGAATAAAAGTGCATTAAAAAAAAAGTTTGCTGAGAAGCAAAAACTTCTGTGTCCAGCTTGGACAAGAGCTGGATGAAATTGCTGTTTAAAAGCAATATGAAATGTCACGTGGTTGGTACTACAAAGGGCTGAGTGATGTTTAAATGTCAGTTATTTAGTTTCTGACTGGTGAATAAATGAATACAAAGGCCATCTAATTAAAAGAATTTCAGGAGTCATAAGAATATTTTTTTTTTTCTTCGTGGTGTTAAATTTTGCAGCAAATTCATTATAGCACCATTTGAATTTAACAGTATTACAGTCGTCTTAATAAAGCGGGTTATTCGGTGTTCAGCCAAACGCTCGAGCTGCTTTCGGACTTTTGCAGTTCCTTCGACTCTGACAGGAAGTCGCACCTTTCTGCATGTCTGCACTTCAGGAATGAGGCCATAAAGTTCACAGACAACTCCAGCACAAGAGGAGCCTTTGGTGACGTTGGTGTTTGCTGTGGCAGCACTGACAACTTGTATATTTATAAATAAACAGATAAATAAAATTGGAGTAAAACACAGAGACATTGGTCCAGGCTTTAAGAACCTGATTTGCACTCATCAGGTCAAATATTGTCATTTTTCTGACTTCAGAGCCGAGTTGGAGAATTTCCGTAGTTTGCTAATAAAATGGAAAAACGGGCACGTACTAACTATTGCATTGGCAAAATGAGAGAGCTAAATAACGGTTGTCATCACTGTGAAGTCCAGCTGCGTTCCTGGGAAGATCCATAGATTTAAACCAGTCCTGTACATCAAGGAGTCACTCGCAGTGAGGCAGTGAAGGACAGTATTACTGCGTAGTAAATTACAACCCCCACAGCTCCTTCCTTGGTCTGTCTTTTCTAAGCTTTTCTATTCAACTCAGTTTTGATCAGAAAGGAAGAAAAAAGCTCTGATCGTTGGAACTCTTTGGTCCGAAAGCGTCTGTTTTACTCGCAGCTTTGTAAACATGTTTTATTTTGCATGACCATATCGGAGAGTTGGTGCTATATATTTGGTGTTAGGGACTGAAACATGTAGCTGAGATGATCTCACACCCATCTTTCAGCTCCTGTATTATTACGACGTCTGTCGAACCATCGCTCAGCCCTGGTACTAACAAACTCCACTTTGAGGAGGGGAAAAAAGCAAACTTGAACTTCCAAAGTTATGGCTCGTTGCCGTTTGTTTACATGGCGATACTGTCGCCCCTGCGCGGCCATTGAAACTGCAAAGATTCCTCACACGTTGCACAATAGTTTTCCCGAAGCCTCAAATGTTCTTCACATGTGGAGTGAGCACTTTACTGTGGAGGCCGACGTCATAACCTGATGATTAGTTCTTCTGATTTGGCTTCATTAACCGGTCAGACTGCTTGTGGTTCACCCCCCCTCCCCTTCTCCCCTAACACAGATCACAGCCTTGTTAAAGCAATGTGAATATCTGAGCGCAGTATTTCTACATTTATCACATCGGTGGCAGCAATAAGCTTCTGTGCCTCTGTACTCTTCCTGCTCCTTAAATGTGAATTGATTAATGTTTTGATAGGTGATTTAGACACGCTGTTTATAATTAATGGAATATATTTAATGATTAATCCTGAAACACTTTATTTTCTAAAGGAGAGGGAGTGTTTTTTTCTTTTCTCGCTCTCTCTACAGTAAATTCATCTCAAACACGCAGGCTTAATGCAAATCCATCTTAGAGTAGATTAAGACAAGATGACAATGCAATATAACCCTATAAGCACTTGAATGTAAGTGTGGAAATATTTTATCGTCTTCACTTATTACTTAAGGAATATAAAAATCTATACAAGTTCAAATTGGATAAAACGAAAAACCAAAAAAGAAGCCAAAAAACAAGAAAAGGGACTCTTGTACCGAGCTGATGCAGCTGATGCAGAACCCACTTTGTTGGGACTCATTCCTTCAGGCTGGCATGAAAAAATTTGCAGCAAATTTTGGAGCAGCCTCTTCGCTCGTGTTTGTGCCATCAGTTGGTTAGTTTAGTGTTTTGTTGTTTTAAAGCCCGCTGCCGACTTTAAAAACCGGATCGGGTCAGGTTTCGATATCGGGCTCCAGCTCCACCTGCTGGTCCCCTGCAGCTCTGCTTCTGAGCGTTAAACCCTAATAAATATCCAGTTTGTGATTTAAGTGTTTCTGGTGTTGGCGACTTGTACTTGTGCCTGCTGCCAGACGGTGGGGAAGTTGATTTTAATGCTCTTTGATGACCAACAGCTGACAGTATTTTTATTTTATTTTTTTAACAAAGGAACTACATTTTATAAAAAGACCAGTGTGCTGATTTACTTTACAGGAAATTCCATAAAATCTTACTTTAACTCTATCAAGCGCGGATAACTGGGTGCCCGTCGTAACCCTTAAAGATCTCTGAGTAACTTTATGAGGTCGAATCAGAAAACGTGTTATTGGCCTTCCCCGTACCCGATGTCACGGCGGATTACGACATGTTATAGGTAATCTTAACCTTTAAGTGACTAATTTATCCGCTAAAATGAGCGAGTGTGGTTACGTAAAAGGATTTCTTTGAAAAACTTTCCTTTATCCATGACAGATTTACTCTGTTTTCATGCAGTTAATTTACCTGCTTAGAAAATTATAGTGGATACAAAAACTTGGATGGTTAATGAAAGGATGTGGGGGTTTTTTTTCTTTCTTTGCCACAACAATGGACCAAACAGGTGATTAAAGTAGATCCCACTCATATAAAGGATGATGATTTTTATAGGGAGCTGCCACAGCTCGACTTGACTCTAACTTTCGTTATTGTTTTAATAGTTTTATGTTGAATACAACTGGCTGATGGCACATTCTCTTGTTTAAATGTTGATTTTTGGTCAAAAATTGAGGACATTTTGATTTATTCTTTTTTTTAATTTGTTCTTTCTTTTTATATATATTTGAATCCATACAATCCTAAAGGGCTGTATGTTTGTTGATCCTCACTGTGCTGCTGTTTATCCGCCTTAGGTCAGCAAGTGAGCGTTTCCCTTGGCACTCATCCGTGCACACATGAACCATATCACATTGTAATGAATATAGTCGCTGGTAATTTGTGTTTAGCTGAAGGTAAGTTTGGAGTTAAAGCTGCTTGATGCTTCTGTTCCACCTCATTTTTCCGCTCATGTCACTGCCTGCCTTTACTGGGGCCTGTTTTTGGAAAAACTGCTTCATTTAAGTTTTGGTTTTTATTTTTTTAATTATTTGTTTTATTTGTTTACTTTCTTTTCATTCTTCATTTAGTGAGACAGCCATTCTCAGAAACATCTTGTTCATGTGTATTGGTGGATGGGTCTATAGCTCGGACAAGCGAACCATCAGAGCCAAAAACAAGTGAAAGGGACAGTCAGTGTTATTAATGCACTTTATTTTATTTTGAAAGTGCAGCAAAACAGGAAGTACTGTCCCAGGATCTGTAGGATGATGTTTTATATTGTTTACATTTGCAACTTTTCTGTGCTCTTTCCTCTCTGTCTCGGGGCGATGTTCCCCCCCTTTGTTACTATATTTTTGTTTTATTTTTTGTTAGCCTTAAATCATGCAGATGTGTTAGGAAGCCTCCAATAAGATGACTAAAACTATTGGATTTTTTTTTTTTAAACTTTAATTCTCATTAGAAGTGTTGGAAAAATGTCACAGCTCTTCAGCTTTAGTTGACTCCAGCAGCTCCTGGTACCTCTCCTGCAGAAAGACAACAACCTATAGATCAGTAGTTTTCTTGTTTTTGCAGCAGACTATGTAAAAGGTCCTGTATCATACTGTGAGTGTGAATGTACTTCTTTATAGAATGTTACTGATTAATAAAAAACATCCAAAATCAATACTCACTTTGGTTCCTTTTTTATCCTTAAAGAGAAGCTTAGAGTCTCTCCACCACTACACCACGAGCAAGATGTTCCTGATGTTAGGATGGCTGTCTTAAGTGTCGCCCCGTCTAGCTCGAACTGAAAGCTGAGCATGTTTGAGATGCTGTGCAACGGCTGGTTGGCAAAACAGAGTGTGAAACAGAAGCAGCGACGCATGCGTCCTTCACTCGCTTGGTTAAGGGTGCATTTCTGCAACCTTTGGCAACAAAGACATTTTCAAGTCTCCTACATGCATTTTGGCTGCAGTTCTCCTGTTAAATCGATGAATCTTCCATGTAAAGGGGTAGATGTGAATCTGACTTTGCCCCTACGCCTAGTTCGCTGGAAACCCGATGGAGATTAAAGCTCTGAACATGGTGAGTTCAGTGTGGTTAATCCTTGTTTGCAGGTTTAGTTCTGGACAATACTTTGTTTCATGTTCTCGTCATTTCCTTCTGACTGTGGTGGAATTTTGACCATATTTGGATATCAGTCTATCAGGATGCTGTGAGTAAAACTATACAGCAAAGATTTATCAAAGAGGCTTTGAATATGCTGCAGTTCACGATGGATGATCCAGCAGTGCACACGCACGCTTTCATTTGTCAATCAAGCCCCCTTTCTCATTGTGTCGTAGCCCCTCCTACCAGAGATGCGAGGAAGGAGTTGAGACCACAGGTGTATCAACTATTATTACAACTCGCTGAAGTTCCTTTGCCCCAACCCTGATTCTGTGGTTTGGAAGAACCCAGAAAGGGCTTTTTGAAGAAAAGTAAATACTTTTTAGAAGTATCTTTGTCCCCCGTTAGTGGGGGGGAAAGCAAATTCTGACAGCAATGATGATTTAGATCTCACAGGCCTGAAGCGATGTCAGTTAAATACGGCGCGTCGCACAACTGATTCATAAAATATTTTTTTCCTTAATTTCATTACTTCAGGTGTAACAGGTGCTCATCGTGTTTTCTGTTTAGGGTCAATTTTAATTCGGCGTGAAGCAAAGTGATGAGTTACTGAAACAAGATCAAAAGGACAAGATTTGTATATTCCACCTCTGAGGCACACCTGTACAAACACTGCACCTGTTCATCCTCCTACAGCCGCCTCTCCTCCCTCATCTAAATGCATGTAGGAATCGACACGGTGTACTGGATAGAGGAGGCGTTCAGACCATCCAGCAGCTACAGTTTTACAGACACGTCCCTCTCCAAAATCGTTAACCTGAACCCTGCAGGATAAAATGCAATGTGGGCGTTCCCGTTTGGCTCGCCGTCGCTGGGTTCACCTCTCGGCGGCCTCGTCAAATCAATCTGTGCTCGGCGGCGGTTGTTCGGCGAGGGAACAGACTTCTGTAAGCCCCTGCTGCTCTCGCTCATTTCTAACAGATTTTATCTCCCGTCACACAAGAGAACAATCACACGCATGTTTTCGCCACTTATTTGTATCTTTAAGAGATCAGACGCAGCCTGTAATCCTTCAGAATCTCCCCCCACCCCACCGGAGGAACACAAAACAAATCCGCGTGGCTCTGACATCTTCTCTCATGATTAAAGATGTTTCTATTGTTTGGCGGGATCGCCTCGTTCCGGGAGGTGAGCATGATTACAAGTTCTAATCCGGGTGGGCCGAGCAGATGCAGAGCAGCTCGGACTTCTTATCTTTGAGTGCTGCCTTGTTTGATTTATCGGCAGCAAAGCTTTTGGCTGATCCGCCGTCACGTCCTGCCAGTTTGGACGCTTGGTTTCCATTTTCATGTTCGCAGCAGGGGGTCGTTCTCTTCTTCTCTTTTTCCCAGCGTTCCTCTAATAGGGAACAATGAATTGGCTCATTGTATATGGCACCGTTTATCTTCAATACAATTGGAGACTATCCACTCGCTAATTAGGATAATTTCTAAGTTGCCATTATGCAAATCTCTTGGACATAAATTTACACACTGAAGGCAGAAATTTTTCCTCCAAATGCCAAAATACATGTAAGAATTTCCAAAAATGCAGAGTTTAAATAAGAGAACAAAGCTTCCTTTTTCAAGTCTAAAGGGACGCTCGCAGCTTCAATCTCTAAACTTTAAAAGTAATTCTGTGAATCTTGAAAAGCTGCTCGTCTTATTTCCCCGGCCTCTAAGCTCGCTCTTCTTATGGCAGGATCAGAGATGAGAAGTCGGAGCAGCTTTTAGACCATATTGACTTTTGCGATTGCACTTCTGCTTCGGTATAAGGCAAACTTTTGGGCATTTGTTTGTGTGGGGAGGTTGGCGTATAAGCCGAGTAATCCTGGGTAATGCCTCCATAATACAGCGGTCGAAGAAGCAGCGGAAGGCATCAGGACTCGGTCTGTCACTTATCATTGACTTTTGATTTTAGCAAAATTGATTGAATCTGTTGTTGTTTGTGAAACAACAACTATCAGTTTTCACCCATTTGGATACATTTTAACAGTTTTCTTGCAAAATTCAAAATGCGTTCACACGGTGATTCAGGTGTAATGTGGACAACAGGAGGCAGAGCTCAAACACCAGTGCAGCACAGACTGGAGCTCTTAAACAACACAGCTCTGATATCAGCTCTTCAGAGGGCACCGCCGGCCAGAGTGAGCTGAAGGTTGGTAACAACGATGGATGGAAGCAGTCTGAGAGGCGGCGGACGAAGACGAGAAGGAAAGATCGATTTCAGACCAAAATAGTTTTTCTACATAGAAATGAAAATGAAAAGGAGGAACTGTAGAGCATTAGACTCAGACTGCCTGAGTGTCACTCATACAAGCGACTCACTCCGTGTTTTCATGTGTTCGGCGTAACCTTAAAATGATGTTGGATAAGAAAAATGTGAAACCAGAGCGCCTCGGCGTTTACAACAACTTCAGGAGATAATCTACATGAAATTTTAACAGCTGCCTCATTTAAGCTCAGTTTTTTTAAAAACTTTAACCTCTCCAAGACACGGGTAAAAACTATGAATCTCCCTTTGGGATCAATAAAATTATTCTTATGAGTCTCAGCCAAAATATTTCACTTTGTAGAGGAACAGAAACTGGTATTGAGACCCTGGATGCCTGCTCTGTGGACATCCGTGGAATTCACTGGGTAAAACGTTTAGGGGTCTCGACAGCATGTGGGATGGATGCTGCTCAGTCATATGAAAAAATCTTTTACGACCTGCGTTCTGATACCAGCCTAGTCTTCTGCCTGCGAGTCCTCCTGTGTCAGAATCATTTTCTAATGTAGGCATGTTAAACCTGCTGCCAGCTGGGAGATGTCACCGATTTTCCATAAAATAGCTCTTTTATGTTAACGTTGCACAGGAGTTTTGGGGGATTGGTCCATCTGATTTCTTTCTTTGTTTTTGTCGAGACACACGAGTAGCAAAGACTTGAGTTACACGTCCTGCAGTGTTATTATTCTGACTGGTTTTGTGTGATCTGAAGTCATTGCAGGTTTGTGAGGTTTTCTAAATGAAAAACTGAGTTTTGTTTTTGGAGAGATCAGAAAAGGGTTGGATGCCTTCAAGAAATCTGACTTGGCAGTTGTTAAAACTATCAAACATCTGGAAGGATCAGGGGTTAACATCTGTATTATCTGTGTTTTGTTTCTGCAGGTACCAGTGCGCAGAAGGCCGAGCCGACCAGCGAGGAGGTCGGCGTTCCTGAACCTGTTGAGAGTCTGCAGCCGACCCACAAGGAGCACAAACCGAGCAGGAAGACCAACTGCAGGCCTGGCGACGAGTCCGACAGCGACTTCGAGTCTGACCCTCCTTCACCTAAGAGCAGCGAGGACGAAGAGCCGGAGGAAGAGGAGGCATTGAACAGCGAGCATGGTGAAGACACCGAGCCAGAGAATTTTGGACAGAGGCCTTTGCTGATGGACTCTGAGGAGGAGGGAGAGGAGGATGAAGACAAACACAGCTCAGATTCAGACTATGATGCCAGCAGGGTGAAGAACCGCTCAAAGAAACCTGCAGGAGCTAAAGGAGCGACTGCTGCCACCAGGAGTCCTCCTTCTGGGATGGCTCTGATCACGCCCCCAGAGTCCCCTGGTGGAGTGAGAGCTGTGGAGCCTGTGGATGTTTTTGGGGCCGTGCCCTTTGTCGGAGGAGCTTCACCTGTGGAACCTCCAGAGGTCACAGATATCTTCACTAAAGCGCCTTTCAAGGTGGGCCATGAGCAGCAGGCGGCAGACGAGTTTGACGTTTTTACCAAAGCGCCGTTCAGCCGGAACCTCTCGAGGTCGAGCAGGAGTGGCGGTGACGTCCCCATGGGCCAAACGCCGCCAGTTTCTCCTGAGGGCATCGATGTATTTGGCTTCTCTCCCTTCCAGCCAAGCCCCACCGCCCAACCTCCCACCACCTCCAGAAGTGCCGAAGACATCTTCCGGACGCCCTTCGAGGAGGCGGCGAGTCCTCAGCAGCAGAGGCTGAAGCAGCGCAGCCTTCAGAAGCTGTCATCCCGCCAGCGGAAGACCAAACAGGAAGCCACGGCTGGGGGCAGCAACGGCAAGCGGCACCACGGCACACCGACGGGAGGGCGCAAGACTAACAAGCCGACCTATCGCACGCCCGAACGAGTCCGCAGACACAAGAAGGTCGGCCGCAGAGACTCGCAGAGCAGCAACGAGTTCCTCAGCACCTCTGACTCTAAGGAGAACATCAGTGTGGATATAACGATGGCCGAGGGAGCGTCTCTGCCGGTGGACGACGCCCTTTTAGACCCGTTTGGAGCCAAACCCTTCCACCCTCAGGACGGCGGCCGACACAGCCAGTACCAAGGCCTCAGCGACGGAAAAGGCGACATCGGCACGGCCAACGGTAAGTCCTGGACGGGCTCTCTGCACGGAGAGAGCCGAATCATGGATGACTTCGGGGCGGTGCCCTTCACAGAACTGGTCATCCACAGTGGACCTCAGCAGCAGGCGGCGCCCTCACAGCCGCTGGACCTCGACCCCTTCGGAGCCGCACCTTTCCCCTCAAAGCAGTGACTCCACCTGCGTCTTCCCGCTCTGTCGGCTGCTTTCCTTTTCTTGGTTTGGGATCATTTTTAACCAACAAGCTAAAACTTTTTTCTAAGAGCGTTTTAATACACCAGAGTCTGGATAACAAACCCTGTGGAGTGCGAGTGGCGTTTCCACATATCCTTCAGCTGCACATGTTTTTGAAAAGCCTTTAATGCTGCATCTGAACGCTGTTTGGAACCAAAAGAAAAATGTGATTCTGAGCTTCGCGTTCGACCGCTCGTCTTGCTGTGAAAAGCTCTCTCCGGCCCGCCTTCTGATCTGCCGACATGTTTTTGTTTTTAGCACCACGAAGCCTTACCTGAGCTCGGCTCTGCCTTGCTTCATAGTACCTCGGAAACCACGACGCCGTCAGCCTCGCGCGTCTTTTGGAATCATTTGGGAGTTTTCCTGAACCTCTTAGTTCTGTCTTTATTAGATTCTTCTCTATGCATAATGTCACAGTAGTCTTTATGCAGCTAAATGTGGGTGTGGTTTGTGATGCATTAGAAGGGATTGAATCTTGTTCTTCTTCTTGGAGCTCTTAATTGGGTCAGGTTTAAATTTAGGATCTTAACTCTTTTTTTTCTAGCAGTAAGAACTCTAATTGTTTTTTATTTTTTTAAGTAAGTTACAACTCAACATTGCTCTGTTAGAAATAAAACACAAAGCCACGTTAGAGGACTAGTTTAGGATTTATGAGCCCTGCAGAAGCTGTACCGCTGTTTTCCCGGCATTGTCACTGACCTCGGCATTTTACGTCATCGGGAATTTCACCGTTGGTAAACTGATAGGTTTGCAGGTTTAGTGTGAACAAGTCCCATGAAAGAACTAAAGCCAGTCAAGTGTTTCAAGTAATTTTCGCTCCAACCCCAAAGTTTGTGGCTGTTACAGGTGCATGTGAGACTGGCTCACATTAGCTGCTCTGTGAAGGTGCTTGTTGTACATTTGTATATTTAAAAGTAGCGTAAAATCTTTAAAATTGACTAAAAATGTCACCAGAATGTGAAGAAAAAAAGGACTTTGTTGTGCCGAAGCGATATCAACTGAAGTTGAATTAGAGCCGGGCTGTACTTTCATGTAATACCAATCAGCACCACAAGATGGTGCCGTGAGTCAATGTACCAGAATTAAAATGTAAAAACCTCTTGAGAAAATTGGGGGTATGAATTAAGAAGAAAGGGTGAAATAACAGTGCGACTTCAGATAAACCCGACTTGTTTCTCTTGGGTTTTCATTTAACCCCGTCTGTGAACGCAGCCCCACTCAAACCAGTTTTTACCAGTTTGAGAGCAGTAGTTTGGTGTTTGAACAGTACGGTTTTTCTTTCCAAGCTTTAAATAATTCATATTTAGAGGCGCTGCTTTAAAGCTCATCTTTGTTTCCAGGAGGCATTAAAAAAAATTAGCAAACGGCACACGATTAGTTTGTTTTTCAGGCCAGGAGTGGAACTTTTGGTTATTTTGTAGCCGTTTGATAATTAAAACTGTCCTTTATGTTTAAAGAAATAAAATCCCACTTAACTATTTTAACCAGTTAAGATTTTTTTCATACAGCCCGTGTTTTTGTGCTGACTGATTTATGGTGCTGACCAACAAGTTATTTTGCCTGCTTCACCATCATATGTGGATAATTCCTGTAAATGAGCTTATGGAGTAGATTTAACTATAAATAGAGAAAAGAAAGAAGGCAAGCATGGAAAGCATGGAACTTTTTCCGCCTCCTTAAAATATCAGACTGCTCTTTTAAAAACAGAAAATTCCTCATGGCGTTTTATTAAGGACCCTACAGTAATACAGGCCGGGGAGCAGATTCAGACTGTGAGGGGGAAACGATGCGTTGGATGATTCGATGTTTGGTTCTGCAGTGAGCGTAGTACTCGTGGCAGCAGGACTCCGTATGTGGGACAGGTTTTATTGGTTTATCGAGCTCTGATTACTTGCGTCACGGTTTCATGTCTTGATGGGATTTGTTCACAGTTTGGTTTTTTGCCTTTGCAGAATGAGGTGCATTCATAAAGGGCAAAACATGTTATTCGGGTTTGGTTTTTGATTCTTGATGAAATCTTCCTTAAAACTTTGTGCTTCTTCATCGACCGCCTTAAGCACTGCATTTAGCTCCACCACCGTTGGCACATTTGTTTGAATGAAACCAGCAGCCTGCTCTGTTTTTCTTTTTTTACACCAGTTGAACCATTTCATACGACCGCTCCCATCTTTGTTTTTGTTTTTTTTCACCAGGGTAAGTCTCGTATTGTATTTATCATGCTATACTGCTGTTGGACGCAATAAATAAAGTTTCATCTCAAACATCTGGAAACAGCACATGGTTACTTTTATTTAGAGTCTGACCTCAGGTATGAAAAGTCAACATATAAAACTGTCCACGCCTACAAAATGAGTCTATTAAGACAAAAAGAAACTCCTTATTAATAATTTAAATACAGAACCACAAACCGGAGAACATTTCCCCCTTTTCAACATTAGAAACATTAAACGGTCACACAGAAAACATCCGGCTTTCCGTTCCAGAGTGAGACAGCAGAGAGGCGCTGCACTGGAGAGCCATGAAAACATTGCACATCACCCTAAACGAGCTGGAAAAACATGTCCTTAAAAAGCTGAAGAGGAAAAAATTCATTTTCAAAAATGAAGTTTGCTTGTCATAATAAAAGTTCTGTTGTAACGTGATCAGAGTTTACAGTCGATATCAGAGCCGCACGCTACACAGAAATATTAATGCAGTTCATGTGAAATGTTTAAATCACGTGAATCTAAAAACTGTCCCAGCTTAGTTACAAAATCTGATGTTTTAGGGTTTTAGAACTTAAGTTTGATTGTTCAAATGCTCAAAAAACAGTTTGTAGTAACAAATCAACGTTCATAGCGCTGCAGGGATGGTGAAGGTTTCCTTATAGCTCAAGTGGCCATCTTTTTACGACGACCCAAACCTGACGTCACATTTTATTCATTATGACCACATTGAGGTCAGGACAGCGGGCCAGGAAGCTACGCCCATCTTTTATTATGTGGAAGTAAACGCAGAACTGAACTGGACAAAGGTGGAAGACTGAACCACTTCCTGGGTTTTAGGACTCCAGCTCTCGGCTGGGACGCAGTTATAAAACTTTACGAGCATCCCCACAGCCACCCTCACCCCACAGAGTTACCACTGATAAAGACGAACAACATAAAATAACTGAAATATTTAAAGTTCCCCTTCAAGCATCCTGCGAAATTCTTTACATATAAATGAACATCAGTTTGAACAGGAAGTGAGCAGCTTAAAAACAACAACGGAGCTTCAGGTATGAAACAGAGCGGGTACATTTATATGAAACCATCTGAGTCCGCACTTTGTTTCACAAAACTCTTTGGTTTGTTCTGTCTGAACATCATCCCCACGCTTTGATCATTTCCACTAACAAAGACTTCAGAGTCTGTTTTTAAAGAAGATATCAGAAATCTTGAGTCTGTTTACTCGTAGTATAATAATACTGACATTAGTTCATTTCCTTTTTCAGGGACGAGCCTGAATCTGCTCTCAGATGAAGCAGCTTTCAACCTTTAAAAACAGCTGGACACGGGTTCATTTCCAGGCAGAAAAACTAACATTACCAACCCGTTCCTTCAGTGCTGTCTGCGGTTTACACACAAACATTAAGTCCTCAAGGAGTTTATAAAGGTGACAGTCTGAGTGATTTCAGGTGAGCTGTCAGTCCGACGCAGAGGTCCGTATTGTTTCTTATTAGCTTGAAGTACTCAAACGTCACGTCACACGCTGGATTTATTCCTCCTCCCTCATCACAGAGACTCACAGGTTAGAGAGTCCATCTGTGAGGAAACTGATGGACCGAGACCAGAACAGAGTCTCTGCAGACGACCTGAGGAGGAAACAACACGTCAGCTGTGAACAGAGCCAATTAAAAGCATCAAAAATCACCTGTGTTACCTGAAAAGGTTCAGCTTCATTTTATTGTTTTTAGACATATTCTAACAGGCTTCGATGTGAGGTTTTGACAAAACAGACAGAAGACACTTCATATACAGTAGTGTTCATGCTTAGATTCTTATTTTCTGTAACTGGAATGACCTCATGTCCTGACAGAGCAGCTGCTCCTCGTCTTCCACCTGCTGATTCTTTGATTCCTTTAAGCCTTTTAACCCCCAAACATCTGCTTAAATATTAAAGATTTTCTTTTCTCTGATTTATTTAAATTGAGCCACAGTCTGCATCTGAGTGAACTCCCGACTCTCTGCAGTCGGCAAAGTTTTCTCAGCAGTCTGTTAAACAGCTCCTCTGTAATCAAAGCATCGTTGAGCGGATCAGAAACTGAAGCTTACACGGACGTCACCGTTAAGGTCATTTTAGTCATAAAGCTCTGGCTGTGACCACAGACGCTCCACTAGACTACCACTTGCAGTCGAACCCTTGTGGTTATGAGGGGCAGCCAATCAGAATAAAGTCAGTTTAAAGGCAGAGGAGGAAAAACAGCTGAGGGGCTACACCAAAGCCCAGAATTACTTTGAACTGTGAGTCATGCAAAGCTCCTCTAGTGGAGTCCAGAAATAAAAACGATGGAGCTGAAACTGAGCAGAACAGGTCTCCTTTTATAAAAGTCACACGGCCGCTTACGGTTCATCGGAGCTGCAGTCCTGGCGTGCTGAGCAGCGATCTAGGCGTGTTGGGGGGTGTTGGGGCACGGCTGACTGTGCCTGTACGCCATGATGAAGCCTGTTGATTGGTGCCACCAGTAAAACATGAGCACTAGCAGCAAGTGCCAAACCTGATGGCTGGAGCCCAGGTAGTTCAGCTGACCTGCAGAGACAGGAACGCTCAGCTTGCTTCAGATTTTAATGAGATTCGGGCCCATTTTCAATGTTTCTCTCTGCAGTATTAGATTACTGTTATTTTCCAACTATGAGTGGACGAAAAAACAACGAATCAAACAGGAAATGAAGAAATAAAAACAGTCATCTCACCTGGGAAGTACCGCTCAGGAACTTTGGAAACATAGAAAATGAGAGCCAGTGCTGCAATGAAGTACATCACCAGGACCCGAGGAACAAACGCCTGAAAGGAAGAAGAAACATTGATTCGACCAGCGTGTGGACAAAAATGGCCCACAGTTACAAAACGGCACGTGCAGGAAGAACTGCTGACTGACCTAACAGTACTGAAAAGCATTTAAAGCCAGCCAACAGATTGTGTTACTGCAGCAGCAGGAAAACACATTTAAAGTGGATCAATCAAGGAGGACCCTCAACAGCTGTTAAAACTGCAGTTCCTCTAATGGCCACTTGAGGCTTGCCCTGAAAGTCGGTCCCACAGACTCCTGAGTTAAAATGTTCATTTTCTAATAATCATCAGTCGATCTAAAGAGATTTTTCAGACTGAAGTACATTTTTTGTGCAAAGTAAAGCCGATCACTGTGCATTAAACATGGATTTTTTTCTTCTTATGACCAGCAGGGGGCGACTGTGGTTGGCAAAAGAAATCAGACAGTCGTAAAGTCTGCAGGAAAATTATTTCTCATTGCTTTCGGACCTCATTAAATTGCCAAAATCGCTAGTTTCAAGTCTGAATCACAACAGTGAACACTGGTTACGGGGACCACACTGAGCACGCTCACCTGGACGAGTTCAGAGGAGAAACCTCCCGTGAGGCAGATCCAGTGGACGGTGGGGATGAGGCCGTACCCGGTCACCGAGCAGAAGATGATCGAGCGCAGCTGCTTCCACTGCTTGCTGAGATAATGAGGGTGGATCTGAGCGAAGAACACAGCCAGGATCATGGCGAGGACCGTCACCAGGTACACCTGCCGCCAGTACTGCACAGACAGGAAGACGAGAGTTCAGTCACACCAGCTACACAGTAAACTCCCTTCATGGCGGATTGAGCTTTTTTTTCCCAAGATGTCCTTCGCATGCTGGAGGTATCCGATGGTCCCAAGACTTAAAAGAAACTCAGTCGGTTTCAGAAGCAGAAAAGAAAACCAGGCAGGCGATTTTTAAACTCGCAGGGAGCTGAAGCAAGCGAAACAGCCCCTGGGCTGATGTGAGGGACCTGTTTGCAAACAGTTTCATTCGTTTGAAGATTATCTGTCTCATGGAGTCCTGAGGAAAGTCCTTCAGCTGCTGAAAGCTTCCTGCTGTTTGGTGATGAGCAGGACGAACACTGTGTGTTATATTAGAGCTTTATTTACTATGACCGAACCACAAATGAGCTGAAGCTCACTGCAAACTCAGCTGATGCTTCCCTCAGCAGACCCTCTTACACGCGCAGCTTTCACATCATTCAATCAGCTTTATTTAACTCTGATCTGCTATGCTTTTCTTCTTCCAGATTTGAAGGCCACAAAGAAGAACAGGTTACAGGCTGTGAAAGGTGAAATCCTTGATGTTATCAAGCAGATCACTGGTAGCTGATACAGCTGAATTGGCATTTATCACATCGCTTTTGGAGATTCTGAGGTTCAAAGTAGTAATAGTAGTGGTAATAGTTGTTATTTTAATTTAGTACAAATAAGGTTGAGACTCAAACTTTATGAGAATAAAAAGGCAGTCCATTCATCCTTCCTTCCTTCCTCTGCTGTTTATGGGTTGGGTCTGGGTTGTAGGAAGCTCATTTCTGCTGCTGTTTACAGGTACTCCCCACAGCTCATGGCTATAGGTGAGAGTAGGAACGTAGACTGAGTGGGAAACTCACCACAACAGACTGCTACAGCATCCACACTGCTGCAAAAACACATCCGGTAATCTCCTATTCACTTGTTCCCTCACTCCTGAACCAAAGCTGGAGGGGGCACTCAAACAATCTCCTCAGAGATTTAGTTCCCAAGCATTTAGTTCCCAATGGGGGGAACCCCTGAAAATGATTTAATGTACATGCAAAACTGAAACTGTCAATTTGGTCAAACTGACAACACAGCATGATCAAAATGAAACCACCTCATCGTGTTTCTGCAAAGTCAGAAATAAAGTTTCCTCAAACGTGGTGCACACAGCTTCTTTTTTCTGATGTCTGAACAACTATAGGACAATAACTCAGGGTTTATATATTACTGTACTGCAGTACAATTAAAAAAAATCAGTTAGAAGTCTCCCACTGTTTCATCTGCTGTTATCACAACTATAATGCTAATCTGTCTGCAGTTGGTATTTAAACTTCTATAAGTAAGTGTTTAAAGTCTGGGCAGCCTCGTCTCGGTCCCTTCTGTCCGTTTGTGTGGATGTAGGCCTTCGTCCAGTCACACGTCCTCATGTGACGAGTCCTGCTGAATTTCACAGTGAATAAATTTGCACCAGGAACAAGGCCCCGCTCTGCTTCAGCCAAATTTTTTAAGCTCCTCTCCTCGCAGACTCCGTGTTCTCTCCTCCAAATCTGCATCTCTAAAACACTCTTGACGAGACAAGAGTTTGACTGGCTAAATATAAAAAATCTGTTTTTCTTTGGGGACTTGGCGTGCCACGGGAGAGGAGCCACCCAGAAGCAGAGCCCCAGTCTTGGCAAGGACGAGGGGGAGGGAGGTGGAGGAGGAGGAGGGGGACCTTCGCTTAGACGGCTCCCGGACTTGCGAACGTCATATGGTGGGGAACAGGAGTGACGGACCGCTCCGTGAACGCGGCCATCTGGTTTGGGCTGGAGCAGATTTCAGCTACGTTCTGGGGGCAAAATAACCCGGCGCTTCCAATATGCGGGGGAAAGCGAACAGTGAGGAGCACGGCCAACACTTCAGGAGTTCAAAAAAATAAATAAAATAAAATAGGACAGAAAAAAAAGGGACATGGTGGTGGTGGGCGGCTGGAATAAGGAACTGGCTTGTGTCATCAGAGGCTGTTTTCCAAACGGCGAGCGCGGCGAAGGTGTCGTGTTGCTTATTCACCGGGAACAATGAGTCAATCAGCACAGCCAGACTGCAGGGCCCACTTCAGCTTTATTCAATTACTGCTTCTCAGGCTGAGGATGTTGAGCTGAGAAGTCTCCGGGGAGGACTGTGCTTCGATGTTAAACCGATGCTCAGTGCGCGCACACGACTGCAGCGAGCAGTCTGAGGTGGGCTTCTGAGGTAGAGCTACTCGATCACATACGTGAAAACACCACTGTGGTTATTTCAGGTCAACTTTAAAACATCTTGAATTTAAGCTTCACCATAATTCAGTTCGCGTCAACCGTGTCCTCCCTTTCAGCGGTGTTGTACTGCCAGCTATTAGGATTATCATTAATTAATTTTATATTACCAGTGAGGGGGCGTAAGACAGTAGAAAACAATGCCAAAAATGTTTTTCCTCTTGTGTGCACTCGCACTACAATCAGCTGACTCAAGGAGGAGGTGGTCTGCACTCATTTCACTTATAATTACTTTGATTTTTATTGATGTAAAGGGCAGGAAAATGAGTCCAAACTACAGGCCAAGCATCTGCACAGGCAGCACTCGCACATAAAGCTAGTGAAGTACCCAGATTAATGCTAAATGCTGACCCCAGCAAAGCATCCAGAGCCTGATCTGGCTCAGGTAACAGGAGCAGGTACGAGCAATCAGTGTAGTTTCTGTAAAATCATTTAAGTCTTCTTTGACCTGGTTGCCCATCTTTGCGTTCATATTTAGGCACTAATGAAAGATCTTGTGTGTCCTTGTGAGGATAGGTAGTCGTTCATAATTGGTTATTGTGTGAATATGCACATCTGAAACATGTGGCAGAGTAATGTAACCAATTATTTTCTCCAGTGAGTAACAAAGTAACCTTTTGAAGAACAACTAAAGTGCAACCTAACAAGGCTTTCACAGCTTCACTCTCAGGGCCCATTTCCACCCCTGTGAATGGCAGCACACACCAAGAGTGACATCAGAGCTGCAGGAGTGCCTCTCCAACTGAGCCACACTTCTTTATTTTTGTAATGTGGTGTGACTGGTTCTCCTTCCAGCTTTCCCCACCTTACATGTCATGACCCGTGATGGCCTGGTGACCTCTCAGTTCCTCATCATAACTCTGAATATGATAAGAAAATAGGCAGAGGGACTAATTAGACCAGTGGCTCCCCAATGGTATGACCCGATCGACAGCCAAGTTTGCATCAGGGTTTTGTGTTACCCAAACATTACTGTAACTGCACGAAATGTCAGGAGAAACTACTGCAAAAGCTACCGGAGCTACAGCTTCAACTGGATCAGACAGACTTCATCTCAAGTGGATCGTGCGGTTGGGTGCATTTAATTAACTCCAACATGGTGCTAAACGCATTAAAGAGGCATTTAGGGACTGGGTATCTCTGCTGAGAGAAACGGTAAAAGAGCACAGGATGTGACCCAGACGGAGGAAGAATGTTTGACTGTGAGAAAGTTTCTGATAAGGAGATGGACTCGGAGCTGTCACCGACATTGTTCCAGATAATATAAAGCCTGTTTTCTGCAGACATGAATACAGATGTGGTTTGTAAACTTCTGAATTCAGTCCAATCATCCAGGTATGCGAGCGGAAACATTTTTTTTTTAACCCTACAAAAACGCTTACACATCTATTTTATGCTGAACCAACATCACTTCTGCCTGGTAAAATAAAATACTAAAAAAAATACATGTAATTATCATTTCTGAAGGCAAAACTATAAAAAGACTGGACAAAATGAAGGTTAGGCTTCCAGCAGCCTGACTCTTTCTTGAGACTGAAGAAGGCTCATGAGAGCAGCACATAAAAGGCTGAAGTGATGAGTACAAGGACACAGGATTTAAGACAGAGAAGCAGTCTGCCTGCTCTGCCTGTCCTCCGCCACTTTGAACTCGACTCACGAGGGTAAATAATAAGCCGTTTACAATACAAGCGAAGCACAGCATTGCTGAGTCACAGAGGACTGCAGGGCAGCTTCTCACATTTAGCACTTTTTAAAGGATTTAAACGGATTCAGCTCCAGAGGGCGACGTGGTGCTCAGCGTTAAGAGATAAGGATTCAGAGTGAATAATGTGGCGAGGATGTTTACCTCTGACCTTGCTTATGAATTTAAAGCCGATTAGTTTTTATGTCTTTGATCTTTTTTGTTTTTTGTTTGGAAAAATGTGCTGGCAGCAGTAAACTGTGACGCAGCATCTTTTGTAAAGTCGCATCAGAAAAGTCAGAGTAAAAGATAGTGCTGAGCCGAGTAAGTCTGGGTCACACGGAGACCTGTTTCTGGAAAGAGTGAGCTTAAATCCATCACAACAGCAAAACCTCGAGGGATGAGGAGATGGGCAACGTGCACGAGCTTTTTACTGCTCCAATGCAACAGGGTTAGAAAGGCAACAACAGCCTGGTTTTAGATAAAACCACAGCAGAGGAATAGCTTTGCATGAGCTAATGAATAACACTAGACACTGAGTGCAAACTCAGGACATCTTACTCTTCCTATTTTGAAAGACCGCGTGTAGCCCACGACGTTTCTACCAGCATGAGGACGTTCAACTTCGCATTTTCCTGATAGAGCTTCATCTCTGCAAGTTCAACAGTTTGTCTGCATAACAAAGAAATTCTTGGTAGTAAAAGTATTCAAACAGGAAGGTTTCTGGCCTTGGATGTTATGTGGCCATGGCAAAGATCTTCATCATTAGAAAGGAAAAACATCCCCGTTGTTGTACCCATTTCCTCTAGTTTACCTCTACTGCCCTCTGAATGTTCACTTTAGTAGAAAAGGGCTAGTAACAAGTGCTTGTGTGGGTGAAAGGGGCAAACTTTGTATAAAGTGCTTTGAGTACTTTGAGTATAAAAATGATATCTAAGAACCAGTCTGTGTCATCTGCAAGTTTAAACACGTGACTCTCGCATTGTTACGTCGCTTACTGCCAGTTTTACGTCTCGTCCAGTCCAGAAAAAACAAAAATCTACATACAGGCCCAGAGCACTGGAACTCCAAATAACTGCCCTCAGAATAATCCACAGTCTCTGATCATATTTCAGTATCACTGTTCAGCGTGGATGACTAACAGCCTACGTAAAGCTGGACGTTACTTTCTATCAACATGGAAACTTCAACCAGTATGTCAAAAGGCTAGTACAGTGTTGTTATGTGCAGATTACAAATACTTCCAAACAATGAACCTGTCTATAGTTTGGAGTCTGCAGTTGGTACAAAACATAGCAACAAGGCTTCTCGACAACACTCGGCGCAGTGAAAAACGTTACTTTTAAACTCCGTCTAAGAGAGAGCCGTTTATATGAAAGGCTGCAGGTGAGCTTACGTTATTACAGTAGAAGGTGTAGAAGACTCCGGGGACGTAGCAGCCCAGGATGCCGATGGAAACACCGGCGTAATCCAGCGCCATCCAGCGGCGGCTGGTCTTCTCTGAGCGATGGCAGCAGAACAGGTGGTAACCCACCGAGCACAGCATACACAGCTGAGGACGGCAAAACACACAGTCGGGCATTGCAAAGAAGCTCGGCTCAGAATGGATTTACGCTGGATTCAAATTTAGTTAATAATGAAAATATAAAAAACACGTTTACGTCCACAGACCAAGAAGAAAAAGCAGAACACGAGCTTCTAACAGAAAGCGGGACACTGAGGTCAAAACAAGACAGTTAAATACGTTTTGAGATGCAACAAAAACACAAACTGGCAATATAATTAATGAATACCAATAATGTCAAGCCCCAGACATATTTATTATATAAAATAAATTAATACTTGAATCTGAAATCTAACTGTTTAAAAGAAATAAAACAACTTTTCCACACCAGGTTTGAGAGAAAGCAATAAACGTGGCGTTTTAATCACACTAGTGATTATGATGTTGAACATAATACTTGGTGTTATGACATGTAACCACATTGAAAAGGTAAAAAGTTCACATTGTGTCAAACTACAATCGCTATCCCGCCCGTCAGTAACTGCACTAACCCTGCTCTTTATTTTCTGAATCCACTGAAACAATGCAAAAAGCTCAACTCTGGGCTCACCCACTTGTACAGGCATGTCTGGATATTTTAAGGGCTACATTTATAGGTGATGATGAGTGTACAAAGTGATCCAACAGGTTCATTAACACCTGGAATAGCCAAATCTAGAGAGGCCTATATTTGCCTTCTTCAATACTCAAATATACTGAGATTTATTAACAGTGCATGAGCAGTGTAATTGCCAACTTCAATCTAACCACAGCTCAGGAGAACTGAAATATCTCTGGTGGTTTATTCTATATAAAAGCAATGTGAGATGATGTCTAAGCAGAAGACAATAGCAGCACTGTACCTGAAAGCAGAAGAGTCCAATGGAGTAGATGACATAATCCTCTCTGGAGGCGCCAACAGCCGGCAGCACCGAGGCCATGTTGTACACCCCAAGACAGAAGAAGAGGAGGAAGCCCAGGAGATGGCTCCAGATGTTCACCGTCTCATTGGACAGGATGAAGAGGCTGCAAAGGTCATTTACAAGCTTTAAAATAGTCACACAGTCAGTTCCCTCTAAAGAAAACCAGAGGTATGAACCAAAACTCTGAACAATTATACACCCCGACATAAATGTCTGACAAGCATCTATTACCTCCCAATCAATAAACAGTCTGGATTCGCCGTTTCCATTAACCACTGAAACTAGAACTAGAGAGCAACACGAGTTGCCCAACTCCCTTAAAATCTTTATTGGCATCGACCCCACAACAAATGTCAGGAAGCAAAATCAATCAGCCTCTGCAGCGAGGCGTGGGAATCACAGAGTACCATTACGTTACACCAAGACACAACGACATCATCATACAGCAGCTCCACAACAATCAAATCTGTAATGTGACCTGTTCAGAATCTTTTTATCTTCCTTATAGTCGGCT
Source organism: Simochromis diagramma (assembly GCF_900408965.1). Taxonomy (NCBI): domain Eukaryota; kingdom Metazoa; phylum Chordata; class Actinopteri; order Cichliformes; family Cichlidae; genus Simochromis; species Simochromis diagramma. The sequence goes on along the minus strand of NW_024387285.1, from coordinate 2,385,569 downwards.
TTAAATATTAATATAATGGAATGCATCATAGTTTCAACAGCTGACATAAAAAAAGAGAAAAACACTGGCAGTCTGCATGTTTAACCTGCTTTCACTGAAGAAAGCTTCAAAAGCTGAATTGTGGAACACTTTCAAGGCTCATATCAACATGTGGGATAGGTTAAGTCTCCTCTTTTACTTGGCTCTTCTTCTAACTGTGATTCCTAGTGCGCAAGTAATTTTCTGAGGTGTTCAAAAAGTAGGCACTGCTTGACTTTAGTGGAGTGACTGTGTTGTGGTGTTGAAGATGAAAATTCTGATTTCAGGTTAAAGGGTCCTTCTCACCTTTTGATGCACAGCCTGGAGGGCAAGTATGCCCTGTATCCATCTGTGATGTAGGGGTTCTCCCTCAGAAACGGGGGGATCTGCTCGTATGTGTACAGCCTGATACCTCTGGGCACCAGTACAGGCCAGTACTGATAACTTCCCAGCTCGATGTAGTGTGCAGTCTGAGAGCTCTTCTGTGGTTTCTGAGGCATGTCTGAGCCAGCAGGGTCTGGTTTAATCTGACCCGAACCTGAAACCAGCAAGTCAGATCAAGATCAGATTCAATAGAGGCAGAACTCTTTTAATAAAACATAGCATTAAGCGATATTTGTTTTGTTGTCCGGGCATCTGAGTTTGTAATTCGAGTGGAGAAGAAATCAAAGTGGTCTGTGGAGGAAATGAACGAGTAAAGAAGACAGCAAAACATCAAGTGAAAGCTGATTCTCCTACATCTGTGTGGAGCTATTATCAGAAGCTATCATTACTTGCACCCACCGGCTTGTCTTCCATGTAATCTCATGTTACCGAAGCTAACTTTCCAGATTATCCGTTACGTTCTACCAAACTCCGTTCACTAATGTGGCGATTTTAGGTGCTTAAGTGCTAACAAACATTTATACAAATCACGGTCCAAGCTTAGATCCAAGCTCGCGACCATGTTCCAAATTATCAATAAAGTTTGTATATTTATACAAGATTCCATTTACAGTCAAATTCTGCCAATAAACTGTGTTGTAGCGTTAATTTTACAGCTAATGTAACACTGTAGAAGTCTGTGGCGAGCACGGTATCACCAAATACAAAATTAGATTTTTTTAAACACAGCGTACTTCCTTGATACATTCTTTACGAGCCGATTGTACCTGAAAAACCACCTGAACAAAAGCAAAGGTAAAATTATGCTTTTGATGTAAAGTATGCCGTAGTTAACCAAGACGACGTTAAAATAGCGACATTTTCAAAGCGGCCTGGTAACTAGAGGCTAATTATAGCTTGGCTCTTAAAGGGCTAAGCTAACAACAATGAGCTTTAAAAAAAAAAGGGGGAAAGATATATTAACAAAAAAACTCACCTTTTAATTTGGCATATTTGCAGTTTGTGCCATTCTGGGGCTTATAATATGCACTACGCATTTGTAAACACGTGTTGATATTAACTTTAAAAAAACAAACAAACACAACGCGTAATATTTCTGAAGTTTTAGCTACAACATCTTCCGAGTCACACAGACGTCATCACTAATGGACCCTTCCAACGTGGCCAACGTCTGCCTGAGTTAAAATAAATAAATAACGCAAGCTTAAGCTCTGTTTAATATTTACTATTATCGCTAATATCCTTAGAAGATTCTTTATTAAAATAATTTAAATAACCTTTGTTTTTCTGCATTAATGAGCTCTCTCAAAATCCCATATGGGACTCCATTCACGTGAAAGCTTCATTTCATGAGTAATAATAGTTCTTACCGTAAATATAAACGGCTTTGTTTTAGGTTTGGGTTTTAGGAATCGTGTCTAGCACCCTTAATGGATTTTACCTGGTTCAACTGATCCCGGAGATGCACCGTGCCACCCATAATTACTCAGGGACGCCAGTCTCTCCTAATGATTCAATCCTAAACCGCAATAAACACGTATTGGAGAATTATTTGTCTCACTAATCAGTTTCATTTATGTTGATGGTGATTGCTGATGGATAGTATTACATGACATTCAGATATGTAATCACCTCAGATTTCATTGTTATGATAAAGAAAATATTCACAATATGGTTCTTTGAAATTTTAAAACAGTGGGGAAAAATCAGTTTACTGAAACAAAGAGAAATATTTTTAAACGTAAGAATATATTCAGAGCAACAACCTAAATTAATAAGAAGAACATTTTTTAAATATTCAAATGCACATTGTGTCGTTTTTCATATTTACTTTACTCAGAAGAAAAATGGGACATCATATGAGGGGAGATGCAGCAAAAAGTCCCAGCAAAACTCAAACCAAACAGACTGAGATCGCTCTTATTTTAACCCTTTAATAAACCAGACTGCAATCTGTGCTTAATGAAGTACATTTTGAGAGGTACTGCAAGGAGTTCAACTTGACCCAGGCCATCTTTACAGCTGCAAAATTCATAGAGTTCAGTTTCTTTGAGTACCTTGTCTTTGACTTTATACCATTTCTGTCCGGCCACCCTGGAACTGTGCAAAGAACCTGTAAATGCTGAAAGTCTCCTCAAGAACTGGGCTTCAGGTCCAGAATCGCTGGGCTCCTATGAAGCTGTAGCCCACAAATGTAAATTTCATGAGGCAAACATTTCCTTGTTACAATTTTGATAGAAGTGATTTAAACAACAGACTTCTACAACAATAGAGTTCCATTTTTAGATATTTTTTTTTCTTTTTTTGCGATTTTTCTGTTGTGTTAAACTACACTTCAAACATCCAGTTATCATTTGGAAACAATCATTATTGAGTAAATTATTATAAGTAATTATTTAACTCCATACACTTTTATGTCCTAGCAGCCCGTCTCTGGGATTAAAAGGAATTAATAAACTTATGTTAACCTTTATTTATGCAGGTAGTTCCACTGAGAGCCAATGTCTCGTTTGAGAGACTTGCTCATAAAGATAAAACTTTTAAAGGAACCTTTTACTAGTTTTACCCATGCAGTATTTTTTTTTGTTAAATGGAGCACAACTTGGCCTGAGTGTGCAGCCAAACAATGTCTTCTGTCTGAATCTACAGGCTTCTGCGAGGTCACATGACTGCTAACAGTGATGCCGGAGCACGCAGGTGGAGCACGTGTTAAATGTTGTTCAGTGCATCTCAGTCTCCTCGCTGTCCTCCCGCTTCACTGCGAGACCGTGTTACATCCTCCTGTCGCTAACTGTCATCGGGAATCCTCATCAGAGCCGGCGCTCTCTGCAGACCTCTCAGGTGTGAGAGATGTTGGAGGACTCCCTCAGGAATGAAGTCACACTCATTCCTCCCTCTGCTGTTTACACCCCTCTTTAATTGCTTCATTCTCAAGTGGAAGTGTGTTCTTCATTATCACTTCTAATACACCTCTCAGCACATCCACTCTGGCAAAGTGTCAGCTGCCATGCCAAGTTAAGATAGTAACTCTGTGCATGCAAGGGCAAACAATAAGAATCTCCTGCTGCTGCTGCAGACGTTGCCCGAATTATTAATAAATTTTGCTGGCTTACAGTTGGCAGCGACTTCCTGCAAAAAGAAGTAGATAGGAAGAATTTAAACGAGAGAACTTACAGAGGAGGATGCACATGATGCCTTTTACTTCTACTGTCTTTTATCTGCTGCAGAGCATTTAAACACGCTGACTTCAGTTGTGTTTGCTCTGTAGCAAATAATGAAAAGGCAAAGATAAATGGATTTTTAAGGCCATGAAATAATTTTACCAAAGTATCTGATAGTACAATACGAGAGAATTAGGGAATGGCCACTGGGAAGAAGAAAAAAAGTGGAGTTTACCTCAAAATTTTTACTTCTTGTTGGAAACAAGATAGAATTTCAAAATGAAACTAAGCATTCTGATGAGACTTAGAATTATGGACTTTCCCTCAAACTTCCCTCAGACTTCTGAGGCAAAAATCAGCATTCTGATGAGACAGTAAGAATTGTAAGAGGCAAAATTCTGACAAGAAAGTGAAATTTCTGAGATAAAGTCCAAACTTCTAGGAACCTAAGAATTTTAAGATGGAATTCAGAATTGTGAAGTAAAAGCGAGAAGTCTAAATTCTGACTCAGTCAGTCAATCTCAGTTTACTACGTTAGTGGCCCTAATCCTCTTCCATAGTAAACAGATCATAAATTAGAAAGGTTCGTTTTTAAATAAATTTTTCTGCTTTCTGCCTTCATTTTATATTTTTGCAGAGAATAAAAAAGTGATATATCTTTTGAAAAATGTAGTAAACCTGCATTCTGTCTACTAACGTCTGAGGGAAGACTCCTTTGGTTTAAAAAACATCGGACTGTATACAGGTCTACGGCGAAAAGATCCATCTGCTCACTTTGCCTGTGATCTCAGTAAACATTGAGTTTATGATCTCAGTTTCCAAGTTCAAGTGTTTTTAAATACGCCATAATGTTAATTCTGCAAACGACGTCTCATTAATCATAAAATACACGTAAAGCAGGCTGTGTTGTACAGTGTGGCTACTTTTTGATTAACAAGTAACAACCATGAGTGTGCAGTGTCCTCCGTTTCTCAGTTGCTCACTCAAACTTCAAAACCGGACAAACACAGCTGTGGCTATTTCCATCTTTTGCATATGGTGTGTAACATGTGACAAAGTGAAAAAGAAATGATTAAATCTGTGATACCAGCAAGCTGTCAGGAAGAAAGTCAGTAGAGAGACATTTAGTCCTGACCTGGAAAAATGCAGAGTGGAAAAATGCAGAGTGGAAAAATGCGACTGGACTTGTTTAAGTTTCTTGTAAACTCTCCTACAAGAGCCTTGTTTACTTATAAAACCAAATGGGAAGAGTTGCAGGCATTTGGTTTTCTAACCTCACAGACGAGTGAGGGGACAGAGGACTGGCAGACTGACAGATGTATTGGGGCTGCATTTGCTGTGATGCAGATGCTGCACCAGTCCATCGTGGTGAAAAGAGAGCTATGCAAAAGCCTCCTATGATACCCTCACCTATGATAACAGGCTTTGGGTAGTGACTGAAAAAATTAAATTATGGATACCAGTGGTGGAAATGATCCTTCTCTGAAGGGTGGCTATAGCCTCTCCCTTAAAGAAGATTAGCTGCTCCAGAGGAGCTTGAGAGTAGAGCTGCTACTCCACATCGAAAGGAGCCAGCTGAGGTGATTTGAGGCTCCTGAGCGCCTCCTGGGTGAGGTGCTTCAGGCATGTCCTACAGGGAGGACAGCCCGAGGTAGACCCACAACACGCTGGAGAGATTATGTCTCTCGGCTGGCCTGGGGACACCTCGTTATTTCCCCAGATAACCTTTGAGAAGTGGCTGGGAAGAATCGTTCAACATTCCTGCACTAACAAACAAAGTAAAGGCCACTCCTTTATCTTTATGCAGCAACAGATAAGTTATCTTAGAGTTGAGGTGGAGAATCAGAGCTCAGAGTTCATGATGGCTGAACTTCTCCACCTTAGCTTGCTGTGTCTATCGCAGAAGGAAAGTGTGCAGCAGATTTTCACAGTGTCTAAGTTCCCAGAAACTTGAGGGAACACACAGCTTCTCAGTCTATCTGCTCCGGTGCAATAAACAAAGTTTGTGAACTTGTTACAAAAACCGTGCCGAATTTGGTGCCACTTCCTGTAGTTCAAGCTGTAATCTGCTCCAAGAGTGTTAAGAAACAGTTGACCTAAGACTTAAAACTGTGTTTAATTAATACACACACACACACACACACACACACACACACACACACACACACACACACACACAGTTCAACTTTTAGAGAAAGGACTAATTTTTTAAAAGTAATCAGTCTTCTTTGGTAGGGACTCATGAACTGGTTCCACTTGTAAAACAGCGAATCCATTACAATCATTCGTTGCCTCCAACCTTATTAACTCCTCCTATTTATGTTGGCATATTTTTCTCACAGGCTTTCATTCACTAGCATCACATCCATGCCTTTTTCAGCTCTGTTCTTACATGTTTTTCTTACTTAAAGTTAATTCAACAGCTGAGCTGTAGAAACACTCTTATTCCACAAACAAATATCTTCCTCTATGACACCACTGAAAACGCTGACCTGGTCCTCTTTTTCCAAACAATAATTTCTTCCTGTTGGTGCATTTGCATCACAAAAATAACGTGTTTGGGTTGTACCACATCCCTGCACCTGAGACAGTTGCCATCACATAGCAGAATGAAGAAAATTGCTATCACTGATTTAGATGATATCACCCAAAACACGATTTATTAATGTGTCGCTGTGTAGTTTTATCCTGAGCTCAAGCACCACACTGAAATCAAGTTTTTGTCTTTTTTTGTTTGTTTGTTTGCTTAGTTTGTTTAGTAATGATCTTTTGCAGAATTTAGCTTTCACCAGCAGGGGGCGGCATATTACCCATGGGTATTGCGATTGTCCCTTGACCTACTTTTATTTATTTTTTATCTATTTACTCTTTTTTTGTGCTTAGATCAGAGAAATTGTTATATATATGGAACTATATGGAATCTTTGAACTTTGTTGGATTTCTTGACTTACCTACAGAGCTTTGAAATTTGCAACATTACCCACTGGAAGACACTCAATCATGACCAAATCCAGTGTTGCCATTATGTGAAACGTGTTTAAGGAATGCAGTAGAGTTTGGATGAGAACTCGGACCACAAGTGAATAAAAAAATCTGAACTACACAGAAAAACGAATGGCTCATCTGAAAAACACCTAAAAGATTTGTTCCTTTGGGACAGCACTATTTCACGGACGACTCCTCCTCTTCTCCTTCATCACCACCTTCTTCCTGACTCCTCACTGATTCACTGTGACAATCTGTTGTCCCGCACCCCCCCAACGTCTTTGTCTTTGATTTCTGCCCTCCATTTTTCTGTCAGTCTTAACGTGGAGAAATGTGCCTCGATGTAATTGTTCACTTAGGCGGCGTGCAATGGAACATGAAATTAAAGTGCTCCTATTTATACTCTGAATGTTTCTTATAAAAGCAGCAGATGATTTGTGTATGGGCTCTTTTATTAGTGTCAAAATATCACATTTGTAATGATTATCGCGCAGATCCTGCAAGCGTTTCGTGTTATGGCCGACGTGGGCTATTTTCTTTCATAAAGTGCTAACAGTGTGCGCTCCCTAAAATGAAATGTGCTATAAAATGGCACTGCATTACATCTTAATTGCGCCTGGCTACACTGCCTTGGCAAGTGAAAGTCTCTCCTTTTCCAAACAAGGCGCAGTTAGACAGGTTTAAATAGAGACAGACAGGCCCCCGGGCTACCAATGTCCTTTGGGATTGTCATGGTCATCAATGAAACGCGAGGCTACAGTGGAGCACTGCTGTCTGACTGTTGCACTGCATTTAATGGCAGATGTTGCATTCTTCTTCTTCTCGCTGATGGTAAACCCTTCAGTTAAATTGACTATCAGTTACTGCACAGAGTAGAAATTAACCCTGACACTGTTTTCCCACCACCTTCGTGTTTTTGCTTCCTCGGGCAGCTCTCTATCAAGTCTCCTTTGTGCATCTCACCTTCTACCGTTTTTTCTCCCGCCTGGGTTGCAAACATTCTTAATAAAACCCTCAAATCTAGAGGCAGTCTTAATTTTCCTCTCAAACCCCGGACGCAAAGCTCACAGGCATCACAGGCATCACAGGCTTCGGCCCGCCAAATGTTAGCCCGCCTGCCATGCCAAGACTAGACAGGCCCTTTGCAAAGCTAACACGGCCTTGCGGCGGCTTGTGCTCGTCAGCGGCCGGCTGGTCTCATTGGCTTTATTTATAGTCGGCGCCACAAGACATCTGCTGGAGACGAGACTCTGTCCTCTGTGTCCACACAGCACTGCACAGAGGGAGCTTGTCAACGTTTTTTTCAAAGGCAAAGTGTTTGCGAGGACCCGGTCAGAGGAGGGGAGAGGCGGCCGCGGCCTCCTCTAATAGGATGGGTGTCCCCTCCGATTGCTTTCTCTGTGGCTCTGATTAACGAGACCGGAAGACAGAGGGAGGCTTCACAGTTTGTCGTGTCTCGTGTGTTAGCCGATGTTTACTCGATCTGAGAGCTGTTGTTTGTTTGGTGTCTTCAGTCTGGTCGTTGCTTGCCACTATTTTGGGACACTGACACTTGGATGCAGCTCGGCAGTCGTGTGATGCGGCCTCGCCTTTTCCTCATCTCCCATCCTCCTCCTCTTCCTCCCCCCCTCAGTGTCACACGGAGTTTCTTTTCCTCTCCCATTCTTCACATCGAGGACGTCGGGATCTCTCAGTCTGACCGTGCTTCAGGCCTTGACACAAAGCACCGGGGACAGCTCTTTGCTCTTCCCACAAAGTGGAGGGGGGTGAACTCAGACTGCCACAAAGGAGAGGAGTGTGAAAATAATCAGCTCGTGTGCTCCTGTATCGACCTTACAAAGGGAGGAACCTGCAGAGGAAACGATGTCAAAAATACCAATTTACATTAAGTTAAAAAACCAAAAACAAACCTTAAACGTAATAATAACGTGATTTCTTGTAGGGAATCCCCCAACCTACAATGCTACCAGGACAGCTGTGTGTATTTTCGATGTGGACGGATCAATAACGTCGCCATGTGGGAGGTGAAAAACGAGGAATTGTTCATCCTTAAAGCAAAGGTAAGCTCTACACAGTTAGCTTAAACTACCACACGTAAATCTTAAGTGTTGTTGACTTGGACGTTTACAGTGTAGGGCCAGAAAAGTTCCACTAGTATTATTTAGTCACAGTAACGTGACGTCATAACAGTAAAGTCCAAGTATTTTTCCGGTGTGAGGTAAATCATTCCTACACTGGCAGCCGGGATCGCTGTGGAGAAGCAGGGTTTGGTGCTGGTGCTGGTGCCATACATGCGAAGTTAAAGACGTTAAAAGGAAGGATGGCGGGGAAAGGACCGCAGCAGTGTTTTACACGCCAGGTGGGCGTGTCCCAGTAGCTGTCGCTGTGAAGGGTATGGATTGACGTTTGCTTTTAGCTTAGAGCAATTTATGCGGTTACTCAGTTATATTAAGTGATATTTAAAAAAAGACTTTCACTGACTTAAAAGTTATATGAATACCAAACATTTATAAATCACATTTAGAATAAAATACACATTATTTAAGTCAATAACTTAAAACTAATATTTTATTTTCAAGGTAAGCATCACAAAGTTCAAATGCAAATCTAAAAACACAACTTTTTAGCTCTTATTCGAAAGACATCATCAAGTCTAGAGATGTCGAGCTCAGAGTAACAGTTCCAGAGTCTGGGTGAAAGTTGTGAGTAAAGGTAACACTTTTGTAATCTTTAGTGAAGTTCGGTCTGTACTCCACTGTGTTTAAATAACACTCAAACATAGCTAAACTTCACGTGTTCAGCCAGCTAAAGACAGACATCGTGTTAGCGTTTCAGTCCTCGGTTTAAGAAACACTAACTCTTTTTTAACAGTGTGGAACTTGTACAGTTGCAGTATGGGGATACTACGAAGGTTTAGCCACTATAACTTATCACTGATGTAGTTAAACAACTGCTTAGTGGGCCCCTGGGGTGGATGAGATTCTGGGTGTCGTGGGGATGTCGTGGTTGACACGTTTCTGGAGTGGAGGTCTGGGATGGTGCCCCTGGATCGGCAGACTGGAGCGATGGTTTAAGGAGGAACAATGCGAATGTCGTCCTGGTTGTGGAACACTGGAAAAGCTCTTCACCCCCTCGAGGATTATTCGAGGGTACGTGGGACTAAACACGACTAAAGGTGTGGAGCTCGTCCATTTGTTTTGATGTGGGATAACTGAGCCAGTTCAGGTGGTTTGGGCATCTGGTCAGGCTGCCTCCTGGACACCATATAGGTGATATATTCCGGGCATGTCCGCCTGGGAGGAGGCCTCCCGACAGATGCAGGACTCGTTGAAAGAGATTACATCTCTTGGCGGACTTGGAAATGACTTGGTGTCCCACCGGAGAGGCTGGAAGGTGAGGGAAGTCTGGACTGCTGTCCCGATGACTTGCACCAGGAGAAGCGGTGGAATAGATTGATGGATGTTTACAGAATAAAGAGAATAAAAAACTATATTTCTGAATGCCTGATCTGTTGTTTCCTCTTTCAGTTGAGCTGTGACAACATGTGTAAATTAGCTGCAGGGCTTATCCTGAAATATTTGCAGTGACGTCCCACAAAATGTTCATGTTGATTCATTTTTTTAATGTTCACATAAATAATCATATAAGAAACTGGAAAAATTTAAAACGATCCGCTATTAGGCATGAAATATCACACGAAAACAAACAGCTTATGCACTTTCTGCTTGGAGGCCATATGTAGAGCCGTACATCACAAACTGAAAGAAGAAAAATAAATGTTGCATCGACAAATGTTCCAGCACTAATGTCTGAATATATCCTCATAGCATCTGGGCCACTGAGCTCTTTCTGGGAATGAAATGGCTTTGTTGCTTAGTCTCCTTGTACTTTTTTTTTTTTTTTGGAAAGTTTCATCTGTATAACAATATTGAAAGGCATTAGTCTTAATCTCCGGCTTGCTTTTACGTTTTTTTTTTTTCAGTCTTAGAAGATACATCTGGTTCTTTGACTTGTAATTCCTGCCGGGATTCCAAAGAAACGCAAAAACAATTTTTTTTACATCAGTGCAAGGATTAAGGAGGAGGGCAGGGTGGCTGTGTTAGGACACTTAGCTGCTGCTGGGAATGAGATTAATGCCCAACTTCTGTAATGTGTTGCACTTTTTTTGCAGCTGGACAAAAGTTGCCGTAATCCTTAATGGATCAGCATCGGTAAGCCCATCCTCATCACTCTGACAACCTGTTTAAGCTTTTTCCCCACAAAGACTCTGTGTTCAGCATACTCTCTTATTTTATTTTCAGAACAATGCTAAAATAAGCGCTTTATTATCAAACGGAGTGAAGAGTGCAGTTACATATGCGCTGTCAGTTATCCTCTTTCTGCAGCGCTACAAGAGCCAAAGATTGGTTTTCCCGAGTTTTCCAAAGAAGATTTAGTTTTAAAACAACGTAGCTGTGTATTTTTCTTAAACCCAAAAAGCTTTTCATGATTGTTACATGTACTCATCAGATCATCAGCAGGCTTTTGCATGTTTGTTATTCTTCCTGTCGTGACGCCTGTTTTGTGTCACAGAAATTAAAAATGTTAAAAAGTATTTCTTAAAAAAAAACAAAAAAACAATACTTTGGTCTAATTTGATTTTTATAAATGAGTCCAGATTAGAAGACAGGTGAAATCTCAGGTGGAGGTGTGGATATACTGTCAGCTAATGAAATGTCCACACTGGCTCAGAAGGGGATTAGAAAAAAAATCATCAATCAAGCACATTTTTGTTGGCCAAAATATGAAATTCACCTTTTCTATCACATTGAATAATTTTTAAGAGTCCAGAGCAAAATTTCAAGCAATACTTTTAAAAGACTTTTAATGAAAACTTCATCATGTCCAGTTTGATTTCAAATGAAGATGTTTACGCTCAAAATTTACATTTTTTTTAAAATCTATGATTTATCTGAGGAAAAATCTCTTGGCTTTCAGACAATGCTGGAAAAAAATGATAAACCTGTTGTTTCATTAATTTGGAGTTGTTTCGTTAACATGTTCAAAGACATTTTTTTGTGGGGGGCAGATTTAAAAAAGCATCTTCGTCACCACATGCAGCACGCTCGGGTGCCATCACGTGACCTACAATCTGTATTGTGCATTGGTACTGAACTGTTAAATCAAAAGCGAAAGCACAAAACCTTCTATTTCATTACCCTTAACAAATATACACGTACGAGTCAAAAGGGTGGCGCCGACTACAGGTTAAAGTGTGAATAAAAATGTTGCACATCATGACGTGCCTCCTCAGACTCACCGTCTTTCTATTCGAGCCTCTGTGGAAAGTGTATGTAGGCAGTCATGAGTGAATATTAAACAATTTACACATTTTTAGGACAGCTTATCAAAAAAACACAAGTTAAAGTCATAATTTGAGCAGTTATTTGCTGAATCCTTTACAAATTATCTATTATTGCTGAAAGAAAAAAGCTGATATTCTCTTTTAAGAAACAGCCCTACAAGGGTGAAGTGTCGCATTTTTTTATCAGCTAAACACACACGAGAAAGTGTAGCAGTGACTTTGTAATACTTCTTATTTATTCCTGTTCTGTTGAAAAGAAAATTAAATGTGATATTTCCAAACATATGAATGCAAATTTACTGTGATGAATAAACCGAGGCTATTGTCATTAAATATATCAAATCGTGTGCGTTCATTCCTCTAGAAATCATCTCACACTCACTATACTGAAGCTTTACTAAAACAGGTGCTCTCTGTATATTAACTCCTGATTCTTTTTTTTTTATTTTGTTGTAAAAAAAATTAATAAATAAAAATAGCTGTGTGGTTTGACAGACAGCCATCAGGCTGCAGTGCAGTTTGCATCCTGCGGAGGTCACTCTGCACCTGCTGTGGACTTGAGCGCAGCAGAAGGCCACCCACCGAACACGAGCTGCCTCCAGATAAAACATTAAAACTGATGAATCTGATCCGTCTGCCAGCGAGGAGGAGACGCTCACTGTACAGTATGTGTCCACGCAGGATGTACTGATAAACATGATCATCATTAGAAGTCATTTATCAACAGAATTCTGCTCATTGGGTTCATTTCTTCACCTCCACAGATATACACGATATCATTTAAAACAGATTAAAATGAAAAACAAATGTGTTGTGAGCACAGAGATGTAATTTTGTCTACTTTTTAAACAAATTAATACACTTATTAATCAATATTTAGAGGTTTTCAGTTTCGGTGAAAGGGTTAACTGAAAAATAAAAACAAATGCATGCAAAAATTAAATGACAATGTGTCTTATTTTCTTTTTGCATCATCAGCACTGAGCAGCTACGTTTTAAAGTAGTAATAAAAGCAGTTTTCTCCTTTTCTTTAAACTTTTTATCATCATTTTTATATTTTCTGTCCTTATTTTTGCTTTAATCTAACAGTGTGCCACTCTGCTTTGTGCTTTTGACTTATTCTAATAAAATAACACCGCAAGCGCACAAACACCGTCTATCTCAGCAAAATAAATGTCTGAATGGGCCGCTCGGTGACTCACGTGTCGTGAATCGCAGACTGAACCCAGTTGTTGTTACTTGCTGTTTCACTGTGTGGCTACAACAAAAGACTCACAGCTGCAGACCAATGAATCAGACACGAGACTGCACGCTGTAAACGACGCCTCCGTTTCTCCTTACGGCCTGCAGGTGGCGCTCTGGTATCTCTGTCTGGGTTCGCCATAGAGACATCAACTCCGTGCATCACCTTAAGTATATGAGACCCCCAAAACTGGCTCCTGGATCGAGCCGGTAATAAATAAGACACCAATTGGGGTCTGTTTCAACTGGAATAATTTATTAAAAGTTAGTGCATTAGAGCAGAGCAATAATTGAAGTTATGATGAAGGAAATGGAAGATTGGGACTCGTAGACGACAAGAAGTGGACGGACAGACGCACAAGCAGACTAATCTCATTTGATAAATAATTCGCAGTTGGATTACAGCAGATTGAGACTCGAGCCGAGCACTTCTTTAAAAACGAGATTTTTCTCGTGGGACTCTGGCTGGTGGCACGTTGCTCTGGGGGTCATCATTGTCATCATATGCAATCCACTATTAAGATGGATGCTGCCTGATCCCATCAACATAATGGGTTTCATGTCTCCTGGCGTTACGGGGGGGAGGGCGAGATGGCCGGTGGGACCAGGAGAAGATCTCTGCACATCATTTCTTTTGTTTCTGCTCTCGTCTCTGCAGGCATCTCGACCCTGTGAGTCTACAGCACATGCTGCCACGCAGGGAAGATTACAGCTCATCTAAATGCAAAATTAATACCTCAGAAGTTACGGATGCTCCCTCCTCACAGGCAGAGAGGAGAGGTTCTGGGTTTCCAGCCAGCGAGGCAGCCAGGACAGAAGAGAGAGACTTTGTTCACAGCAGCAGGGCTGCTCTGTCTGTATGATGGAGAGGAGAGAGAGGGAGACACATCGGGGGGGGCGGTGCACCTGCAGGACAGGTGATGCTGCATCACATACGTGCACGATTGTGTCCAGCCACTGGTACTATGTTGTTTTTTAATTTGCTCTTCATCCCAGGATAAAAAAAATATATTTATATAAACAGAGTGTGAAAAAGCAGCAGGTGGGGCATTTTGCTGTCATCCTTTAGGCCACTTTACAGGAAATGGTGATCAATGGTGGAAATCAATACAAAGTTGTTCTAAGTGATCGTTGTTATCAGAATAAACCTGCAGAAAACAAAGTCTACGAGCAGCACGGGGCAAAATGTTTTAAAGTAGCTTCTTGTGTAACTTTTCACAGCCTCTGAGGAAGTCAGCTGAGCCTCAATCAAGGCGTTATCACGTGACCAGAATTCCAGGTCATGTGACACACAGCTCTGTATTTGTTGTTTTCATGTTGTACAAATGTAACGCCCTTCCTTCCACATACACGAAGTAAAAAGGTTTAAAAAGCAAAGAAGAGGGTGGAGAGGTCCGGCTGGCCGGTGACCACTGTGTCCCGCATGGAAATGATAGTTTTTACATCTTTAGTGTTTTCATTTGTCGTCTGGTCAGGTTTACACTCTGTCTGTTGAAATCAGGGGCGTCAAACATGCTTTTTTTTTTTGCTGATGATGCAAAGACAACAGTAACTACAGAGGAATGAAAATGTCTGAAGAATAAGAAGTATTTTTCAAGCCTCCCTGCTGTGATCTGCACATTTACTGCAGACTCATTGAGCTCATAAAGTTTTTAAATTGCACTTATTTTTCTTAAGAAGTCTCAAGATGTTTCTCTCTTTGTAAATGAATGGTTCATTTGTAAAGTTTATTGTGCATTTTTTTTATTTATAATGGTCACCAGGAGGTTATTATAAAGAATGCAGAAAGATGTCTGCGACCTCTGTATACGCCTTCATGATGATTTTATGGGCTCGGTTGCTTATTTTGTACTGAATGAACCTTTAAGTCAAGTTTTTAATTTTAGTAATTTCAAGTGCCAGAAAGGAGGATTATCCAGGTTACGGTCACTGGCTAACAACCTTTGAGTCGTAGCCAATGAGCATGCAGTTTCACAGTCGGGTCCGCCCCTCACTCATCATCTCGAGGTTCATAACCCCAAGATTTTGATGGCACAAACGCTCCAGTCTTCCAGGCTCATGAAAAATGAAGAACATTAGCCGTTTTTCGTCAGCTGTGATTGGACAGACATCTTCCTCCACTGGAAAATTAACTGTGTAGAAAATTCTTGTTTTGAGTTCATTCTGTGGCTGATTCATTTTGCCGTGTGTGCAAAGCGTTATCCAGGCGCCACCCGTCGCCCGCAGCTCCCTGCTCATCCAAACCTCATGGCGTGATTCACCTGAAGCAGACGATGGAGGGGGTGATGGTGGGGTCCGCTGGAGTGGGCAGGGCATGGAGGGGAGTGGGCGCCTCAAGGTCAAAAGCAGAGTGGCGAATTGGGGTGGAAGCGCACTAATGAGTTTTTCCGTTGTCTCCCTGCCCTGGACTGGTGGCACCACCTCACTGTCCTGTCAATCACCCTCCTCCCACCCCTTCCCCGGCCTATCTTCTCCCCCTCCCCTCTTTCTTTTCCTCCCACCTTCACTGCAGACAGAAAAAAAAAAACATGGCGAAAAAACTGTTTATTTCTCAACAGGCCTCTTAATCTATTTGGACTGGGCGTAATAGGACATTTGCATGGCAAGCACAGCGAGGTGTCAGCGATAACCACGGGGTTGTGACATCCCCCCCGAAATATGCTGAGCTTTCGCTAACCTCTCATCAAACACGTTGATCTTTATGGACTGTATCATATTGTGCCGTAATGTGCTTTATTGTCCACAGAATAAGCTTTTCTTAAAGGTAATTGGAAAACGGGAAATGGCCACTATCGGCGGACTTTTTAAATACATTATTCCTGAAATGTGGCTTGTGTAATGACCCTGTCGGTGTAAAACGTGAGATTTATCTTGGCAGCAGAAATTGATCCATTTCACCTTTGTCTAATGGAAATTTTTATCAAGGATTATCTGTTTATGTAAATGAGCGTGGCCCCTGGAACGGTGGGGATAAAAGGAAGTCTGGGGGGGGAGCAGTTAATCTAGGGCCTCTTGACGTGTCAGTCTGGACATAATGCATACAGGACTCATCTCTGTGGGGGTGGTGTGTGTCTGTCCATGTGTGTTCCTCTACTTCCATCTCAGTGAGAACCAGGTTCACTTGTAGACAGAGAAAACATATTTTAAATGGGCCTCGCTTCTTTACATGACAGTTTTAAAGTGAGGTCCAGGATGTAGGATTATCCATCAGAGACACAGATACCGCATTGATCTCTGCCGTTCACTCAAACAACATTGTAGATATTTTAAATATGAGGAGCCCCACCGTCTGCATTCAGGCAGATGTTCGTTCCAAACTGAAACTCATCAGGTGAACGAATCTGAGGACAGATCACACTGTCAGAAGTTTATGGAACGTTTTGATTTTATTTATTGGTAAGAAACCATGTCATCTGCTTATATTGTGCGTTGTGACTTATTTCGTAGTGTTGCAGCAGACAGCTAGATGGTTGGTCATGTGACGTAGCAGCAGCTGAGTAGAGTCAGGACGTGGAGTTCAGGCTGTTTTTATTTATTTCAAACATTACTGAGTGTTTGAATCCCAATTAGGACACATTTTCCCAGATAAGATGGGCGGTACTGCAGCGGTCCCCACCCTTTTTTGCACCATGGACCAGTTTAATGTCAGACGATATTTTCACGGACCGGCCTTTAAGGTGTCGCGGATAAATACAACAGAAAACGATACGATCGAGACAAAAACTGTGGTATTTTGTAAAAATAATAATAAATTCACTGAGTAATTGTGTAACTTTATTAGCAGCGTCCTCCTGAAATGCGCCATCAACACTGAGAGTAACGTCCTCCTCTCTGCTCGCTATGGTAACGCATAAATATTTCTTTTAAAATAAGACACAAAACTACAACACGGGAAAAGACCCAGGGAAACCGAGTTAACGACAAAAACCCTGAAAACCATAAATTTCACACCCGAACTCGACTGTCACGGCCCGGTACCCAACGACGGGGTTGGGGGCCGCCGCTTTACAGAATAACAGCGTTTGAATTTGCCGGTTGGTTGGGGAAACCTCTCGCCTGACAGGATAGACTGCAATCCTTCGCAATACCGGTCGGATAAACAGCAGAGGTATGTGAAACTTCAAAGTCAAACCAACCAAACAAACCATCACTTCTTCACCACTGCTGGCACTTTAAAGTGTAAGATTACAGTTTGTCACATTTGCTGATGTTCTAGTTTAACCACTGTTTTATTGTTTCTGTGACTAAAGTAAAATATAATGTGGACGTTTTGTTTGCTTTGTTTACTTTTTAACTTTTAATTTGAACAGAAATTTACTGTTAAACATTAATTCAGCTTTATTAACACTAATCTGGGTTTTAACAAATCACTCAAGGAAATGTTTCATACCAGAAAATTAAAAGCCTGACGGGCAGAAGCTCCTATGTTGTCAAATGGTAAAAATGAGTTTTGGGTATTTGGCACAACGACTAAAAGATACATTTGATGTATACAAATAAGAGAACATACACAGGATGATAAAAATGGAAACAAAGGTATACAAAGTATAAAAATCTGTTAAATCGCCTTAATGAACTGTAGTGACATCAGTGTTTATGTTTGTTCAGGGCTTTAAGTGTGAAAAAGGAAACTGCATTAATACTTAAAACATTATAAAACTAATCTTTCACAACCCTGATTTTAGACATAAAGGACAATTCTACATAAATATATCTTGATAAGCTTCACTCCTGATTCTGGCACCTCAGATTCTTGGAGTATCTGAAAACACCTGGGGGGGATGGACACATTTCTTTCAACTGACATTGTAAAGAATAATCTCTGGTGACTGAATCACTGCAAATGATTCCCACCAGTTTCATACGTTCAGTAAGCCCTTGTATTTTATGAATAGAGCCAATGAAATCCCAGCGTTTGTATAAACCCTTAAATGCGGATAACCTTCATTTTAAGTTAAATCATGTTAACTGGGCTCTTAATGAACTGACAATAGACTTGTGTACTCGGGTTGTATAACAGCAAATGAAAAGTCCTGCTACACATGTTTGACTTCAGTGTCAAAGAGAAGTTCAAATATTTGGCACACTGATTAAAGATGTACTGAATGTATAGAAATATGAGAACACGTCACTCAAAAGTCAGTGTCATGTGTAAAAAGAGCTTTTAAAGTCCGCTTTAAAGCGTCCACGCGCTCCTGTTAATGTTATTTTTGGCCCTATAATGTCTATTCATCAAAGAGGCTTTTAAATAATCCTGTATCATAAAACTTTTGCACAGACAGCTCCGGTATGTGCAGACATTTGGTCACGTCAGCTGCAGAATAGATGGTGCATTTCGGATCGCCGACTGCGCAGCATGAAAAATGAATGAATAGTGTGGAAGCCGTGTGTAGTGGCGGTGGGCTACAGTCGCTTAGAAGAAGGGATGTAGAGACTGACAAGGCCCCCCTCACTTGTGTTTTCATTGCAGCGGACGCTTTTGATGTTTTATGGGAGAGGCCTCGCCTTTTTGCCAGAGTCTTTGACGTGACAGCAGCGTGACGGTCTTGAAATATAGCTGGTGGGGGGGATTCTCCACGGAGGACAGCAAATGGAGCTTCACTGGGAGCCGGCGGTCCCACGGTGGCCCCTGCTGTCATCTGCCATCTTGACAGGCAGACAGAGAGGGAGATACAGAGGGGAAAGTCAGCCGGGCTAAGTGACAGACACGCCAGTGTGACCCTATTCACCAGAGGGGAGGCTCTATCACTGTCTTAAATGCAATGACTCTCACAGAGGCCACAGACTGACAACAGACTGAGACTGGGTCCAAACCACAGGCGAACCTCAGCCTATGCTGAAGGGTTTGCCTGTTTGCCACCTGAAAGGGGTGGATCTGACTATGACACAGTGACTTCTGTTAGGCAATGAGCGTACCCGAGATAATCCTCTTTTCTGGCTCCGCAAATGACCATAATTGATTACATGAACTTCCCGTTTTATTTAATGTGACCTGAAATGGGGGAAAAAAATTGGGAAAAATATGCAAGTGATTTCTACACAGCCAGAAATTCACAGCTGTAGGTTTTAGGTTAGTTGCAATATTCAAAACTATGAAAAATATGCATTTTAAAAAGATTACCTCAAAAAAAACCTGTGTCTGTTGCCTTCAGGTACCTGAACATCTGAATGCTGGAGTTTTGGGTGATCCATGTTCAAAAACAAAAAATTACAAAACAAAAACAAATAATTAAATACACAGACATGAACAAACATTAAATACGAGGGTTTAACGAGGGAGCGGAAACAGCTGGGGAACAAGAAAAAGGTGAAACTAATCAAAGATAATGAGACGAAGTAAAACTGGAAAAAAGACGACACACTGAGTCAAGACTTTAACACAAACACACACAGAGGAGAAAGGCTAGAAAAATAACAAGACACTATACAAAATAACCATAACTAAAAGACTAATGTAGATAAACAGGAAAAGCAAGAAACAACTAAAGGCTAAAGGATAAAAACAAAAAACGTATCTGGTGATATGATGATGGTGACCCATCAGTGGGGCATGTGTGATCTTCTGCTTCTGTGACTGAGGAAAAGTGCTTTTCTAGCTTTTTAAATCCTGTTTCAGTCCCAGTGAGACACAAGTGGAGACCATTTCATCCTCCCCTTTGCCACTTCTGGCCTTTTTAAAGAACTCACAGCGCCGGGATCAGCTGTCAATTCCAACATCTCAATGACATCCGCAGACCAGCGTCGAAACACCTATAAACTCCGGAGACCTCGCACGCTTCCCATCCCCTGCATCTATGACTCCTGGTATGCTGGGACCAATGTGTAAATAAAAGGGGCCTCAAATTGCCTCCAAGCATTAAAAATGGATCCTGTTGGCAGCAAATGGAGCATCTCCCCCCTCATCTGCCGCCATCTTGTCTGGTCCTTAAGGGCTAGAGGCCCAGGCAGATGCTCCTCCAGGAGGCAAGGGAGGTTTGTTTGTGCCTCAGGAGTGAGTGAATGTCTGCGAAAAAGCTGGAGCTTTTTGTGAAGAACTCTTGGACATATTACAAAATATCGTCAGCTTGAGAAACAGCAGCTGTTTAAAAAACCTTAAAATTAATAAAACAATGAACTTTATATGTTTATTCTACACAGACAGCGGGACTATCTACACAATCAGGTTATAATCAGGGGTATCTTCTTCTTCAGGAAACTGTCCTTCCATAGAAAGTGTTCGCAGGGGTATTTTATTGAAGTCTTTGAAAGAGGGTGGGGCAAGGAAACGAGACAAATGGGTGTGTGATGCAAGAAGAAATAGTCTTTGATAAAATACAGTAGAATTTTACTCACAAAAACCACAGCACAAACGTCTACGTCACAAAACAGGATTGAATATTTTTATAATATAATGATTCAATAAAAATCCCCCCAAAGGCATCAAACCATGACGAGGTCCAGTTCTGTGACTCAGATTAGCAGAGATGAGGCGTCACAGGCAGCTTCAGATGCCTGTGCAGGAACACCTGTTAATGAAGCCAAACTCTTGACTTCAAGCCTTACTAGCATCCAAACGGATTAGTTGTTTTGAAGGGTAAAACTATTCATAGAGGCTAAACACTGCTTACTAATGCTAACATGAGAGACTTTGGATACCGAGTCCAGGAACTCTGGATTTTTAAGCTCTTCAGTTTTCAGTTGTGAAAGTCCCAAAAGACATTACAAAGCACTTCACGGTGACGTGATGCCTGAACTCTGGGGAAAAGCCTTGTATTGGCGCTTCAGCATCTTTGATCTCTTTATGGCTGAACACAGAAGTCAGCGAATGAACGGAGACAACAGCTGAGCCCAGAGGACGATTACTGCACAATGATCAAACTTGCTGTTATTTGTGTTCTTAACGGCCTTTTCCTTGATATCAGGTACTTCTATAATAACAGTACAGTTTACACTTTTTATGTGCATCTTCAAAAACAAAATATTTCTGCACAAGAGTGAAAACTTGTGCAAAAAGATTTTCTCAAATAAGCCCGTGAGCTTATTTCTTCTTGAAATTCAGCCCTCCCACACGTTTCTAAATGACACGTCTACAAAGTTTAAATTAATGCTTGTTTGATAAAAGAACATTTCTGGCGTGGACCTCCCTTCACCCCAGATGATCGCCCCTCCCTGAGCCTGGTTCTGCTGAAGGTTTCTTCCTGTCAAAAGGGGTTTTCTTCCTTCCCACAGTTGCCAAGTGCTTGCTCGTAGGGGTCATCTGATTGTTGGGGTCTTTTCTGTGTTATTGTAGGGCCTCGATGCAATTCATAAGCAAACGACGATAAATCGATAAATCGATAGATGGATGAATTGAATTGAACTCAAAAACTGCTCACAAGTTGGGGTGTAAAGGTCTCATGAGCTCTGATGATCAGTTTCTAGAATGTGTCTTTACAAATCAGCTGCATCGGTCCTGCTCACTAAGCCAGAAAAATGAAGTGCACTCCCTCTCCACCAATGAGGAGCAGCTGTTCATGTCCTCGTTGCAGGAAGGCTAACCATATGAGCCCTGGCGTTTTCCCTCCACACTTATTACATTACCATGAGCTCAGTGGTGAGGGCACTGCTGCATCATAGACACGGCTATTACTTTGAGTGTTTGCAGGGAGTCAGACTCTGGGTGTATGTGAGGAGGACGAGGAGGAGGCGGCCCCTGACTCTTTGGAACCCCCCCCCACTCCCCTCCACCCTGCACCTCTGTTCACTCACACACATAGTAACACACCAAACCTCCTGCACCCAGTGTCAGAGCCTTCTCCTGTCAGTAATTTGTTGCTAATCAGCTGTCAGCTCAGAAGCGATGATGAGGTGATCATCGTGGGCGGTGGAAGGTAATGGCCTTAAAAGTCACAGAGTCAATGTCAATGGGATCACTCGGATTCAATCAGGGGCGGCCCGATGAAGGATGGCGCCCGCTGACATTACCACTCATTTTGAGCCCAAGCATCTGGGCCCTAGTAAATAACCATCAGTGGGTGGGTCCGAGGGACAGGTCATTAGCCCTGAGAAAAATAAATATCTCCTCTCTCGTGAAGGCTGCAAGTCATTTAGCACAGACTAGGAAATTTCACCCTAGATTAAGTATGATGAGCCAATATCAGTCAGAGGAGAGGCCACACTGAGTTGGGGGGGTGCCCTGATGAGACGCAGGGAAAATTTATACGCAAGCCTCAGCAAATGTAATATGATTTTAAAGGCGAGGAAGAGTGTTGGCACAGTGCTGGAAGGAGGGACAGGGCCACTTGAAACTAGAGTTTGACTGATGGGAATCTTTAGGATGGATTGAAGTTGTGGCTAACGAGCCCTTTGTGCTGAGATTTTACATTTGCAGAATTATCTGATTCAATGAGAAATAGTGAAATACAAAAATAGTTTCTCACATTAGACCGATCGAGTGTCAGGGTGGGAAAACACCCTAAAAGCCAGTCCTGGGACAGACTCAGGGTTTGATAAAACTATTGTCAGATTATTTAACCAATAAATAGAAAATGTGAAAACTTGAAGTTTTGATGTACCTGCAGTCACGTTTTCGTGTACACAGGGGGGTGAGGCAATCATCCAAAAAGTTTTGGTGAGTCGGATTTTTTTTTCTGGAGTCTGTCAGGGCTCTAGGCAAAAATTCAGGGGGGGGGGAGGTGGGCCTCTGAAGAGCATTCATCACCTTTCTAAAGGTCTGTTTGTGGACATTTGTACCTTTTATTTTGGACGGCAGTTAGGGGATGAGAGAGCAGCGGGAACAACATGCAGAAAATAGCCCAGAGCAGGCTCGGACCCATACAGATCACCTGCTCAACCAAGTTTCAGTTTTAATTGTCATATACAGGTAACAATGGCAGATCATTACCAGCAACGAAATTCTTAGGCTCAGAGCCCTCTCAATATTGCACGTAGAAGAGAAAAGAAAATTGCAAATATGGTAACAGTTGTGGTAAAAATGGAGTAACTATACAAATAACAATAATAATAATAAGAAAATATAATAATAATAAAAATAGAGTAGAATCAATAATGCAGATTACTAAAAATACTGTAGCAGCTGTAGTGCAGAGGTAGTGATATATGCATGTACAGTGATTGTGCAAAATAAACTGTCCCATGTTTCAGCCGTTCAGCAGCACGATGGCAGTGAGCTATCCCATCACCATGTCGTAAATAATCGCTCACAGCGCACACCGGGCTGCTCTGCTAGCTAACGTAACTAATGCTGGTGGAAGTTACACTGTTGAAGTGTCTCTCCTCGCGGTTTAGCATCATCTGTAATCATTATTTTCAGCTCCACTAACCACTGCCTTGCTTTCGTTAGCTCTTCAAAGCTGGTTTTGACCGCTCTGTTCCTGGATGGGACTTTCATTGTTGTCATTAGGTTTGTTTGAACAGAGTCGTGTATGAGGTTTCTGTTTTGGGCCTGTTTTCATATACTGAACACTAGAGTTGGATGTCTCGAGACCGGTTACGTGGTCTTGGTCTCGCCTTGGTCTCGACTGACTTTAGTCTTGGTCTTGGTCTCGCAGTCTCGGTCTTGCGTTCTCAAATCGACATAGTGTTCGGGAGATTTGGAGTCCACAATCAGCGGAGCGGGGGGGTGGCTTACTGGGCTTAAGCCCGGGTCATTTTTTCAGAAGCATGGGGTCTTTTGGAGTGTAATTTGTTAGTTAGATGCCTGACTGACAACTGTATAAAACAAAAACAACACACGAAGCACAGAGCGCACCATCGTAAATTCCCCCTAATTTTGGTATGATCCGAGCTCAGGCACTAGGAGCACAGCACCCATGTGAGCGAGGGGGGAGAAGCTGCTGCCTGCGAGTTTGCTGCAGACAGAGGAGAGCTTAAGTTTGACCAGGTACCAAAGCAAATCATTCGTACTTAACTAATAATGTAAATATGACTGTGTATCACAAAAGATGCTTTGTATGATGTTCAGTATATTTCTATGCAAAACAAGAGGAATTTCAATACACAGCAGTATATTCACAGTTGAAACCAGATATTTACACTTTAGGGAGAAAACATAAAAACTTTTTTTTTACTGTTAAATATCAATTTAGAGTAAACTTTTGTTTTAGATAAATAAATGTTGAAATCTTTTGAATTAGTTAAATGTCAGAAAAAAAGAGGGAGCTGTCTATTTTAATCACTTTCATCAAATTTAGGAGTACATGTACACTAAGTTTATTGTTAATTAATAAGAAAACTGCAGACGATTCCATTCTGAGCTGAAGAAGTTTCTGATAGGTTAGTAGAGTCCATGTGAGTAAATTGGTGGCACAGCTGTGGATGCATATAAGGCAAAACACAGAGCCTGTTTCTGTGACATGGGAAAATCAAGAGATATCAACCAAAACACCAGGAAAAGAACTGTGGAGCTCCATAAGTGTGGCTCAGTTTGAATACAATTTGGTGCCATTTACAATTAAGAAATACAGATAGTTTCTCTCTTTACTCTTAAAGTTAACAAATATGTTTTTTATATTTATCAATCTAAAAAAAATAAACATTTAGTCTGATTTGATGTTACAATTAAAAAAGTGTTTTTATCTGAAGAGTTTGTAAATATCTGGTTTCAACTGTACATTTGATGATGCTGGTGTTTGGCTTGATTGTCAGCACAAAGAGAGAGAGAGAGGGAGAGAGAGGAGCAGAACAGATGGAACAAGAGCAGGTGAGACACAGATGTTAGTCAAATGGTTGTTTGCCAAACATCAGAACATCTAGTGCCTAGTGTAACTTTTTAGATACCACTTGTTACTTTTCAAATTCTACATTTATTAAGTTATGCAGCTTGTTTGCACAACAAGGCTAAATAATTATATAAACTTTTCTCAATCTAAATATTGTACTTTGGTAGAATTAAAAAATAAGTGTAGTGCAGGTCTATGATGATTTTTAGTGCTACTATCATCTAGTTCTGATTCTTGTTCTCGTTGGTTAAATCCCAAGTAGTCCTGATTTTGAACTGTTGTAGTCCTGTTTTAATTCTGGATCAGTTCTGGGTCTGGTTGAATTGGGGATTAGTCCCTGTGTCTTGATACAGCCCCGACTGTGTTCTGACTTGCTGCTTAATTAAAAAACTAGTTTAAGATGACCTGCATATGTGATATTTATTTTTTTCCCTATATGAAGTCATTCTGTTTTGAACAAAACTCAAAACAGAAGCTAATAATCTTTCTGTCATTTCTACCCTCACTTAATTTCCTTTCGCTGCTCAGCTCTCACACAGTGGCTCAGCTATGCTCCAATCCCTCCATATTGTGGCCAATCACATGCGAGGATATAGGATAATATTATTATGTGAAAAACAGAGAGGGTGAGAGACGCGACAGTCAAGTGGAGCGTCTGTCTGTCCTCTCAGTGAGTGAGTGAGACAGTAGACAGCGGTGAGGAGGGCTGTGCGAAAGCAAAAACACATAAATATGCCTGACACCTGTAAACAAAGCAGCATCTGACTGCAGTTTAAAGACTTTTTTTGTCTCGGTCTCGTCTCAATTTGGTCTTGGTCTCGTCTCGACTTGGTCTTGGTCTTGGTCATGTTTTGGTCTCGGATTAGGCGATCTTGACTACAAGTCCACTGTACACCCCCGAAGATGAGTAGTAATAGCAAATTATTATTAAAAAGTACATAAGTGATAACACGTGCCAGCTAATAGCTGATAACACCACATGTCTGTTGAATGTATTCAGCTAGGATTTAACATTTATTTAAAGGGAAGCTGTAACTGAAGTGCTTTTGCTGCTGTGACTCGATTTCAATGCCATTGTATTGTCTAGATGTTGATAAAATAACACCAGAATCTGACGTTTCTCACCATTGTGTCCTGCCTATCTGTTCTCGGTGTAAAGTTTTGGACTACAGTAGATGATGACTCTTAAAAGTCATGTGCCCACTTCATCCAACTTGACTAATGCAAAGTCCCGATGATGCACAAATGACCCTGGTGGCTTTGAACTGTCATCAATCCAATTAATAGAGAATGGCTCTGAATCCATTACAGCAAATATAATAAAAACATTATTATATTAACCTCCAAATCTAGTCTAATTCTATCAACATAATTAATTTAATCCATTTGCAAAGTACCGCTTTTATGAATAATTAATATAAACACTTAGATGTTAAATATTCATATTTGTTCATGCATCTCCATTGGGCTCAAGTGCGGCTCTCACACGGCTTTGGATATGTGTGTGTAGGAGCATGTATAAAACAGGAAACATTATTCTAGCAAATGTCCCCAAATGACACCTGTACATTAATTATTTGAGTTTGCACAGTTCCAAAGAAACGAGCAGTCTCTAATTTATATGGTAGTTTCGGTTTAATGGAAAAAAACATTACATAAAATTTATAATTTAAAAAAAGTATCTATATTGTGTGAAATAAGAAAGCACTATGATGTCACCCAGTGGCTTGTTTGAAGTCTCAAAATCAGCATTTTCACCATCCCCGTCTTTGTGTTTTGAAACTCGATGTGATGACTGAGGTGTGGTTCTGGCTGTGAAACTGTCATAACATTAGCTAATGAGCATTAGCTCATTATCTAACAAACTGTGTATCACAAGTTATTAGTTAAGGCCCCCAAAACAATGCAAGCCATGATAAGTAATGGGAGGAATCTGTCTGTTTATCTGTCTATATATGGATAAGTGTGACTCGGAGGTAGAGTGGCTCGTCCACAAATCCCTCCAGTTATCACTTAAGTTGAAGTGTTCTTGGACACCGAACACCAAATTGTCCCTGATGCATTCACTGGTATGCAAATACAAAGCACTGCATGAATGTGGCTTGTAAAAAGCTCTTTGAATCAATAAGACTACAGACGTGCTGCACAAAGGATGGGCCATTTACCGAACCATATAGAGTCCCTGGGGACAACCCTGTTCATACAACAGCTTTCAAAATCTATTTGATTTCCAATATTTAGTATGTGTGCACATACAGACCACTCGGAAACACTTTCATACAGCAGAGAGACTTCACAGTCAGGCCCACCATCTCTCTTTCTCACCTCCTGGGTCCTGGCCATATATCTCCCCCTGTTCACTCGCTCGATGTCCAACACTCAGCAACTCTTGGCGAGGCATCATTAGGTATAATGTACTGCCCTCTCTCTCTCACAGGGATATTTTGGAGTGGGGTGAGCAAGCTGACCTTACTGAAGGGCTCAGACAGTGCTGCTAGCTCTCTCTCTCTCTGTCTGCATCGATGCCGCCCACACACTCCGCTCACTGCAACCATAGGACTGTCACACATGACAACATAGTGATTTACTCTTTAATACAAAGCTACAGTTTCAGCCAGTGACTCTTCTGTTATCACCTGCTTGTACAAATGGGAATCTTTGCTTGTACTGTTAGTTCCATAGAAAACAAACAAACATTCCTCTAAATGAAAGGTGTCTTAAGCAGTTTCAAGGTAAAACGTAACTTAGAACAAAGCCCCTTTGACTTGCTGTACCCCACTAGGGGTTAGGAACAGACTGTATATAAAAGATGGACATGGCTTACAGTGAAATGAAGTGAAAAGTGAAGCCAATGGTTAAGTGCATAGAAGTGCATAGATTAACACACAGACACAGAGATAGTGGGGCATTATGGCCCTGTAAAAGCACTCGCAGTCTGGTCAACTTCAAATTTGCACTTTTGCAGCCCAGTTGCTGATTTATTCCTACTGCTCACACAAACAAACACCCTCCTCCCAGCATGCATCCCCCTGCCACATCCGGTGACATAAGCAGGTGCTAGGTCCAGGTGGGCTTGCCAACACACGAGGCTGGCACGGACCAGTGGGGGGTCTGACCCGGCCAGAGTCCACCGGGGTTAAACCTGTTGCCAACCTCCGTCTGCAAAACACATATACTGAGTGGGCGCAGTAAAAGGCGAAGCGGGAGGGGGTGTACATATGGGGACGAGCCGATTGTCAAATGATGAACTAGAGGGACAAATTAGCCCGAAGTTTGAATCGGAGCATGTGCGCGTCTGCGCTGAAGCTGATGAACCCCGCCTGGAAGACGATCATTAGTGAGTCAAATACCAGCACAAATGGCCGCCCGCGATAATGGCTGACATTCATCTATGTCTGAGTCTTGTCCAAGTCGCCGCTAAACACTCAGACAACGAGGGAGCTGCACACTGATGGGTGGAAAGAAAAAAAAAAAAACTTTATGCAGGAAAAAGAGAGCAAACTCAAGCTGAGGCGTGTCAGTTTTCCTCGTGAGCTCACACTGGCGCTCACATTGAATTACCTCAGATTATCTCAAGAGGACTTAGTAGCACAAGATAACAAGTGAATAACAACGGAAGGTGTTAAGACACAAGCTGCAATCCTGAAAATAGATTTAACAAAATATTCCTCTCACCGTAGAAGAATCATGTATGATGAAGCCCTGCAAAGGAAGGAAATAAAAGCTTGTTGCGTAACATTTTAACACTCACCCACTTTAGTGTGATCAATCAGGCGCCCGTGCAGTCCATCCCTCTGCCCCCCCATCTGTTATTGCAAGTGCTGTCCATATAACAGGCGCCTGTCAATTTCGCCTGCTTTTTATTGACTCATCCTCTGAGCCACGGAGGGGTTTCGATCACAATTATCATTTTTTATGAATACATTTTCATGAATATATTAGCAGCGTCCTCCCCACCACCGCCACCCACCACACACATACACATACACATTTGGTGGAGTGTTGTTTTCTCACAGTTAATCAGTGGCCAGATAAATCAGAGGCCATATTTGCAGTCCATCTGCTGGGAAGGTGCAGTGGGCTCCAGACGCCATTCAGACATGCTGGACAATAACAGGAAGTGGAAAGACAGCTCGCAGACGTTACAGGCATCACACTTCACTGCTCACTATGTTCTGTCAATACAGATGTCAGGCCAAAAGGATTTCTTTTTTCCTGGAGAGCACACATGGCAACTTTGTTGGTTCGACTGTACATGATGTAACTTCAAACATTTACAGTACTCTCTCTTTTGTTCTTGTTTAACCCACCAGCAGCCCCCAAATGATCAACTCAAGACACACAAGAGGAGATGAGTCCCGTTCTTACAAATGCAAAACACACGCTGCTGATTTACCCTGAATAACAGTGGCAACATTTTAAGGTGATTAATAAAGAGAGAAGTATTATTAACGGTTAATGGTGCTGCTAGCTTTGAAGGTGACAAGTGTGTGTGTGTTTAGCAGTCTATAGGAAAATAACCCCACTGGTCATGTGATCGTTCTCAGTAAACACTTTTCTGATCTCAATCACTCGTTTCAGCTTTTAGTTAATACAAAATATTGTTCATTGTGTGAATTACCTCATTATTTAAAGTTACAGAGAAAGATAAATCAGAGTATGCTTTACTGTGTAAGCTAGCCTATCAGTGTGCCCTCAGTTATTTACTGCTCCTCGCCCTCATCTAATTTCAAAACACCAAGATGGCGATGGCAAAAACGGCAAACCCGTTTGTTCTTATTCTTTGACCCGTTCTTTGCTGTTAAATGAGGCCGACTCTAAAAGCGAGCCAATGCTCGTAGACCCCCGTGTTAACGAGCCCACCGGCATATTTAAAATAAACATTTAGAATCTGATACAAAAAGGTTTTGCTAATGTAGCTACAGCTGCACGGTGCGTGCAGTATTACATAAGTCAGGCTGAAAGTTCCAGGTGCTTTGTTAAAGGAGTGAGCAGTCTGAGTTACGGGTGGAGGCTGACTCAGGTTGTTGTAGTTGCTGCTCTACTGGCAGCTATATGTACTTACAGCTAGCACCAAAAGTCTGTGCTCCAGTTTTTTCTACTGAGTGAAATTATTGGACATGTGAGGTTTCCAGTGTCTGTGGATGCACCTTACTAAAAAAGGAAGCTAGTGTTGAAAACCTTGAGACTTGAGAAAAAGAAAGAAAGAAAACAAAACAAGAAGGTAAAATGGTGTCAATGCTTCAAATCAACAGATTACAAAACAGCTGGTGTTGCCATGTTTGTTACTCCCATGTTTCTTATAAAGTATTTGATGTTGTCAAAAAAAGTAATTGCTTCTCTATTCACTTTTTTTTTACTTCTTGGCATTAAGGACAGTTACTTCTTACATGGACACCTAGTAGTTCACTTTGAAGTCTTGTACGTTTAACTCCTTCATACAAAAAGATGTGCCTTATCAGGAATCAGCGGAAAGAGAAGAAAAACCAGGCTTTACTGGTTAGAATAAAAACTTCACCGCTAACTCTCCGAAACCTCTGAATAAAGACCCAAATGGGAGTCGGGTGCTTTGTTATTCCAGATGGCTTTATGGGTCATGAAAGAGTGATTCACGCGTCACATTAAAAGTGCTTGTCGCTGGCCTGCCGTCTAACCGCTCCTCTCCTTAAAAACCAGGAAGCACCCCATCAATTATTTGCTAAGCAGCCATACTGAAAATCTCACTTTGAACAGTGTGTGGGGACGGCAGCCCTGTCAGCGTGATGATAGATGCACTGGAGGCTCACGCTGCCCTCAGCACGCCTCTCTGAGGGTCGGCAGCTGTACAAAGCCTGAGCTGTGTGTGTGTATTTGTGGGCATCGGGGAGAAATCCCATCTATGTGTGCACAAGCACTCCTGCACAAACCTACACTTGCACAAGCGCCATGCCTGTATGTGCACACACACTGTAGACTTTAGTGTAGAGACTTTGTATATTAGCATAATCTGAGGAATTCAAGGTCAATTT
Source organism: Simochromis diagramma (assembly GCF_900408965.1). Classification (NCBI taxonomy): domain Eukaryota; kingdom Metazoa; phylum Chordata; class Actinopteri; order Cichliformes; family Cichlidae; genus Simochromis; species Simochromis diagramma. Next base: position 2,354,728 of record NW_024387285.1, on the reverse strand, counting down.
AGTTCACAACAGTAATGAGTTAATTATCTGTTTTAATTGTACAAAATATAATTTAAATTTTACACATAAAAGTATTTACTTTTATATTATGAATCGATAGATTCATTGCAGATTTATTGCAGAAAATAAATGCTAAATGGTTAATGTTGGAGGCCACCAAAAGTATCTTTTATTGCTAATAATCATGCAACCTATTTAACAAGCCTCTATTAGGTTCTCTATATTATATTAGCACTTAATATCTCTGTTCTTGGGCTTTGTATGATTCCCTATTCAAAATAATCCTCATTTATCTTAAACTTTCTTCTGATTGGCTGCCCCTCATAACCAGGCTGCTGGTGGGTGGGGATTAAATACTGGCTATATTAGTGAAATCCTCTGTCTGTGACATCATAGAGATCTAAGAATAGAAAAAACTGTCAGAAATGGAGCATTCTGAGCAGTGCTATCACAGGGATTACTGTGGCCATGTTTAATATGAGAATCCACTGCTGTTACAGAGTGTATATATGACAGAAGAAAAGAAAATGATAATGGTTGACCTTAAACAACAATCATCTTTTCATAAATGTACACTTGCATTGTTATTCCAGTATATAACCTGCTGAAGAACTGCATGTGTGGAAGTATAGGAATAGGAATGTCCAAAGGAATGCACAGGAAGACCCACTACAATGCAAATTAAATACAAAGGCAACATTTTGAAGCTTTTCAGCAGGAAGTATTGCATTACACAATTTCTGAGCTATCAAATTAATTTGACCCAAAGGTCCAAATCTTCATCAGTTTTACTAATACTCAGACATGAGCCATGATCTACCACACCAGTGTAAAGTGGTTAACCAGGAAGTCATCCTAAAAGGATGCTAAAAATATCCCACGTGGTTCATCATTTATTTGTAAATGATCTGTTCTGTAAATATGCAGTTAATTGATTTCATAATGTACCCACAAAGAAAAGAAAGACCTAGAAGAGCTCTTATTAGACAGGTTATTATGCAATAGCTTCACTGGTCTTACCCACTTTAAATCTCATTGGGTTGCATGTTAAAATGAGATTGACTCTAATTAATCAGTTCAATAAAAGACCAAACAACAGAAGAACTGACGATTTCAAATTTAAAATAACATCAAATAAAAACATTGGCTTGACTAGTAAATCATCTAAACTCTGCACAGCTGCAAACCCACTGAGGCTCAGACCACTAATTACACCGTTTGCCACTTTAATGTCCAATATAGCCGTTGACAGTTCAACTGGGTCTGATGAGAATTAATAGAGCATTAATCAACATGCACTAATTAGCTAATAACATGTTAATTAAATCAGGTATTTAAAGTCTTGAGACGTGTAATGCTTATCCCACCGTACACATCTAATTTACTGTAGACACGCAGTATGTCTGCACATGCATGCTGTAGCAGTGCAGTACAAATGTCACCGTGTTGTGTTAAATCCAACTCATCTCTCCGCTGGGATTTCCCTCTTTGCACAATAGTTACCCCCCTCCACCTGACCTCTGACCCCGCCCACTTCGACCCTTAACTAGTCTAATTTCTTCTCCCCCGAGATCCGCTGTGACATATTTGCACAGAAAAGATGCTTTCAGATCAGTGTTGCTGTTTAGGTCGCCATACGCTGCACGCTCAGCTGATGTTCATAGATCCTACTGAGCAGGATTGAAAATGGCAGAAAGCCAATAGCCGAGCTTGTCTTTGAAGTCCAGATCAGTGAATTACTTTGATAGTGTGGAGACGGTCTCGGTTCCTGTAATGTAAAATCAATACACCCTCCTCCACCAAACGGAGTATGACGCTTGACCTGAGGCTGGACTTTTTGTTTTTTCCCCTCTCTGTCTTCCAAGGAATGGCTCCATAAGTTTGGTTTTTTGCAGCAATGCTTTTTAATATAAGCCGGGGCCTAGCTCTAACCATACAGGTACCTGAACCATAAACCCCTGCACATAGATCACTACACTTAATCCAGAATTTACAAATGTATCTCTTCAGGTATAAATTTGGTTGAAACATGAAAGGTTTAAAGTTGCCTTTTCACACAGTTAAACTAGCATTTTACTAATTATGAAAGTTTTGCGCCACAAACAGTCACACAATGTGCTCTCCAGGTACGCATACAATTTTTATGCATAAGCATGTAAACAATGTTCATCAAGAGATCATGTCTTATTGTGCGCTGCTTTTTTTTTAAGATTCTGGATTCAAACTTGCTGGTCATTTGAAGAGTTTGTAGAGCATTTGGGAAGTTTCTCTTTTCAACACAATTTAGACATGAAAGAACACTTTCCTGTTGTTCTCATGTCTTCTCAAAAACATTGTGAACATACCAATGTTATCTCCCAGGACAGTAAAGACCAAGTGATGTTGGCATCGTCTCTTACAAAGCAAGAAATACTGTTGACATTATTGCAATAAAGCAAGCAGACACAGTACTTTTTTAAAAAAAAAAATCTAATGACATTTCATTGGCAAATAAATTGGTTACTGATTGGTTGTGATGAATCATTTAGTGCATAAATACTAGATATATATTTTTTATATATAAACAACACTTATACGTTGTTTATCTCCATGAAAATTCTGTCTCGTTTGTCGTATGGTGATCTTACGTGTTTGGACTGTCACTGCATTTCTGTTCCCAGGATGTCAGCATTAGAAATCTTGCAATGCAGTTGAATCGGGTCTGGATCAGACTGCTCAGTAAGATAGTAAGTTCTACTTTTTCTTGACTTTTGTGTTCTAATTGATTAAAAGACAAAGTTTTTTTAAACTCTGTGTTAAAACAATAAAATGAAATCTACTGTATAAGCTTCACTTCGCTTTGTGCTAAGTTTCTAACGGCTCCATCTTAATTTTTTTTTATCAGGATACTCAAAAATGACCTCTTTAGTTGTGCTCTAACTAGTCACGCTACATTGCTACCAACTAACATTACAACACACAGGGGAGAAATGCAACCGCCTCAATCTGCTTTTTCAGCATGGCTTTGCTGACATTTTATATCAGAAACAGCATCTGAACACCTGAAAGTTGCATTAAAAATCTCATGTTTTTCCACTGTTACAGGCTCTGGTTTCAGTCTTTCACCAGCTGTCACGAGCTGGCTGCTGTGATTTGCTCCCATTAGTGACACTGATGTTGGGTGATAAGTTCAACCCAAAGGTGATGGATGGGGCTGAATTACACAAGTCTTACTGAAAAGAAAAATTTGGCTTTTTTTTCCCAGTGCAGTGGTGAAGAGACAAAGCTTTCGCTTTAAGCTCTTTCCTTTTCCTGAAGAGTCACAACTGTGTGATATGAAAAAGCTGTCCAAAATCAATTGTTTGATTTTCCCGTCCTCATAGACATCTCTTTTGGTGGAACACATTTCAATAAAACCTTCACCCGTCCTCTTGACTCCACCATGTCACCATCTCTTCCTCCTGTCTGTCCCAGTGCTCCCAGTCACCTCACCTTAAAGGAGAAGGCCACAGATCAATACATTTGATGGGGAGGCAATAAGCAGCCCTATTAAGTGACAAAGGTTTACTCTGTAACAGCTGGGCTGGCGCGAGAGCCGAGCTTGTCTGACTAATGAATCGTGAAACAATCAGGCAGTAGCCATTTGTGTTTAGATCTGTAAATATGGCGCGGTACAAGTGCCAGACCATCGCTGGCACTCCAGCTGGGGCCACAGATGGTCTGGATTGGAGGCGAGGCGCAGGCAAACCGTTAGCTCCTCCGGCCCACACTGCACCGCACCTCCTCTGTCTCTGAGTGACAACTTCACTTTCGCGCTAACTTAGCCCGCATGCCCCACATTGGGAGCCAGGATTTGGTTAAAAAAAAAAAGAAAAAAAGGAAAGGAAAGGGAAAAAAAACACTGACAGCTCCTGAATGGGAGCCCAGCCGACGAGCAGTCTTGTTGCAATCCGGCAGAGGGAACCAGGGGGAGGAAAAAGCCAGGCGAAGGAGAAGAGCAATGATGATCCTGCTATTTAAAGACACGATCAACCTAATTAACCTTGGGATGCCAATGACTAATTCTGAAGTGGCTGGTCCACCAGAAGAGAGCTGAGGTGGAGGCCTCATAAATCTTACTAATAAGAAGCACTTTCTCAAATACGAGGAACACAGGCACAGAGGCTTGTCATTATTTGGATTGAAAATACTAGACGCAGCGTTCATATCAGTCGTGCTGCGGGTGGAGGCGGCCGGTAATGTGGCAGAGATGGACTGTAATTCACCCGGTGACAGCTGAGTAAATACAGAAACATTCAAAGAGACAAATAAGAATTCATTTCAAAGAGCTTTTGTCATTTGCCTGCACAAATAAATGATTGAAATAGAGACAAAATATACGCTTCATTTGCAGTAGGCAGAGTTGGGGGGGTTTGGGGGCTGGGGGTGAGGGTGGGGGTGTCCTTGAAGATGGAGCTATGAAAGAGATGAAAGGTTTATTTAATCTATTTCCAAGGTAAAATGATCTTCTGGGCGCTTTACTCCACACATTTGGTGCGGTGGATGTGAAAGCGGTACAAAGCCATTACAATGCCCTCAAGTCTATTAAACTGAATGACAGACGTTGTTTACAACCCCAACTGCTTCTGCAACCGCACCATTATCGCTGCATACTGATGCAAGCATCAACAGCAGGATTGGCTGTCATTACAAAAGGACAGCAGAGTGTCTCAGAGCAACGTTTACCAGAGTTTATAAAGGATTTGTAATCTGCTAATCACTGGATGGCAGGTTGCATTCATTGCATTCACCAGGATATCCAGAACATTACTGTCTGCTCAGCTGTATGAAGCCTCACTGTGACATCAACCGGTGCAGAGATCCAGCTAGCTCATTAACACCTACACAATACACTAGATGCTACAAAGACGTGCTGTACTTAAGCAACACAATGAAAGCTATTTCCATATATTGCGTCTTATCCAACTGTTTGCATAAAAAACATTTACAGCAAATCTTTGTTATTTTATGAGGATACCAAATCAGAAAACAGCCAGAAATGTGTTGGTAAATATCAAAATACAGCCATGATGTTCTTTAGAAAAAAAGGGGGTAATTAGCCAAAAGTTTCCTGCAATTCATGAAATATTTACTTTCCTAAGCTATGATTTTGTGTGCGATGCCATCAACTTGATGACCGGTGTACCAAAATGTTATCAGATATTTGGAGGTTAGGGTTAGGTACCTAAGCCTTGAACTAATCCAACCATGAGCATAAAAAATGTTTGAGTTATATCAGAAAAATACATGAAAAATAAAAATAAAAAGTACAAGACTGTGTACTTAACTACCCTAACAGTGAAGAAGCTACTCGTCCTATAATGCATTGGAAATTCACAGCTTCTTAAATTTAATCCCTTTTTATTATCACTTTTTAAAATATATTTTATATGTAGTCCAGTTTTTGATTTGATACATTTCATTCCTGAGTACAATCACCACTTTCTCAAGTTTTCTCAATGAATATAATTAGTAATATAAAAAATAATAATAAAACTTGTGGTTTTTATATTGGTTCATAACGCTGTAGTTTGTAGTAGGGCTGTGCGATATGACCAAAATTCTCATATCCCGATATAAGACATCTATCATCCCGATAACGATATAAATCACAAAAATGTAACATTTTCCATAAATTCTGTGAATCTCGGGCAGCTCGACTTGCGTGAAGTGTTTCCAGCTGGGCGTCGTGTAGCTGGAGTCGAGCGTTTTAACCGATGCATGAAACGATACATTTTTAGACATAAGTTGTAACGGCAACGTTATTCATTACACGGCGTGCTGCGGGGAAAAGCCTGTTCTAACGTTTGAGTCTAAGGTTTATTTTTCAGCACCTGGCGGCTCTTTTTTACTTCTCATCCATAAAAAATTAATCTGCTCTTTCACGTGATTCAGTTTATTTGTGATTCAGAAAAGTCTCAACAGGATCTTGAGCTTTATTGCGAAAGGTTTATGTGGAAAATAAACAAGCGGACACGCGATGGTTTTACCGTCATTGTTGCTAATGACAACGCATAAAAACAGGCGCTTGTCCGTCCGTAGTGTGGTTATATTAAATATAAGAGAAAGAGAGAACTTTAGGAAATTAATATAGCCACTACAGTGACCATCAAAATGATGAGAAAATATTGCTGTAAACAGTTTATTTTGCGACACCACGAAACAAACGATAGCGTAAAATGAAACGATAGATGTTTTTATATCATCATCCGACATATATCGTTATATCGAACAGCCCTAGCTCGTAGTGAGACTACTTTGGATGGTTACATTATTATGCCTCATTATCAAAATCCCAGTGAAAAGTATCAATGGGATTTTTACTTCCAGAACATCGTTGTTGTTCACATTATTATGCCTAATGTGTCAAATATATGTACAAAAAACAAAAGTGTTTACTTTATGAAAATCAGTCTTAATTAAAAGCATAACTATTCAGTGAAGTAACCTAAACTTTAAGCCCTCGACTCGACAGTGTCTTGACTCGTGTGTTATCAGTTAGGAGATCTAATTCTTCTTTTTGTTTTGTTTTGTTTTTTTTAATATCTGAACTTTAATTAGTTTAATCTATTTGGACTGATATTTAACTGTCTTTACATTTCTTTGTCATTCCTGTATTGCCAGGAATTTCCCTAACCTAGGGTTAGTGTTGGCTAATATCAGACCTCACTGAGTTAATTAGCTGGATTTACATGACAACGATTTATTTATTTTTTGGTACTGGTTTTGTTGTCATGCACGGGGCTTCAGTAGAAACCATCGTACAAACACTGTTCAAAGCATTTTAATCCCGGTGTAAATGCAGTTTAAACATTTTCTCTGTGTTGTTTTCATTCATAATTCAAGAGTGCATAATGCGCTAAAGCTCACGTACGAAAGCACGCTGGTTTTAAAGTGCTTTAAATCACTTTTAAGTCCTCTTTTATGTGGTGCTGTTTATATGATTTAGTCAAATCCATTTACCTCTTACAGAAGTGCAGCTTCACATTCAACATTCAAATGCTTCACCTTTAACACAACATGCAGTCTGCTCCTGTGCCTACATGTTCTGCTCAGATATTTATGGGCGTCTAAATGCGTGTGAGCAGGTCTGCAGCGCCTTTGTTTCACAGCGGTAATAATGCCAGGGCCAGACCCAGCGTCCTTGCCCCTTCAGCCCTGTGAATACAAACCTAGGCAATGGAACTTTTTGTGCAACGTTAACTGTCACAACCCGCGGCGGCGGCTGGAAATGGCTTAACTAAACTGTCAGATCTAATAAAGCCAATAAAGGGATCAGATAAATGTTTATTACATAGTGGGAAAAGATCATTTCTGGACAGAAATTGAGGATGACCTTTCCGGATAATTCCTCGCTGCCTTTGCTCCCCCTCCTTCTGCTGGATAAATCACCGGGTCCCTTTTGTTTCACGGCTGATGGAGCCTTGCTGACGTGGGATTGTTAAAACCTCGCCAGCTCTTCTTTCTTTGTCTCCCCAATTACAGGAGCCCTCTGAGTCTGAATGCCACCTCACCACACAGACAGGGGCAGGCTGCTGTGCCCCTGCTGTTCCAACAGTCACAGGAGATGATAATATAATACCTGAGTCTAAGTGCAGATGGAGACTTGTTTTTTTTATTGAATATCTCTCCACAGCATTAATGCTGTACAGGAAATGGTGCAGATAATGACCTCAGAACTGGTTTGCATGTCTTAACATGAGCTTAGGTTGATATAAACACTTTAAAGCTGCATTAAATGTTGTTTTTTGGTCAAGAGGGAGTCAGCAGCATCTAAAAATGAAAACACTGACTTCACTAAAAATCTGTCTCTAACAATCTCAAACATGGCGTCTAACAAGATGCTTAACGTTGGCCTTCTGTACTACTGTATGGAAACTTTGAGTCTTTTACAAACACAATATGTCTCTTAACTCACACAAAAGACAAATATTGAGAAGTGGCTTCCTTCATATGAGCCACAATATTGAAAAACGAGCACTGCTTACTTATATGCTGGATTCTGTATTAAAAGCTCCCTGAAAAAGCGCTTTATCAAAACAACAAACAGGGACTAGAAACAGATGTTTCTCTCACATGAGCTTCTCTTCACTGGCTTCCTGTTAAACCAAGAATTAAAATCCTTCCTCTCACACACAAATTTCGTATCTTAAAGACCTCGTAGTATCATTATTATCCTAATAGATCACTTTGCTCTCAGACTGCTTGTGTTTCATAGTATTTAAAAGTAGAATGGGAGGCAGAGCCTTCAGCTTTCGAGCCTGTTGTCCCAGCTCCCAGTTTAGATTCAGGAGACAGACACCCTTTTTTCCTTTAAGATTAGTCTTAAAACTTTCCTTTGGTAGAGCATATATATATTTATAACCCTCGTATAGCTGTGCTCGGACTGCTGGGGGACTTTCCATGGTGCAGTGAGCATTTTTCCCCTCTTTCCACTCCTAATGGATGCCACACTGCACACTATCAACTTCTGTCTTTGCTTAATAACATGCTTTAATGCTTAAAAGGGAGTTCTTCCTCCCCACCCATGCAAACTCCTTGCTCATAGGGCTGTCTGATTACGGTTCCTTCCTATTATTTCCAACCGTCACATTGTAGTTATTTTCTTTATACACCATGAGGCTAAAGCCTGCGTAAAGTACCAAAGCAGCCAAGTAAAGACCAAGTTTTCAAAGTCAAACGGCATTAGATCTGAATTCATTATTAATGCAGAGGGGGGGTCGAACTTATGTTTCAAAACACTGTAAAATTCAACTCTTACCCACAAAAAAATCCCTACAATACTCATCAAATATGGATGACGATGCCTAGCCAGGAGCACCTGCACTTCACTGATTCACTGAACAGATGTGGCGTGATGAGATCAGGTTAGGGGGTGTTTGAAGATGCTTCCTTTCTGCCCCGATCCCCCTTATTTTCCTCTCACACACCCCGCTCCCCGCCCCTCCTTGGCCTGTCCTCTGAGCTACATGTGGCATGGTTGCCTACTGCTTCCTGTGACAAGCCAAGCTGTCCACTGACCACTTCATTTTTGATGTTGGCAGGCAAAACTCGAGGCGTGGCGGCCAATCCGCACACACACACGAACACACACTGAGTTCAAGGGAACATCATCCAAGAAGAAGAAGAGTTTCCAAATGACCAAACACAGGCTGCTTGATGAGTGTTTGCTTCGCCTCTTCTTTGTTTTCTCTGTCTTTTCTTCAGAAGTCCATCATTGTATCTCTGTTTATCTTTCATTTCCATTCTTTCTACCCCTGCTTTGTATTGATATTTGTATTTCTGTCTTTATTGGCTGTCCCGTTTTTCTTTCTCTGAGAAGTATTTTTATCTTTTTTTTTCTGCTGCTTCTTTCTGTCTTTTTGTTTCCCTCCTGTTTTACCATCTTTTATTGTTTTTGTTTAGGGTTTAACTTTCTCTTTACCTTGTCTGTCCAAAGTGTCTGTCTTTCTCTTTCCTTATAATCTCTGTGCTTAAAGTGTTTGTTCTTCACAGTCTTTCCTGCTTTAGTCCATCTTTCGCTCCTTCTTTTTCGCCATTTGCTTTCTCCATATTTGAAGTGTCTGTCCCTCCTTTTCTGACTTCACACCATCAGCCTTTATAGACTTTTGTCTTCTTTGGCTGTTCTTATACTGTCATTTTCTGCTTTGTTTTCCCTTCTATTTTTTGTCATCGTCTGTCTCTTCAATGTGTTTCTTATGCAGCTTCTTCTGCAGTCGCAGTCTTGCTTCACTCAGTATTTCACAAATTAAATCTTTGTCATTTCTATCCGGATTTTTAGAAATCTGATTATAGTGACTGAAGTTGTATAGTCATGTATAATTAGCATTTTAAACTAAACTAAAGGATCATGAACCCAGCAGGGCAGCTGCAACTGACCCCAAACATGCTTATCTGGCCTAAAACAGGGATTGTACTAAAAGAAAAAAGAAAAAATGAGATTATAGAGCACGCTTTAGCATCCAGTGGGAGCTACCTGCATCCGCACGATCTGGTCTACTTAAGATCAAATTGTGCAGTGTGGCCCCGTGAACTAAACTAAGTTTGACATCCTTGTACTAAGCAGTATCACTGGACTCCAACATTAGTTGTTTGGGGTCAGGATAAGAGGGCTTGATTGCTGCTATCCTGCTGGGTTCATGATCCTTGTAGCAGGAGTAGAGAGGCTCTCAGTGTGTGTGTGTTCATAGCTATAGTGTGAGAGTATATGAGGCAGGAGGGCCTCACCCAGCCCATTAGATGTGCGCACTGGCCTGTGAGATGTTGTATCACTTTAATTAGTGGGGAGCTGTGGGCCACGGCAGCGTGAGGAGATGGGGAGAAGGTTGATCGTGTTTTAGTCATTGCCTAAAGCCACGGACCCACCTCCCCTCACCCCCACCCGGACTCCAACCCCTGCCACCCCCTCCTCCTCCTCCTCATCTAAAAAGCTTTGTCAAGCTTGACTTCCTCTCTGGACCTTTTGTCAAAGTGGCTGATAACAACATGACTGTTGTAATGTTTTGTTCTTTCGGGTTTTTTTTTTAAATTTATTTTTCATTTTAAGCCCTGTGGTCAGGAAAATCACCTTCATCATCTTCTATTCAGATCTTTTAATTTACACTGCAACATTTTTTTGTCTTTTCACATCGTTTTCTTTAATTGCACCCACATTTCCATACTAGGCGATCTCTAAGACCGCTCATTTAGCCATTCTGCCTCTGGCCTCTGAGAAAACTGGGCAAAACTTAAACGCTGTCACACCTTCTGAATACATTGGAAAGTAATGAACATTTTAGATAATTACGGCGAATCAGAGCACGCTGAATGCATCCTGGCAGTGAGCCAGCCCCCGCAGACGGTCAAAGATGGAGCCATAGAGAGCGGGAATGGGAATTCTGGGTAATTGGACTCCCATTGTAGGAGCTAATGAAGTGATGCGATTGAAAGGATGATTCTTTGCCATTGTCTTAAAAGTAATTCGACAGCTTGTAGCGTTTGACAGTTAATGTGAACAACAATAATTGTACAACATTTAAGCAAAACAACACAGTTTGCAAACACCGTGAAACCAAGCAGAAAATGAAAGCAGGTGTTCATAATTTTAACGTCGAAATAACTTTTCTGAATTTCAATCTGCATCCTTCATTCTATTAAAAGTGAGTAAAAAGAAAATGGAAATTATGACGAGAGTGGCTGATTTTAATGTGCGTTCTTAACTTTGGTGCTTTCTATAATATGAAGTGACTGGGGCGTGATCGTGACAGGAACCTGCTGTAATGCATGTTGCAGTGATTTCATGTCAGAGGTCATGTTTAACAAACACGACATCAAACGGTGAAGATTGATGAAAATCATCGGACAATGGCTTCCTAATGGCCAGTGTCAGATCCCATGTTTCTCTCCGTTAGGGCTGGGCTGCCGCTGGCTGACGTGGGATTGGATGGGAAATGGAGGGGGGGGGTAAGCAGGGAGGGACGGAGGTTATTGGTGGGTGGTGCTGAGGCTCTTTATTGCTGTCATAAAAGTTTACATGACTGCCATCTTTCACAATCCATGTTGACAGGACTTTTCAGAAAAAGCTTTTTGAAGCACAGAAAAAGAAAAGGAGAGCAGGTCGTACCGTTCTCTAGCCTTAGGTGCAACATATCCTTGTAATAGGAAAAGGAAAATATAGACTTATGGAAAATGAAATGAGGCACGAATGACCATAAGCGTGAAGACAATTACACCCTTTGGAAATCGTATATTTGTGAAGATAATTTCTTGTAGAGTCTGCGCGTTTGGACCCGGTGGGGTTACGGTTTCTTTTCTATGCTTGAACTCTCCTTGAACTTGGGATAAGCGTTGCCGGAGTGGGACGTGGCTATCTGCCCCTGCATCTGGTTATTTTAGCTCCAATTTGCTGCCTAATGCCACAATTACCCTGATCTATGGCTCGAGTCACCCCTTTAATGGCTTGGTGTCAAAATCAGCACATCTGTAGAAGCAAGGCCCTGAGAGCAAGTCCTGACTTTGCTCTACTTTGGACACTTTCCTGTTCTTCGACAGGCCTGAGACGATAAAGATTGGGCAGCAAAATCACAATAACACGGGAAATATTTGTGTAAACGGTTTGTGTATCATTAACTGTCTAAAGTTTTTAAAATGGCTGTATTCATTTAATAAAGTATCAAACAGGTTGATACAAACATAAAACCCATCAGAGAATCTGCAACAAGTCTATCAAGGTAGCTCTCCATGATCAGCAACTATTTACAAGGACATTATATTGAAGGAAAATAAATCCAGATGTTGTTTTATTGTTTTTTCTATATTAGCATTTAACATGCTAACTGAGCAGTCCACCATAACTAAGAGTGTTAAGGTTAATAGTGTTAAGGTGGACGATAAAGAAACGTATTCTTGTAGATTACACAGAAAGTGTAATTTATGGTTCTGCAAAAGTGTCGTGGATTCAAAAACCACAAACATGATCCTGTGCAAACTGCAACTGCAAGTCACTGGACGCGGATGGACAAAAAAGTCGTCAAATATTAAAAATACTGCATAAAAAGTACAGAAAGTGACTGCAATGGAGACTTTTCACTGTTTTTAAACTCTCAGCTTCACGTCAGCTCTTTCTATGTAATAACTTGGCTCTCCTCCACAGCTGGCTGATGGACCAACAGCAGCACAAAGTCCACAGACTTGACATGTATGTATGTTTTTGACACTGCCTCCACTGACAACGAACACTCTCTGCAGGTGGACTGCCTTTGTACTACCCCCACCAAAGCATAAAACAAGCATAATTGTGACATTAGGCTACATTTTTACACATTATGACTATCTGCTTTAAAATTGGACCACATTAAAAGGTTGTAAACACCTTTTAAATGCAACCTTTTATAAACTGACAACCTTCCTCCAGTTGGATATAAAATGCTTAGCTCATACAGACACGTTTACACCTGTAACTGACGACACATCGGTCGCGGTGCTAATTCCCGTAAAGCTTAATGAACTCGCTGCTCAGCTCTAACAACATGGTGCTGTGGAGAGATACTGCAGTGTGGAGAGAGTGACTCCACTTTGGCTGCCCAGAATCCTCTCTCAGCGATGAAAAGCAGCCCCCTGAAGTCCACTCCATCACGGCATGGCTCTCTGCCCTCGCTGTGGCGTGACTGGGACAAGGATGAGTGGCGGTAAAGGACAAACTCATGGACACCAGTTGGGTTCCCAGAACCAGCACACATTATTACCCCCAACAGAAGCCGAGTGAAGGCGGGAGCCAGGAGCCTGTCCTCGGCACAGCTTCGGTGGGAGATGCAAAAACAGATGGCCACCCCCAGCAAGACATTAGCAACAGAGATTTGAAAACATCTTGAAGCCCCTGTCGCCACACAGAGACTGCGGTCAGGAGGCTAATGTGTGAATAGTAAAACATCGCAGTTAACGGTAAAATGAGCTGCGATAAGAGCAACAGCTGTCCAAAATTACAAGTAACTGCACACTGCGATGTATTTACGCGGGTCTTCAGTGTAACATTCAAAAGGCCTTTGTCTGCATGGATGCGAGGACGCTGTAGTTAAAACAAGGGAGAAGCTATTGAAATGAAACAAGCCAAATAAAACAGAAATTGCTGCATCATCAAGTATAAACTATTTATTGATATGCAGCCACATCAAAAGAAGGCACAATAAAACTGAAGTCTGCTTATTCAGAATGGATGTTCAGCAGGTGCCAAACTATGCTTCAGAAAAGCATTTTGTGTTCAAACAAAATCGTGTTTTTGTGCCCAGCCATTTATGATGCGCCATTACAGCCATCATGACCTGCCTGTGCTCCTTTGGATATCAGTGTAATTATATGTGTGTATGCATATTAATATTATAAAATGCCCCAAGCACTCAAATTTTCTCATCCTATTAAGCGGCCCTTATCGGTTGTAATCACTCCCATAGATGTGGCGTGGAGGAGCCCTCTTATGCTCGTACTTTAGGTGATAAACAGAAAACAACCCAGATTGTGCAGGAGACCTTGTATTGGATATGAAATCTCTTCTCCAAGGTAACCTAGAAAAAGGGAGCTTTGTGCAAAAGGGTGTATTCTAACCAACCATCCTCCTTCCCTGACCCTAACCAAGGAGATTTTTCACTAAACACTAAATCTAATATTTTTTCATAGTCTCTGAGTAATCGTGTTCAATAATTGTGATCTCAATAGTGACTTAATAAGTGATCGATAATCGATCGGACCTGTAAAATGACCACTGTATGTACAATATGAAGACATTTACCTGCTACTTTACCTACATTTACATACTGGAACCAAATAGACTTCCTCGGGAGCTGTGAACTGTAATGCGACATATTTAAAATTTAAATAATGACACCAAACGGATGGTGATTAATTTCATATTTGAGAGCAAATCAACAGTTTGCTGTATTCTAAACACTCCTGGTAAAAATGCCAATTCATGTTGCCAGGTTTAATAATAATCATATTAGACAAAAACTAGAAAAAAGACGAATGATAATTCAGTTAAAACTGCAACAATTAACAACTATCCATCCGTTATGTTAACTGCTTCTCTAATCCAGGGTTGTGGGGGCAGCTGGAGCCCATCCCAGCTGTTATTATTATAGTTTAATTGGTTTCATCCACTTTTGGCCGCCTGAGTTTAAGATTTTTGGTTGGTGCTCAACAGAAAATAAAGAGTTTACAACCTCTTAAACCATATTCTTTGAAGGAGAGCCATCCATATAATGCCTGGAGAAGAGATTTTCTTTTGATATTAAAGGTGAACAGATCACCACCGCCCTGATGCAAACATCCAAACAAGTGCTGCGGCAAGACGTGCACAAAAAAGACAGCAGAAAAAACAGAACCCAAGGTGACACGTATCATTGTCTGCAGTCCGGCGGTTGTTCAGCAGGGGCGATATTTGTCGCAGCGGTGTCAAGAGACTTGTGAACAGAGGGTTTGGCTATTCCTGGACATATTCTCCACACCTGCGCCCCGGAGTGCGCTGGGTTGGCATTTCAAACTTTATCACCTGTCACAAGAGAGAAACCGGCTGCTCTGGAGAGCACTGCACCCCACCGCCATCCTCCACGCTCCGCCTTTTAATTCACGAGACACCACACCTGTCCTTGGAAGTTGCGCTTGGAAAGAAAAGACAAAGATTTCCCCAGTGGGAGGGCTGGAGCTCTGTCTATGTTGCCTAATTGATTCGAAAGGCGTGACGTCATGTTGATCATGTAAAGCCAGAAGCTGCCTTTTCATATATCTATCCATTCGTATCGGCAAATAACATCCAACTTACCAGCATTATTCTCTCTACAGGCTTTCTGTCTCTTGTTATTGCCTCCTGAATCCTTTCATTTTTACTGCTGCAGGAACCAAATGTCCTCATAGGGATTATAATCCACAGGACTGCTGTCCTTTGCCGGTTATTAGGGTTATAAAACGATAACTGTACAACAGTCTTTGGAAAGAATGGATCCATTAACGTGATCTCTGATTGGAGCAGGAGGAAGGCTGAGTTCTTCCTGCTATCACATGACCCGCATCAGTTTACACAAACAAAGCTGAGGAAACGTCAGTGAAGAGGTAGGCAGCTGGGTTTAGGGTGCATATTAGCATCTTTATGTATAAAAGGTTGATGGCGAGATGATGGGATGGAGGCATCTGCAGCAGGAGGAAGCCTCCATAACCACAGGAACGTATATTTTATAAAGAGAAAAGGAGAGATGTGTGTATGTGGTGGCAGTCTCCCGGGGACACACTGATCAAGGTGACATGTCTCTCTGGTCTCCACAGGGGGTGTCTGGGCTCCAGAAGGCCATGGGTGTCACGACAGCAAAGCCCCACACTGGATGATGTCACACCGCACAAACACACACACAGACACATGTGGACTGACAACACCACCACTGGAGATTGTGAAAGGTTAAGACTGTTCGTCTAAATATAAACTGCTGTTTTTGTTAGAAAACACAGTGTAATATACAAACCATGCTGGAAATGCATTAGGAATATTAAAATATTCATCATCTGTTCACTGAAACTTTAAATCACACTGAAACCCCGATAAACCCACCCCGCCGACATGAAGAGTCTTCTTCTCCGTTTACACAGATTCATTTTGATCTTCTATTAACTGGTAACGCACAAAAATAAATAAAGAGTAACACGTAACAGAAGTTATTAGCTGTGGCTAATTTAAACAAATTGTAAATATCACAAATATTCAAACTTAATTATAAAGTAAAAAATGAGCCACTTGACTGCAGGAGTGTGTTTCTTTGGATTAAAAGTATACATACTAATGAGTTTTTCCCGTCCACATAGACAAATAACTTCTCTTTGCACAAACGTATCTTTGCTGTGCGTCCAATATTCAATAGAAATCACAAATAAGTGGATCAGTTAACAGGTTTTAAAGCTGAAACTGGACAGTAAAGATCCTTAAACAAGAATCTGGAGTTGCAGAAATGAATTTCTCTCACAACTCTAACAAATAGTGCTCAAACAGCTACGTTTAGGGTGATGAATGTTTTCCTCTAAGGAATCTTGTCTCCTACAGTAAAAACTGAACTTTTAGTTTTTTAATCTAATCTAATTTACAGCTATGAGAGCTACATTTCCACAATAAAGTATTTCTTAAAAAGTAAAGCTACATTTCACCTCCACTTTGTAATAACCAGAGGGAACACTGTGATCATGTAATTATTGGGCAGCTGAAGTGGGACGGTCAAAAGCTCCGCTCTTTAGGCATTAGCAGCTAAGTGCTGGTCATTATCTGTCCTATAGTCCACTACGCCCACTCATGTCTGTGTCTGCATGTGCTGTGCGATCATCAAAAGTGCACGCCGGGGGGGAGTTAGGGAATGAAGCATAATGTCAGCAATAACACAAAGGACCTTGGTTTAACATTTCAGCCTGCACTGTGTCCCTGCTACAGCCCAGAGCAGAGCCAACACTGGCCTGCTGCTACTCTCTGACCCACCCATCCACAGGCTCTGCTTCACCATCTGAGGTTTGGAAATGTGTCTGCTGCAAATGCATACGGTCCACGTAAACACACCACCCCCTGCAAACAAACACTTGTTAATGTGTTGCTGGTAAATTTAAAACTGGATTATTTTCCCCCAACAAATGTATATAAATATGCGAAGGAGTACATGCACTTTATACAGGGCTACATCTAAGTTTAGTCTACTAAAAGATACAGGAAAAAAGAGCTACACTGAAAATAAAATTACATTTTTAGTTTCAGTGAAGGAAGCATTTTAGTTTGACATCTATGCCAATAAGGGTCTCCATATCATCCATCCACAGGCAGTATAAAGGTGACCGTAGAGCTACAAAAGATCAACCCCATGCTGACGTGTATAGAGGTGTACAGAGGTCTATGGGAAATGAGTCTTGGCTTTGACCTCTATAAACATTTTCCAGACAAGTTTATGCACTCATTACAGAATAACACATGAAGTCTACTTTGGTCATTCTAAGAAAAATAAAGGAATAAAGCCAGCTGCATAGCGGATGAGCGTGCAGCTTCCTGTTAGATACTCGTTGCTTGTTATTTCTGCCTTCAAGGTTGCAAAACAGGACTTTAAAAACGAATGGATATCTGTGCATGAATGAACACTGATGAAGTTATTTAATACTATAATTCATCATCATATAATAATAATCTCATTTGCCAAATATTTTTTGTCAAATATATAAGATCTTCAACGTCGTTCAGCTGCCTCTCCACAGAGTTGGGGGAACACCAACTGCAGGTACTGGTTTTACTGGCCCTTTAGCTGGCAGCGGTTACCAGAGCAGAAGGCACATTACTGCAGACAGAGGAGAAGAATGTTCTTCTGACCAATAGTGAGGCTCAACAAAACCTTGGTCAGCCTGATGGAAAAGAAACACAAACAGGAAGGGCCAGTCCTAACCGGTACGCATAACTGAACTTTCAAAATAAGACTAAGTGGATTGTTCGCTAATAAATTGATTGTACAAGGCATCATTTCCTTGGATGGATGAAAAAGTACAAAAAGAGGCAGCTGAAGCAGGTTGTCAAATATACTTCTGATGTTGTAGCAACATCAGAGACGGGTCTATAAATAAATGGTTGTTGTTTAGAGACCTGAGATGCCTGAACAGAGCCCAGATTTCTCCCCCCCATCAGCTGTGGCAACCAAGATAAAGCCTTTCTAAATATCTGACTTCTTAGTTTTATCATAATTAAAACCATATTTATGTAAACAAACACTTGCACAGCTACAGTATAAAGAGACGAGCAGAGCGAGTAATGTTTTAGGCCTTATTTTGGCCTTGTTTCAGAAACTTTGAGATTTTTAACGACCTCCATGATTTTTCTTGCCCATATAAGCTCCTACAGTACAAAGACACATATGCCACAATGCATACACACATATGTAACAGCCATCCATCCCTTATCTTCGCAGTCCTCTGTCATAAAACCCCAACAGCCACACATTTTCACCCTCTGCTTTTCCAAATTCTTACCCCTCCTCTCGTCTCTCTCTCTCTCACACACACACACCTCCTCAACCAAACTGCTTGAGCCACTTGCCTGCCAGGGAGGCAAGATGGCCCTCCAGCCCTCCAGCCAATCAGACAGCTTGGCTCGCACGGGAGATCACAGGACAGCTGATCCAGCCCTCTGACTTCCTTCTTCGCCTGCTCTTCTGGAAACTTTTGGACCTGCATCACCATGAGAGCGTCACTGGTCTGCTGCAGAGACAGATAATGAAAGATGTTTGTGGCATGATTTAGGATTGTGTGATTATGTATTTCCAATGAAAATGATTGCAGGAAAACAACTAGCCGTCCACCAACGCCCTATTTCCATCTAGATTCTGTGTCTTTAATCATTTCTCAAATATAATGAATATTCAGTTAGTTGTTAAGCTTTAAATCATAGCTGAACAAATAAAGGCTGGTTTCTAATAAATGGAGAGTGATTAAAGCAAGCACGCAGCCTGAAGTCTTTAAATATGCAACTTCTGTGTGTTGAATTACTTTGGTAGCAGCTTAATAGTGATCATAAAACACAGCACAGTGAGAGTGAGTGGAAAACAATTTGTGAATACAGCTACTTCTATCCAAACAGAAGCCTGAGCAGCAGTGTGATATGTGTAATGACAGCGATAGAGACTGAATACTGTGAATGCTGACAAAATTAAAATTATACAGAATTTATCTATGCAGCAGCTAGAAACATTAAGAATTTATTATTAGCAAATTGCATAAACATTAATTTAAAAAGAAGTCTGTCAGGAAATGACACGTATAACAAAACATACCAGAAAAAATGCAAGAAAACCACAAAATCTTTGTTTATTACACCTCTTTTTAAAATTGACTAACATCTGGACTCCGTCTACACGCTGCAACCATACATCTTTCCTTTTGGTGCAAAGATAAACTCAGAATTTTACACATTTCGCACAGCTTACATAGTTTTCTGCTCTGGAAGAATGTAAAATGGACTGTTTGTGAAGGTTCTCAGTCATCCAGGTCATCGTAGTCTAAGGAGCTTGGAAAGAAAAGCGTCTGGACTTCTTTGGGTTTCTTGAAGATGTTTCACCTCCTATCCAAGAAGCTTCTTCAGTCCTAAGAGCGATTGGTGGAGAGTCCCAGATTTTAAGCCCTATGGGAGTGTCCCCAAGAGGGTCATGGACCGCCTATTGATCCTCTGCCTAATCACACGAGCCAAGTGTGAAAAGAGGTGTGGGTCACAATCAGTCAAGGTTTGAAAGAGGAGTGAAAGAAGCCATCTATGTCCACTGTGAACGACCATCTTTGGACAGAGGCGGGGGTTTACAACATCACCTGTCTGCCATCTATAATCCAGTTTTGAGATCCCTCCCCAGACGCCTTAACGCCCACTCACATCCTGGACCATTTGACCTCAGGAAATCACACTCAAAGTGCTCTATACAACTTGACACAGTGCTTTTTATCTAACATTCACACACATCGATACTTGGGGTTAGTATCTTTCCCAAGAATATTTGGCAGGCAGACTGGAACCACCAACCTTCGGATTAGTAGATGACCTCCTCTACTTCCTGTCACCCAAGGTGATTAAAGCGCTGCTGAACAACTTGCTGAGATCTTTTGATTATTTCAATTGGCTCTGTGAGTCTTACACACATAAATGATACATTTTTCAATGAATAGCTACTACAATGTTCACAGTGACCACAATCGATTGTTATATTTACCCTCTCAGCTGAAAAGAATCCCTTTGAGACTGTGGGAACTCAGCCGACGCCCCTATCCACAGCCATTTACGGCACATAAAGTAACAATGTGGTACATCTAATAGATCACCAACACTATGAGCTGTCAGTAAGTGAAGAAAGCATGCTCTTAGTTTATATTCAGTGTAACATGCTTGCTGTGCTTGTCTTCCTGTCTGCAGCTGGTGGTGGAAATGCTGATCATGCTGGCATCAAGTGGCATTTGGCTAAGATGCAGAAAAACAAAACTGAGTTGTTCTACCTTGAAATTTGCTTTTTCTCTTTTGGAAAGGGGAGATTTAGATGGCAGGGGGCCAAATGAGAGAAGAAAACCTCTCTGCCTGCTTCATCTACACACCAGAGATTAAATGTAACATTTTTGTTGATACACAAACATCTTTGATTTGTCTGATTTCTGTAATTTATCTTACATTAAGGTCAAACTACAGTGAAAGTATTTGTATCAGCACCAGAAAAAGGATTTCTCTCTCAAGTTGAAACAAATAAAACATATTTTTTATAATTAGCCTGTAAGCTTTGGCAGTCAGTCCATTTCTTTTTTTTAGGAAATTAAAAAGGTAAACTCTTCTGTATGCACATGTATCTTCATTTGACAACAGAATTTGAAAACCTGGGCCCTATTTCAGGAAGCCGGTTTAGTGCAAACTCTGAGTAAGTAAACCCTGAGTTAACGAAAACTCTGGGTTTTCGGTTTCACAAAGCGAGTTCAGATTAATTCTGAGTGAGTTACTATGACGACACACTCCGTGAAGCTAACCTGCCCCCTAGCAGGTTTACTTCAACTAACCCTGACGTTCTCCGCCTCTTTGTCGGAAACCTGACTGTAGGAAGTGTCAGACATGGCGTGCTCCTTCCTTGAAGAGCCAGTAGATGTTGAAGCCCAAATTCTCCGCAGAGCTCTCCGCCGGGAGAGAGTGATTAGAGCGCGTTCGGACATTTTATCATTTCCTGATGATTTCCTGTGTGAAAGTTACCGTTTCTCAGCACAATCTATAATTTATTTGAATAACATCCTCAGGTCTAATATTACTCATGTGACACATCGCGGACATTCTCTCAGTTCTGTACATATTATTTGTATTGCACTTCGGTTTTTTGCAAACGGGAGCTTTCTGTATAATATTGGTGACGCTGAGCACGTTTCCAAGGCTACCGTCTGTCGGGCAGTCAGGAATGTTACAGTTGCACTGAAACGTCTCGTGTACTCGTTTGTGGTGTTCCCCGGTCATAGACCCACAAGATTTATCAAAGAGGGATTCCACAAAATTGCAGGTATCAGGATGAACAAAACTTAATACATGATGTGGTGATACTTGAACTACTACTTAAATTTTACATTTATTCTCACGGTTCCCAGCCGTGATTGGCTGTATAGATGGCACTCACATTCCAATCATTGCTCCTTCAGTAAATGAAGGAGACTATGTGAACAGGAAGTCTTTCCACAGCATTAATGTACAGGTACATAGTCCCCTGTAGCATTTCAAACTAACAAATTATTTCATTATAGTAATGGATGCTAATTTGTGTTCTCTGCACTGTGAAGATCATATGTGATGCTGCCAACATTATCACAAATGTGGAAGCCAACTGCTCAGCCTCTGTGAGTGGTGGTGGTGGAGGACCCCCACCTGTTTTTCGGGCCTCCGCTTTTTTTTCTGTTGGCTATAACGGGTCACATTTGAGCATACAGAGTAAGCAAATATGTACTTGTAATGTGCTCAGATAATTTCAATAAGTGCTTACAGAGGGGAAATTAATGTAGCCTCTAACTGCAATTGATTTACATCGGACAAACAGACCAAACACTATGGCTCATAATACAATTACACCTCACCTGTTTGGACTATATTTTTATATTTCATTTTTACTTGCTGCCAGGAACGTTTGGGGCCTGTTGGGTTGCACCTGCGCTCACATCACAAAATAAAATGTATAAAATAAAAAATAAAATAAAATATAATAAAATAACGTGTTAAATGGGTGGAAATCCCTAGATCAATGTTTGAATTGACACTCACGCATTGACTCTGTCGGCCATGTTTTGCCATGCATGCTCCCTTTCTTTTGCAGCTGAGGCTGTGTTACTTTTTTCCGCGGAATTTGCATGTTATCGGCATATGCTGCCATCAGAATTTCGACCTCAAGCGCTGTAAGATACATTGACCGCGCCTTCTTTCCCTCCGTCTCCATGGTGACTCGCTTAATCTGTGCTCCACTAATCAGGGCTTTATGTATCCTCGTGCGCGCGCTTAACTTGGGGTTAAAGCAACTCCGCGTTGACTGAACTAATTGTTATCAGCCTTTCTGAAACGGAATATTCCAAGTTGGACAGTTCGGGGTTACTCAACCCTGAGTATCGTTTTTCACTCTGAGTTTTCTAAACCGGCTTCCTGAAATAGGGCCCTGTAGCATGATAGTAGCAAATAGCTCAGCCATTACTATGATGACTCTTTGAATTCCAAATAAATGTAAATTTATTTGAGGAGTAAGGAGTTAGAGCTATCACCTATGATGAGGGTTAACAAAAGTCTATGACTTTTATTGCTATTTCTTGCTAACAATAATGTGTTTTATGTATTAGTAAAGAAAACTCAGCTGACCATGGTGGCCATTTTTGGGGGAGTTAAGACCAAAATCTCTTTCTGAGGGGTTTGGGGGTAGGCGTGGGGCCTGTTTTTTCTCTTGAAAACAAACACTTGTACACATCCATATAGAAACAGACATCTGCACACACAAACACAGTCCTCAGCACACACTCTGGTTGTGAAAATCACATCCCTGTTCTACTGGGAAGGGAAACTGTTGTGTGATTATGATGAACTGGTTAAACTGCAATTACGCCGGCGAGCGATGGGAGAAGAGACGACAGCAGTTTAGACGACAATTTGGGAGGCGGCTGCCGTGGCTGCTGCAGCTGGGGCCTGTTTTATGCAGTAATTGATAGACTCTGCCAGTCACTAGTGGGTTCAGAATTAAAACTCAAATTATCATCATTAGGATCTCCCCCTCTAATTGCTGCATCAAAGGCACATCAGCGTTTTTGTTTTTCATTATAAAATTACACTTGTGTTATCTAATTTCATCAGCTGCATTGACAGCGCCCACGAAGGCCTTGCCGGTGATTTGAGGAGGAGGTTGTTTGTGATTTTTATCATCCTAACTCATTCAAACGTGATAGATGTTTGTCAGATGTGACCCCAAATCGCTTCCTGGTGTTGATGCAAACCATAAACACAATTCTACTTCAAATAAATGCAGTATAACCAATTTGAACATATTCTCTTTTGAATTACTTACTTATTAATTACTTGGATAAAATCCAGTCATTCACTCTCAAACATTAAATGATTTGATCCACATTTAAACACGTGTAAGGAGAGATACAAACGCTGTACTACTAAACACACAGACTCCTCATGCCGTTACAGTGTGACAAGCTTTACATGCAACTCCTTCAACAGTAGACTGCAAGCTTCCAACCAGGAATCCTGAGATCAATTTAGGAGATTTTAGGGGAAAAATAAGCAAACAATGTGTTTATTTTACAGATTTTTATTATATATTTAGAATATATATGTCTTAAAAAATGGGGCCAGAAAAACTAACTATGGCTCTTCTTCAAGTTCATAACAGACATTGACCATGTGAGGCTGCATTAAGGAGTCATTACACAAAATTACTGGCAGCTGACAGTGCCCAACTTAGCCTCCTATACGTCTGAAAAAGGTGATTTTCAATAACATTCCTGTGTTTTTAAATGTACTCTAAGAAGTATGTAGTACAATAAAAACAAGTGGAAAGATTTTTGTTATGTAGGCGCAGAAAATGGATAATAGTTATTGATTTGTAAATAATATTAATACATTTTAACATTTAATATTACACTAGATTACATTTCTAACTAACTAGGCCACCCATTCTCTTTCTCTTGACAATACATTCTTTAAAGCCGTAACGCATTTTGGGGTCAACTTGAAAGAAAGGCAGCTTTAAAAATATAAGAGTGGGGTTAAAGGTCAAATTTCCCAAACAACGACAATAACATTTAAACTTTTTTCCATGTTAAAATACATTTTATGAAAGTTAGGGTCCACAGTAATGTGATATTAAGAATTCCCATATATTATTCCCTGTATGTTGCCTACATGCTGTCAATAAAACAATGGTGGTAAGAAACACAGATGTAAAAATAGATCGATATAGTATTATTATGACTTAGACCTTCAGATCAATCTATAGACCTTGAAGGACAGGTCAGAGGTCAAATGTGACATGATATTTTAAATCTTTACACGGTCCCTTCTATATGTTGACAATACATGCACATTGTAAGAGTCATGGCTTCTAAGGTGTAAGGCATGTTTGTCTATTTTCAACCAGTAAGTCACTGAGTTGACCTTGAAGGGCTTGGTGGATTGGTAACATGACTCCGCTCTACACTCCTACAAAGTTTTATCAGATTTCATTGAAATCAGTCAGTCACTGCTTTTAATTACACCGTTGTTGTTTGTCAGCAGCAAAATAAACACTTGAAGCTTATTAAAATATTGAATTTCTAAATGTTGGCTATTAGAGTGCTGACAGTGTAACAGAAGAACACAATCAAATTAGCTGTGCTGTGAAACTAAGTGGCACTGTCCAACTAAACACTCTTCTGCTGTCCAGAAGGTAAAACGATTACACATCACTCTGAAAACATGAAAGCTAAACAGTTTTGAAAGCCTTCTTTATCAGACAATGTACAGAGTCTCCTTGCCCCCAGCTTAGTGAGTCTGTGTGTACTTCATAGGCGCCCGTGCCGAACATACATGCTGAAGATATTTGCTGAGCAGGCTGATGTTTCCCTTAAACCTACGACAATTGGATGCATGTGTGATTTCTGTGGGTGTGTTTGTGTGTGTCCTTGACGCCAGCAGTGTCCCGCTGTTATCCAGCTGTAACACAGTCAAACACCGAACAATCAGCTTTTGCAGGGCTGCCAAGCAGTTAGCAAGATGTCAGTTAGCCTACAGTCTGTCACACAGTGGAGCTTAAATGGTTAAAAATGGCATCTTGGTACAAACTACATATCCAGCAAGTTGCATATAAGAAAATGTGCTTCTAAAGTATAGATGCTTTGCTATTTCATTTGTAACTTAATTGCAGTAACAATGTCTGTGCAGCTTGGGAGTTTGGGATGTGCAGGTGAGCTAGAAAAATGTCCCAGCGACATTGTGTACTGTTAACTCACCTCTGAGAGTCATATTTTGATGCAGCATCACTCCGTTACCAAAAACACCAAGAGTATTTTCCTCACTAAAATCTGGCCCAATTAGAGAATATTAATGATTGTTAAATGTGCATATGCTGGAGCTGGAAAATGGGAAGGTTAATAGACAGGCAGCATCACACGATTGCATTTATCAGTTTCTATTTATCTCTCCTTGGGAGGTGGCAGGTTTACAGTAAATACCTTCTGTCCCCCTAATTTCCTAATGATGGTGATAATGATGGAGAATGGCGCAGTCATTAGCAAGGACAGGCTCTGTGCATCACTCTGTCAGCTACGTCTCTCCCAGGCCCACAATGAGAAGTGATGGGGCCCAGCTGTTCCCCACATCCTCTCCCCAAACTGAACCTCTCTCAGAGACTGAGAGAAGAGAGGGGGAGAAAGAGGGCGGAGCAACGGAGAGGAGGTAAGAAAGGAACACAGTGCACAAAACAGAGAAAAGAAGAAAAAACACCTGAATATCTGCCAACCAACAGAGGACAGAGGGTGTCACAGGCCTGTTTAAAGAAATCCTTCCAAAATCATCCTTGTGTACCTATTACTAATGCAAGTTTGGTCCCAAGTTTCAGATTACAAACGTTTTAGGATCTGTTGATCAGTCTGATAACAGTCTAACACTAAAAAGCAGATAAAAAAGTTTGCTGCTTTGACAAGGTGGCAGTTCATCATCTGACTGTTACGCGTACGAGTAAATAATTTATACTTGCAGGCTTGATGTCATTTCTTTAAATGGGGGTGCACATCACACATTTTCACATTTTAAACTGCAAATGAAGCAGAGCTACTCTGGTAGAGTCAAAGATTTGGAAACTGTCTGCAGTTATGTGTGAAAGTTCACCCAACACAGCAAGTATCTCCCAGGGCTTTTTAGTAACGATGCTAATCCATTAGTACAGCGGTCCCCAACCCCTGGGCCTCGGACCGGTACCGGTCCGTGAGTCGTTTGGTACCGGGCCGCGAGAGTTGAGGCTCAGGTGTGAAATGTATAGTTTTCAGGGTTTTTATCGGTTTTCAGCATTATTTTGTTATCGTTTTTATCGTTAACTCGGTTTTCCTGGGTCTTTTCACGTGTGTTATAAATAAATCTTCTTTTTTTCGGTACCGGTACTAGTTTTATTTTGTTGTATTTATCCGCGACACCTTAAAGGCCGGTCCGTGAACATATTGTCGGGCATAAACCGGTCCGTGGCGCAAAAAAGGTTGGGGACCGCTGCATTAGTATACACTTACCTTGTTGGTGTTGGGTTGAACCCCCCTTTTCACCTTCAGAACTGCCTTGATTTTACGTGGCATAGATTCAACAAGGTCCAAATGTTGGTCCATGTTGACAGCATCACACAGTTGTTGCAGTCAATGATCAATGATGTGAATCTGCCATTCCACTACATCCCAAAAGACTAAACTAATAGACTGAGACTGAGATCTGGTGAGTGTGGATGCCTTTGAGGATAGTGAACTCAGCAACTCAGTGAACTATCATCACCTCACTCATCATCATTTAAAGAAAGAGTTCTTCCTTCTCTTTCATTCCAAATGACGCTCATAAAAGGTCATTTGATAATTGGGGTTCGTTCTCTAATATTGCAGCATCTTTTACCTTTCACCTTACAGTATAAAGAACTCTGAGAAGAGCCTTACTGTGAAGAGCTGCAACATCAAATTGAACAGAACAAACTTGGGTGAAAAGGACTATTAAAGTGGTCTCAGATGAAAATGAAACTTCACCCTCCAGATGCTGGTGTTAGCTCAAGCTCAGCTGCCTTTAAATGTAGATTTCCTTGAATCTGTGTAAATGAAATGCTGTCTGTTATTTCAGAAATGCTTGGACATGCTAATGGTAGGAAAACACAAATGGTGCAACGATTCAGTTTAAGGACCAAGCATTTAAACAAAATAAACAAGATTCACACTGTTAAAAATGGTTTAGACAAACCAAGGACTAACCAAAGGAAACATTTACAGCCAGAGAGACTTATAACCAGGGGTGCACATAAGTGGTCCGCAGGTGCGCATTCGCTGTCAAAATAAAAGACGCGCACCAGATAAGAAGTTGCAACGTGCGTTCGCGTACATATAAAAGGCGCTGTTTTTGTCCGCTAGAGTGGGATTTTCCCGGCACATTCTGCACCACATCTCTGTGCGTTCATCATTTGTTTGAAGCCAGCTCACCTCCTGCAACCACTTTTCCAAGAATACGCGCTTCTTTTGCGGTTCGAACTCCTTCTGACATTTCTTTGGAGGTGGAGGAACACCAAAGTAATTGCTTAAAGGAGCTTGCTTCTTGACATCTTTAAGAGTTCTAAACAAATGTCTGTCCTCCTCCAGAAAATCGTATGTACTCAAACACGCGTTGCAACTTCTTATCTGGTGCGAGTCTTTTATTTTGACAGCGAATGGGCACCTGCGGACCACTTATGTGCACCCCTGCTTATAATGGACATAAATATACAGAACCATCAGTAAATACAGCAAATATTTATCATTTTTAGATCTTAGAATGACCTCTTATTCTGTGCACTACTGCTATATCCCTTTCTCTACTTGCAGTTTTTTTTATATTTTGCATCCTCCTTTTGTCTGCTGTCTTAATTAGCAGTCCACACCACATGCACTGCTATCAGCCTTGTGAAACATGCTACAATTAGAGTTGATAGTCAAATATTCCTCTTTTCCAATAGATTAATTTGAGAGCAAGGCTTATCAGACAGGCCTCGGTTGTGCTGCGCACCAATTGCTTTCAATAAAAAGAACACTGGCACAAAGTAATCTGCGAAACACCCGTGCTATTATCAGAATGAAAGTTAAACACTCAGAACCCACTCAATAAATTCACAGGAGACTGCAAATGGACATTTTCATTTGACTTCCAACTCTTTTGAACTGTCTTTCTTTTTTTCCTCTTAATCTTCTTGCAGTGTATTGAATCCTTCAGAGGTACATATTGGCAATTAGACACCAAGGAATGGCTGATTATGTACCGCATAAACCTCAAGTTGAATAAATTATATCCTCCCCCCCGAAAAAAATCAGTCTGTGATTTAAAAATGCTCAAAATTTCAAAGTCACCTCTGATGAATAGTGCAGGGTGATTAATTCATGATGGGAGACGCCACCTTGTCAGGCCAAACTCTTCACTGGGTAATGGCAACACATGCATAATAGAAAGGTGGTTCTCTGCCTCCCCTCGTTGTCTGAGAGACTTCAAAGGAATTAAAAATGGGGCCATCAAATTACATCTGTTGAGTTGCTTTGCTCAAACGTTGGATTCGAAGCAGGAGAGTACATCATTTCGCTTGGATTGTGTCTCCAATGTAGTGAAACGCCGGAACGAATGAAGTTGACTAGTTTGGAAAAGACTGAAATATTTCATCTCAAATTTTTAAAAACTGGGGGGATTTGGTGTGTTTTTTTCTGTAAAAGAGCTTGAATACATATTAAGCTTCCCTGAGGCAATATCTGTCAATTCATTAAACATTTTTCCTGCATAAGTAAAGACATTCAGTCTTTGAAACTGAACTACAACAAAGCCTGATTTCTTTCCACCTGGCATCTCCTCTACATAAGGCTGTGAAAACAAGTTAAACGTGAGTTTCAAAGTCACTTTTCAGGGAAAATAAGTGGAAATTGCAGCTGTAGTGAAGCAGACCCATGGCCTAATTACTCCTCTGTACATCTCTCTTTTACTGAAAGACTGAACAGTCAGTTCAGCAGCAGAGTGACCTTTTCTCTAAACCCTCCAATAACTCTCCAGCTGACAGGCCGAATGAGCAGATGATCCCGGACTCCTTCATGGTGTGTTGCGACTGCACTCGGTGCAAAATGACAAGTGAATCAAGCTCTATTTTTACCTCCGGGTGGGGAACTTGTGTCACTCTCGACCACTGCACCCAAGAAAATCCGCCATGAAGTTTGGTTTTGGGCAATCTGACCGCTGACACCGCGGAGCTGTCACTGTGATGCCCTTCCCTTCCATCAACCAATCCCCTGCCTCGACCTCACACTACTCCTCACACCTGACTGGCACCAGGGGTAGCGTGCCAGGCCAAAAGCATGATTGACACCTCGCCCGATCTTCTGTAAACACCTTGAGATCTCAGCACCTCCAGCAGGGAAGATCAGTGACTTGTGTGAAAGAGGCCTCTCCTCCTGGCCTCAGCTCAAGTCCGCTGGCACTCGCTATGATGCAGCTCGACTTGTCAGAGGGAGTAACAAGATGCTGAGTGACTTAGCACCTCTGGAAATGTCAGCCCCCGAGCTGGCGGACGCCAGGCTGAGTGGAGTGGGGAGTGCACAGACCCCAGTGCGACTGGCTCAGCTGCTGCCTGTAAGAAGCAAAGGACGGCACATACGCTCGACGAGACAAGACAAGCAGCAGAGATGAAGCCGCGCCCTTGTGATATGTTCTTGCCCCATTCCCCCATATTTCTGCCACACGTCTTACGCTTGCGTCTCTTTTTCGAGAAGTGCATCTGCTATCGTCCAGCTGCTGCTTTGCCTGAAACGGACCTTTGCTGCCCTAATGCTCAATGTGCAGTGGAAACGACAAAGTCCATCCGCGATGATGATGATGCGGGCAAAAGCAGAAACCAGAGCACGCCTAACTGCCCCGTTATTGCTCTGGTGAATCATGCTATAGGAGACAAGGCACCAAAGAGACACCCAACGCAGGGAGGAACTCGGTCACGGCACAGTTTGTCAGACTGCACTTACTTACAATGCCGACAAGCACATTTTTTCTCTCCCCGAGGAAACTCGAGGACGTATACTGCAACATATTTAGTGTTGCATATTTATTGAAGTCAAGCAGAGAGTCAGTTTGCTGAAGCATTAAGGAATCACGAGGCGCAGAAAAGAGAGCTTTTACAAAAAGTGAGCGAAGAGAGTTAGGTTGGAGCGTGATGATGCTCAGTTAAATCTAATGGGCTGTTTACTCGCTGCCTGCTGAGATTCACACTGCTACACTGACTCGTGATTTATATTTTCTGATTCATAGAGGCGCATGCATCTTACTTTAATCAAGGTTCTCCCTATCATTCCCTCCTCATCCCCTCCATCTCCCTGGCTGCCATCCTTTTTCTCCCCACAATGCACATTAACAGCAAAAAATATAATCAGTTTTATGACAGACTATGTTTTTAGCACATGATGGGTGAATATAGCATTTTCAAAATGGCCCGTCCCCATCCTCAATCTCCAAATAGATCCGCTGGGACGGAAGGCAATATCAACTGAAAGGACACAGTCTCAAGGGTGCGAGTGTCAATGAATGGCTGCAATCTGACGCCTGCTATTTTTCATGTTTGTTAACAAAATACAATTTGAGCGAGTAAGTGAATACAGAGATAAGGACATAAGCACATTATTTGGCTGAGTTGACGAATAAAGTTAGAAGTCTGCAATGTGAGGAAAAGAGTTTCTTAGTGCAAGTGTGGTTCAGTGCTGAACACAGATAATTGATTTCTCGATAAACTAAATATATTTTACATTCATGTTGGAATAGGCATGTCCGATTTACTTAGCTTTATGACTGTGGAGTGTCATAAACATGTAGGACTAAGTTAATAAAGAAGAACTAGATTAGGGTATGCTGATTGGCCAAAGATGTTGGTGACTGCGTCATCATATTATTCATTTATTTTATTTTAATTTTGTTAGTTTAATGTTGCATCACATGAGTAATTTATTATGGAAAATAATTAACTTGAAATGTTTAATTGTTGAATACATCCAGTTTGCTGACTCGTCGTAGTGGAGGTTTGGCCTCCACTAATAAATTGATTTCCCACCTTTAACTCCAGTATCCAAATGGACGACTTTTTAAATAAAATCATCCCATTACCTATGATAGAGCAAACTATTCATTGACGTACCAGGTTGTAAGCACGTGTTGTGTTTTAACAGGGCACTCTCTGGGGATCAACTCACTCCTGGAGTCATCCTCAAGTGGTCATTAGAGGAACTGCAATTTTTGGCAATTTCTTGTTGTATATTTTTGCATTTTTTCTCTCTGAGGTTGCTGTTTAGACACAGAGTGATGGAGATTCTGATGATTCTCACTGTGAAGTAGTATAGAACAACGCACCATATGACAGCAAATAATGACAACACCTGAGCCAACATGCTAGTTAAACTAGCCAGGTGCTTTGGGATTATTTTACCCCCTCACCAGGACTATCACAGATTACAAGTTGTGCATCCTGATGTTGTGCATACACTTCCCCAAATATATCAACGTCAGCTGGACCAACACAAACCTGTTGCGAAATTTGAACCTAAAACTTTGCAAACCCTTAACTAGAAGCGTCCTCACACCTAAATTCTAGGGGTGCAACGATACACAAAATTCCCAGTTCGGTTCGATACTTTGGTGTCACGGTTTGATATTTTTTTCGATACAAAAAAATGTTCATGCCTTTTTAATTTGTCATTTATTAAAATTATACATATATATTTTTACTCAAACGTATAGTTTTTAAATTTATTGTTGCTGAAACAAGGAAATCACTCATCTTTGGAAAAGAGAGTTTATTACAGAGAAATGGCTCTTTCCAAAATAAAAGCTATACTATACGCTTCTTCTGGGCTATATTCTCAGCAGCATATTAAACATATCAGGTCCCCATAAGGAGAATCATGTGCTAACGGCTGTCTAAATGACTCGGGTAAAGTTTGTAGCATGTAGCTTCTGTCTCGCTAGCTTGTGCTGCGCTCAGTGGATCTGCACTCGACAGTTCAGCCTAGGCGGAGTAGTCGAACACAGATCCACTGAGCGCTCAACACAGACAGCATCGTCAGAATGAAAAGTTGATAAAATAAATTAAAAATTTTGTATTGATCGATACATATGCGTACTGAACCAAAAGGACTGTATCGAACGGTTCAATATCGATACGAGTATTGCTGCACCCCTACTAAATTCGTCAGTTTCTTTCTTTATGCAAATGACATCTCCCTACCAACTTTAATGAAATTTTCCTTGGAAGATTTTCCTTGATCTACTTTTGTCAAGGAAAATCACATCCAGCCCTGCACTTCAAAGTGCATTTAGTGTGGAACCAAACTTTACCCGATGAACGAATCCTCTGGGCAAAGTTCTGCCTCAGTATCTCCGGAGTTAAGTTTCAGCTTTATTTATTGCTAGCTGCTATTAGCAGATATAGAAAAGGGCTAGAAGTCACAGGTTTGGTAGATTAAGACTGGGGATTTCTCTTGACCTTTCAGCCAAATGCCATTCTGTTTGAGGTATACAAACATAATTAGATCTGATCGTCCTGTGTCCTTCTAATCTTTGGCTCGCCATTTTTTTTTTCTTGGCAAATCGTTGTTGTTCATTAGCGCTGTTTAAGATGTGGAGGGCACAGGCTAATGACAAGAGGTAGTGAGGTTGAAATAATCCTGTTGTTTCTGATGCTTCCACATGATGCCCACAACTGTTGCTTTGCTCCCTTTCAAGGAAGCCCCCTATTAATGAGGATGATGGCATACCAAAGGTCCATTTTAGTGATGTACATATATCGTTGGGAGGTGGGGGGAGGAAAATTGCGTTCTCTCCCCGCTAATGTAGGAGCCAATTCACAGTGACATTTGCCATTAGCTCCATGCTGAATTCAACTGGCGACAAAAGCAGAAGAAAAAGCTCAAATCATTCCCAATTAACGGAGGCATCAAACAGTGAAAATCCTAGCAGGAGATTTTACGGGCAGTGCACGGAGAAAGGTCAGGCTCCAGTGGAACAAGGCAAAGTCACAGGATTTATTAGAACTAATGAGCACTTTCGTTAGACTGAATTAACGCTGGTACACAAGGAAAATAATAAATAGTCTGAGCATAACATTTGGTTTGTGACACATATACACACACAGACCTAAACACACATAGCTGACTGAATGACCCAGACAGAGCCCTAAGATTAATAATGTCACCTTAAATATGGTAAATTTCTCAAACAGAGCCATTGCTGTAAATCAGAGTTAACCATGCAATTTGTTATTATTTTTTTTAACAATATTAAATCTACAATAGAACCATACTTTTGGAAATGTAAGGATAAATAAATACAAATCAATAAAATAATGGTCTAAAAAACACGGCTTATATGTAATTTATTATTTTAGATTATGGTTTTACAAAATCTTCTCCTACAGTTTGATTTATTTTTTATTTAAAATCAAGAGCAGGTAATAACCTGCTTCTAACATACTATCACTTTTACCATAAGAAATAGCTCGTCTTACAGTGACTGTGCTAATAATTTCTGATACTGTAAAGGATTCATGCAAATCAGTACTAAATATAAATGTTGTGTTTGCTTTCTTGGTGTCTGTCTCCATCTACCAAAAACACCTGAGCCTCCTTTTACAATTCCTCACATTACTAATGAGCTGAGAGTTGTCGAACAGAGGAGAGAGTGTTTATTGAGATATTTAGATGTGTTCTCTTACCCGGTCTTTCTCCCTGTTTGAAACGATGGAGGTCTGGGTGGAGAGCTGTAACATAGATTGGCTGTGACAGCACCAAAATGAGGCTAACGAATATCCTAATGAGGAAATGCCAGCCATGCTCCCTCGTTCCAACCACACCAGATCGCTCTGGCCCCGGGAGAGACGAGCCAAAGCTGCAGCAAAAACTCACCAAATGACTGACCCCCACTGAAGCACCAGCTCAGTATGCATTTTTTGCACACTTATTTTGTGCCTTTATCTGAAATTTGTAATTTAAATTAATTTAAATGTTACTTTAGATTTACTGGTCAAACTGTATACATATGATCAATGCACTGTAGCTTCTGAGAGCCCATTCTTTGGTATGCAAAGTTATGTTTGAAGACTTGGCGTTAGGTTTGTCTTCTAGATGTTTTGAAATCAGACATCAGGGACAAAGATCTGAATTAGAAGCCAGTGACATGGTAACACCTTGTCAGTCATAAGAAGCCTTAACGTAAACCATACGGTGTTTAATTGGCAATTTTATTCTAGGTCAAAGCATAACTTACAGAAATTAACACTCCATTGTTTCTGAACTGTAAACTACTGATTGAGGCTACGTCCACACTGGCCCGGATAGATTTGAAAACGGCATTTTCGTCTGAACCATAAGACCATAAGTTCATCAGGCAAGTGTTTTGTGCAGTTTCTGAGACTTTTATATAATCCAACTTATTTTTTCACCCTCTGCAGGCCTTTTAAACAGAAGGGGGGATCTATAGTTAAAACAGGGCTCCTAAAAAAAAAAACCTGCTGTGCCTCTAAAAATGGACCAAGACTTCCATGTTAAAATGCCCAAGTATAGTAAGGGCGACACTATCCACAGACCAAAACCCTTGTAAAAAAAAAAAAAAAAGAAGAAAGGTTTTAGTCTGTGGCTAATGTCACCCTTACTAACAGTGTGTGGGGTAAAACTTGACTGCATGTGTGCAGTGAATGCCTTAAAGAAAAAACATAAGACTTACCGTGTGGTAAAGTTTGCACAGTTTTGATGAGTGAAATTCTTGTATTTTATTAGTCTCCTACTTATCACTTATTAAAATGTTTCTGTATTTTTGCTATGCATCTGTACAGTTTATGGTACTGCTAAGACAGTGTTTGACATCACGATGTCTACAGACAACCTTAACTCATGGCACACTAAAGTACTCCGAGTCACCTTAGCAACCTCTGGAAGTTTTAAAACCCTGTTTATGACAAGCACTTTCCAAATCAAACTCTCTTTCCCTCTCATTCTGACAAGGCTTTCTGAATTCAAGACTAGGCCTGATTGTGACGAGTGGCAGCACTGCATACAGTCATCTCAAAAGGTCTCAGTGGAAACTATATTCCATTAGAAAACAACAGGGACGGGTCCCTCAGTCCCCCAGGTCCTAAAACAGCATATGACATAGAGCCTGAGGGCAGAGGAAGTAACTCATCCTTAGATAATCCACTGGACAAGCTGCACAAGAGACAGACTCGCTTAATGCGAGTGAGATATTAACAGAATCCGCTGCAGGACTGGTACATATTACATTAATAATAAAGACTTAATAACTGAGAGCAAATTCAGACTAGCGCACAGCATGATTATTCAGTGTGTTTTTGGTTTTTTACATTAATTCACAAATTAGGAAATTTTAATCAATTTGCTATAATGATTTGTTTATATGTAAATTGGATAAATGTTTGACTAACAACATTTTAAGAAATCTTTGTAGCCCTGAAGAGCGCACTGAGTGTCCAACTCTAATAAAAATATAATGTACTTCTTTTTTTCTTAGTCTTTTACAACTGGCTACTTATTATGGGCAGTAACATCCATCAAGTACCACAACCAGAAACTAAATGAAGAACATATGAATAAATCGTGTTTAGGAAGTACTTACTAGGACTACAATTTGTAACAAGAACAGTTTGCGCCCGGGTATCTGCACCAAGGCAAACAACAAACAACAAAACTTTCACAGCATGGCTGAATTGATTCCCTGGATCCAGAAGGACATTTGAACATTTTTACTGCTTACCTGGGTTTGCTTTTGCGGGGGCAGCATCCTAAGCAGAGCAGCCCAGACCTACCTTTCCCAGCCATCTCCAACTCATCTAGAGGTACCCCGATGAATTCCCAAGCCAACTGAGAGATATATCTTTCCCCACGGCCTCCTGTCAGAAGGAGGTTGTCAGAACCACCTTACGAAACACTCAAAACTTCCTCCTGTGGGCCTACCACAAGCAGGAGGTGACATGGGGTCATGTGCAATGGTGGTTTGATCCCCAGCTTTAAAAACTAGTCTCTAAGTACTTTAAGCAATTGCACTATCATATACATGCAGTTTTAGATAATCAGGAGTGGCGAGTCTTCCTTTTAAAAGAGCTTTGGTTTGTCCAATCCCCTACTTGTGATAAAACTTTAATGCCAATGCATCTATTTTTTCCAAAAGTCAAACAAACAGAATCACTGATTCACCTCCTTGGCACTGATGACATCTTTACCCATACACCCACACAGACTCAAAAGGAGAAGACAATACAAGAAAGACTGTTGTGGCTAGTAACAAATGACACTAGTCGCACACTTTTAAACTAAACCTTGTGTATTAAAAAAAATCTTCTTTGTAATGACAGGAAATTCTTGATTTGTGTGAATAAAAAAATGAAACATACTAAAGGTGAAGGAAGTGCACGCAGGAGGGGTTTGCTTGTGAAATCATCTTCTATAACTTGTGTGCATCCCTATACACGGAAGAACATGCTGAGGGGTGATGAGGTTGGTTGAGGAAGTGTATAGTGGAAGGAGGGGAGGGCGGGGGAATGGAAAGGTTGGCGTACGGTCACACGAGAGGCACTATCACGAGTTAGAGAGCCAAAGCTCTGCCTTGTGTAGGATATGCATTGTGGGAACAAAGATAGACACGTGGTACACGCGGGTGGTGGATGGGTGGGGGTGGATGAGGGTGAGGGGTGGGGTTCCAGTTTGGGGGACGTATGATGATGGCCTGAATTGAAAAGAGCCACCTTTTGATTTTGGACGGGCCCCGTTCCTGGCAGGCTGGCCGGCCATAAGGCGGGGTGGGGCCTGAGGATAATGGCAGCAGAAGGGAGAGGAGGCCGACAGCTGGCGAATTCTGCCCCAATATGTTTCCATGAAAGAGGCGAGGAAATTTCAGAAGACGTGATGCCCGAACGACACGCTCGGCGGCAAAAGGGAAGATTAAAAATAAAATTAGTTAACATCTTGCCCGTTTCACCCCACGATGCACATTTCAGCAAAGGGAAAGGGAGGGAGAAGGGTGATGACTGCAGTGGCCATTCGGATTTCAACAGCTCCCCCCAAAAAGAAAAAAAAAAAATCTTCCAGTTAATTAGAAGAAGTCATGTGTCACCTCCTGAAGCTTGTTCAGCACACACAGATGTGGCCTGGACTGTTTTAAAGCTCTTTCCATCATCTCGCGTTCTCTCTCCTCACTGCATGAATATCCTGTTTTCCCTTCCGAAGCATATTGTGACTCTAAAATGCAAATGACTCCCTCTTTCCCCCCCTCTCCTTTCTTTTTCATTTTTTTTCCACCTCCAATCACGGTGCCTCTAATGAGGTGTAAAATATGTGCATTAATGACAGAAAAGTTATTTAGATCTGGGGGAGAGTTAATTGGTTTTAATCACGGCCTACATCCATCTGGTTACGCGAGACAACAAACTACTTTATCCTGATGCCTCATTAGACATATTGTGGGACGCTACGACTCAAGGAGACGCTCGTCTCCTGCTTGTTTCCTTTGCACATGAGCATTGTTCAGAGGTAAAGTGATCAGGAACTGAAGATTAAACAGAGCGCACATGATATTTGACCATTTGAGTTATTGTTTAAAAAGCCTGTCTCACTTTTATGAGACACATTCTACACAAACCTAAATAACATTTTTTTTTTTTAAATCTAAACATGATGACAATAGATAATCATTTTGACAATCTGATTTTGGTTGTATCACACAGCAGTGTTTAGGGCTAATTTGGCATTTTCCATATTCTACATGAACATGCATAATGTGTTTGTATTGTGTGTCTGTTATACACTGTTATAGGGCCACCACTGAAAAAGAGATGTGGATCTCAATGAAGAAAACTTTATATCAACTGAAGCATGTAATGTAACAATAAATCAACATAGACAAAACTGATACATTGTGCTAAATGTTGCATCACTGATGAGAACTAGAATATTATTCATTTAAAGCAGAGGCAGTTTAATCCACAAAAGCACAGTAGCATTATGTATTTTTAGTTTACCAAAAAACTGTTAACCTTTGACCCCACAACAGAAAATCTTTAGACTTGACATAACATGCTGCAAAACAGTTTGTCAATCAATGCTTTTAACATCATAAGGCATCATCTTCATCGTCGCATTTATGCATTTAAGTAACTTGATGAAAGTCGCATCCCCACAACATCCAGGAATGGTCACACAACTTTGAAATCTGACAGTAATTATGCCTCAGGGGAACATACATTTCATTCACTGACCTGAAGAGTTTCATGTTTCTGGGGAAGGGTCTCTTTAAGCAAAACACTCAGCTATCTGCTGTCATTCTCCATCCGCTAAGCCTAAAGATGCTCTCACCATCTGTTGGCAGTGTGACCATGTCCAAAGGACCATGTTTCTGAGGATCCTAACAGGCCAAGAACTAAAATGTGTGAACTGCAGGCCTGCTAATCTGAAGTGTTGATAAGAGGCTTGAAAACACACTATGTGTGACTTGCACCATAAAAACTAGGAACTCTTTGGGGATTCAGCCAAGATGAAGAGACTCAATATGCACCTCAAGGTTCTTTAAATAAATAAATAAATATTACAGCACCCCAAAGCTGTCTTCGTTTTATGAGTCTCAAAACGCCTCTATAGTTGTCAGCCACGGATTGCTGGTTTAAAGATCTACAATCCAGATTTTTTTTTTGTTGAACTTTTCAAACTTTAAGAGAACATTTTATTGCAGATGGCAACTGCACGTGGGAGAAGAAGCAATGTGCAGCTAGGTTTACCCACGTGCCTCATTAATCATTAGCATTCGGCTGAGAGGCTGCTTTATATGCCCCCATGATTCACGTTGTCACTTACAGTAGTCCATCTTCATTTTATACACTGGGCCTCTAATGGGTTCTTTTGAGATGTGTCAACTGAACTGGGTGTGTGCGGGTGCAGCCTCACCTATAGTCGCATTTTTTCTCTCCAAACCTCAGACAGAGTTGCAGAGTTTTCTTATTTGCTTCATTTAAAGTTACCCTGCCATGCAGAGCAGAACTGCATGAATGAACAGCTTTCACAGACGGGTGACTAATTAAAAGAAAACCCAGGATAAACACAACAATGCAGATGCTTCCACACAGGAGCACTGCATGGAGCGATGATGCAGTTTTATCATGTTGTGTGACATGTATTTAGAAAAAGGCAAGAAGACGAGATTATTTTGAATTAAGATGGTGACAGGAAATGATCTAAGTCAGCGGTCCCCAACCCCCGGGCCTCGGACCGGTCCGTGAGTCGTTTGGTACCAGGCCGCGAGAGTTGAGGCCCAGGTGTGAAATGTATAGTTTTCAGGGTTTTTATTGGTTTTCAGCGTTATTTTGTTATCGTTTTTATCGTTAACTCGGTTTTCCTGGGTCTTTTCACGTGTGTTATGAATAAACCTTCTTTTTTCGGTACCGGTATTAGTTTTATTTTGTTGTATTTATCCGCGACACCTTAAAGGCCGGTCCGTGAAAATATTGTCGGGCATAAACCGGTCCGTGGTGCAAAAAAAGTTGGAGACCGCTAATCTAAGTGATACTGAAAGAGAACTCGTTGTTGTGGCACAGATGGAGGAAGTCCACCTGGCTTCTGTTTCGTCTTGATAACAGACTAATTATGTGACATATGGAACATTTTTAAGAAAACTAACGAGCAACGTGTAATCCATTACATTTTCTGAGTAATGACCCCAACACTGTTGCTACCCAAACTTAAAAGCCTTAGCTAACAACTTAGCATGAAACCCTCTCTAAATATGGTAACTTCTGTCTCAACATGCTAGCATGGCAGTAGCAAAAATTCTAATGTTGTCCAAAACCATTTGAAAGTGGTGCCTCAACATGCTATAAACAAAAACACTCTGTGTTTCACTTATCACCCATGTCCTGTAAATATGTAATCTGCTAAACGCAAAGAAAAACATAGGGAGATATGACCGTTTATGCTGTACTGCCTTATGTTTTTCTCAGTGTCCTGCACACCATCAGACAGAATAAACTCCTAAGAATACAAAGTATATCTAATAGAATAGTTTTTTCCATTTTTAGGCTTTGAGTAGCTCTCGCACACCGTACATGTTTGCATCCATCTAATTCAATCTATCCAAAACCATTAAAGAAGTCACATATTCACATGATGGATACCGAGGCAGATGGGATATGTAGAAAAAGACTTCAGCTTTCTATATTTTTACTCAGGCAGCTACAAGGGCTTCTGGTTGTTGTCCAGGAATTTCTGTCAGATTAGAAAAAATATGTTAATTATAGACATCAACATAGTTGCAGGCTTGTTTGGAAAAAGAAAAGTTTGCAATTTAGTGATTTGCAAGATGCTGCAGTTAAACTAGCAGCAGCCGCGATGGAAATTGCTGTGGTTATAATTAAGAAGACCTTAGCATATTTAGCTAAATTAAGCAGTGGGATAGACTCCATATTTACGGCGTCATTTCCTGACTAATTTGCCTTGCGCCCTTATGTGAGGTGTCAAAAAATACTCCCTGTGTTTACATTTGGTTCCCGCTTCCCTGCTAGTTCAATGTGATTGACATTTCTAAATATGTTAGGCCCGAGTGTGCCGATTCCCAACTAAGCACAAATTGTACAGGCAGGTAATGATGTGTGGTGACAGTCATTATCTGCTACTGAACTTTGACACCTAATCATGAGAACAGTATGCAAGTGGTGCAGATAATTATCTTTGGGATTGTCAGTGTGTGTATGTTTCTCTGCATGTGTGTGGACATTGAAGGCTGCAGTCTTTTTAAAAAGCCTAAATGATCACATCTAGATATGCGGTAGGGTTGTGCTGGTAGATGGTGACTGAGGGTGATTCCAATCAAGGTGACATTTAGGTTATTTTCCCATGTATTATAATTACAGTTAGCTTTCAGTTAATATCACACTATAGTTTTTACTTTTGCTTTCCCCCAAACCTGCAGAATTCACACAAAAACAAGACAACAATGAAATGAACTTGTGTAGGAGTGGCTGATCAGTCACAAAAGAAGAGAGCATAGACCCTGGGTATTTTTGCATGGTGGATTGATGGTAAATTAGTGCTTAATATCCAGATGGGTGGGAAATTTAAAGAAAAAGCACCCACACACACACACACACACACACACACACACAAAAAAAACCCTCCAATTCCTTCATTTAGTGTTTCAGTAATGATGGTAGAGAGTGCTGTCTAGCATGTCTGTCTACTGCTTTTGGACTGAAGGCCACAGCAAAGTGATTGCCAAAACTATGCAAGAAATATGACCCCGCAAAACTGCTGGATCACCATATTGCACCCAAGGCTTGTGGTTTTATCTTCAATTTGACAATGTGTGTAAATGCAGTTTCTCTGCACTTCTCTGCTCTCCGTCTCACCATCCATCCCATGAGTCATTTTTATTCACTTACAAGAAAATGGATATGAATTACATTTGCGTTCAGTTTATGAATACCCTCATTTTCCATTGCACAACAATGTATCCAAGTGACTATGTGAAAGAGAAAAATGGATACAAAAGTAACAGAAATGTTTAGAAACCTGTAAAAGTACGAGTCTCGAAAAATATCCTTGCTTAAATGAGAATCTGTAAAACAACAAAAACACTTTAAATGTGTGTTGTTTGCTCTGTCTCTCTGGATCACGCTGAAGGCCTCCACTCAAACAGCATAAATGTTCCCTTGTAACACTGTTGCATCATGGGATAGGATGTGTTCAAAGAGGTTGAAGCTGAGGATCCAGGCAAACAGACACAGAGCACCGAGGCTGTAAAACCACAGTGGATTTTTACATCTGTCTGGCCTCATTGCTATGCATGGAGCCCCGAGCCACATTTGTCTGCTTCCACCTAGGGGTAGAGCACACTGGCTATGATACCGCCCTGACAGATTACCGCCTTAAACAGTGAGAAAGAGGCCTGCCAGCAACAGCTGTCCTTTAGCATTGGAAATGCTAAGTTCCCCTTTGACAAAGACTGAACAGGAATGAGTGTCAACAATGCTTCGCCCTGGAGTGGTTGCTAACATCTTGTAACTTCCTGTGCTGCAAACCATTTCTGTTGGATACTTTTGGATCAACAGAGCAGCCGAGTTGTAATATGTATGGTAATTTTTCATTTCTGGCCCTTCTGATGCCTGCTGTAGAGAAAGAGGAAAAAAATGAAAAACACTATGTCAACAGTGCTCTTGAACTCGAGCGGTACGTTAGTCGGCTGCTATGCAAATGAGACCGGGGGAGAGGAAAGCAAACAAATCTGTTAATTGATACATCCTGTCAGTGAAGGGCCTCTGGGATTACCAGGAAGAGCTAGA
Source organism: Simochromis diagramma (assembly GCF_900408965.1). Taxonomy (NCBI): domain Eukaryota; kingdom Metazoa; phylum Chordata; class Actinopteri; order Cichliformes; family Cichlidae; genus Simochromis; species Simochromis diagramma. Next base: position 2,312,123 of record NW_024387285.1, on the reverse strand, counting down.
GTGTCATTGTTGGATGGCTGGGACACACTACAGGAGTTTAAAGTGCATCTAATGGGGATGTTAGCGGTCATCCTCTACAGGCTAATGGCAACCATTTTGTTGGCACTGGAGAGGTGCCCAAGCTGTCGAGGACCAGGTATTCGGAGTGACCTAGGTGACCTACGCCGACCTGGGCTTACAAGTGTGCGGGTAAGTTCAACAGCCTCTCCAGAAAAAAGCCATCCGTGGCAAGACGACACTAATTAAGGTAGCACACGCAGCTAAGTCCCACAAGTGTAGCACACAGTTGGAGTGTATACTGAACCTTGTCATGTAGGTCACTTTGGCGCTTTTAGCAAAGCTATGCATATTAATGGACCTGTGATACACAGTTGCTGCCTCAGTGCTCATGGGGGGGGTTTGTATACTGAATGTGAGGCTCTTTTTGAAACATATGCATTGCAAATTGAGATTACGGGTGGTTACAGTTAGCACAGTCCCTGTGGCATTATTTAGCCATGAGAAAAATAAGAGTACACGATGAATCACGAGTTACCCATGGATGAAATGATAACAATAGGAGAGGTGTAGAGAAATGACTTTGTACTCTGTAACATGAAAAAACATCTGCCAATAAACCCAGGCATATTTAGGTTCTAACATACTGTTCGTGTGTTACACAGGGCAACAGGATGTATGTGGGACAATCAGAGGGAACGTAAAAGGGAAAGAAAGCACCTAACAACTGCTTTTAATGCAGTAAGTGTAGCTGATGTATAGATGTGCCACTAAGATCAGTTTTTGCTTTGCTTTAATTTGAGATTTTCAGCTTTTCATGATGACAGAGAGAGGGGACTGTTGCCTTTCCACTCTAGACTAGAAATGTTTATATGTTAAAGAGTCAGGATTACATGGAGAGTGCTCTTTTGGTGCTCTTTGGGGTTTTGGTGCCTTTTTTGGCCATTTTGGATTAGGCCAATTTAATTCTTAATTCTTCCACATACAATAATATTTTAGATAATGATGTGCCTCCTCTACTATACGAGTGCAAAAGTATAATTCAATTTTCCAGTTAAACTGAGACAGCAGTGCACAAAGCTCTGATCCTACACACAGATTTTATTTAGGTAGTCAATATAAATATGTATGACTGCTATTTTTGATCTCTTTAGTTTCATGCACAATTAATATACTGGTGGGCAACCTCCTTGCTTTCATTCCGAAAGTTACCTCGTTGCTAACCAGCTAGCCCGGGGCTTTGATGTCTTTCATCTGTGGAGGCTGAATCATTGGCCAGCCTTCAGTTCTCAATATTGCTTAGCAGGAAGGACTTCTTCCTGCAGGTGCACACTTCAATATCAGCATCTCTCCTTTGCAAAGAGTGAGGAGCCCGAGGAGGCGCTCAGTGTACAGCTGCATCTCTACATCAAAAGGAGCCAGATGAGATGTTTTGGGGATCTGACCAGGATGTCTCCTGGATGCTTCCCAGGTAAGGTGCTTTGGGCCTGTCCTACTGGGAGAACAAGCCTTGGCAGACATGCTGGAAAGATTCAAGCTCTCAGCTGGCTTGTGAATGCCCCTACTTCTCCCTGGCAGAGCTGGAGGAGATGGCCGAGGAGGTCTTAGCATCTCTGCTTAGAATACTGTGACCTACGCCCGGATAAATGGTAGAAGATGGATGGATGCATGAATGGAAGGGTTATCATGTAAAGGGAGGAGTTTGAGTTTACACACATGAGCTGATGGACAATTAATGGTCTAGTGAGGAACATACTGAGCCTTAAGCTGATGATATTACCCAGTTATTCAATTTTGCAAAAAACTTCAAATGAAATATTTGAAGGGGAGAAACTTTATAAACAGACATCTTTAAACTCTCACAAATTATATTACCTAATATTGCTGAAGTTTGTTTTTCTTTTGGCTAAATTCACACAGTAGAGGAAAGCCTAAAACTTCAGGGTGGAACATGGTTTTGGGCTAACATGACTAAGATTTGACCACAAAGTGCTTTGTGTATCTATCCATCATTCTTTAAGTCATCGTCCATTTAACAATGTCATCTTTTCACATTAATCTCTAAATTTGTGTATTGTTATGTAATTTTCTGTTTTGCATAAATTGTAAATGTATGTATCAGAGTTTTTCTATCATTGTGATGTATTTTAAAAAACAGACAAAAGTGTGTCACAAAGCCGCACACAAAGGTGACAAAGCACTGCCAATTTGGTCCGTGTTGTCTTGCTGTGTGCCCGCCTTTCCTCTGATCTCCTTCAGTTCAGTGGCATGCATGTGGCACAGTTCTTCAGCTGAGCCTCACAAATCGTCTGCCGCCACGTCAGTCAAGCCTTGTTTACAGATATCCAACATCCTTTCCTTCTCGCCTGGCTGACTCGCTGCAAAGTCGGTCGGGGATGTGTGATGTACATCATCGGTAATCAGATAAGTTGGGTACCATCCTCCTGCTTTCTCTCCAAAACAACATGTCCACTGAACTGAAAGCCAGAGTGCAACTGTCACATTAGCAGCCAGAGAGTACTCACTCCACTGCATGCCTGGTAAACAAACCCCGAAAGATGTTTTGCATGACAGACAGACTGACGGCTCTTTCAGGCGAGTCCAGAGTGTCGCCGAAAAGACCCGCCACACTCTCCTCTCTGTTGTCAGTTGAAACTCTTTAACCAATTAAAATGGCAGCGCAGGGCGCATATTTGAATATGCATGAACAGAATGTTGCATTTATGAAAAAAAAGGGGCTGAATCTGCTAATTATGTGTTTAACAGTCTATCGCCGAGCTGTTTCACCTTATATTTAATTTGCACATGAAATGTCCCCTCTCATGACGGCAACCTGCATTTTGATCTCACATCGATTTGTGCAAGCTTTCAAGTGTGCTGCTTTAATGAGGCATTTCATACTCACTGAAAGGGACTGACTAAAAGAATTGCGATAAAACCTCCGTGATCCCAACTAACTGTTGTTTGTCACTTTTTATAATGAGCCACAGCCTCGTTAGATTTCCTTTTCCTGTAGATCATAATGGAGTCGTCACAGTTTTTTCACCTCCCCACAGCTATGTTCTCCTGTGGAGGCGATGCTAGGCGGTTAGAATTTACCACTTGATGAGTTTTGCTCTGAGCACTCTGGCAAAGTTGGACAATTATTTTTGAATCCCTGGGCTCTCTGCGTAGCAAATGTGATGGAAAAGGCCAATTATGGAGCTCGATTTATTAAAATGTTACAAAGCAGTGTTTGCCATGTTGCTGGAAACGTCGTTAGGAAACATAGGAAATGGTTAAAAATGACTGACACATGTGGCTAAGGTCAAGAAAGTAGTTTGTAACCAATTAATACGTTCATTTATTGCACCAAATTGCAGTTAACCAAAATGTTACTAAATGTTTACAGTGTCAGCGCTTCTACTGCCGGCCTCTCCGTATCCCAGCTGGAATTCCAGTAGCCTTCTCTTCTGTTTCTGAGGTACGGAGAAAAAATTCCAGTCAGATCCTGTGCCGCTTGCCAAAAACACTGCTCATCCAAAGTCATTTGCAGCAAAGTCCATTATCATCATCACTTGTGGTGATGAATTCCCTATGATGGTGGCAGGCCCGCAGCAGCCTCCACTCATAATGACATTCTGCTCTTGTTGGCAGTCACTCCCCGTCAGATGGCTCATTCCCAACAGCCAGCATGTCAGACAGTGCACACACACAATACTGGGTTGGGCCTTTACACCGTAAATGAGGGACAACAGGACTGTTGCTTGAAAGGCAGACTTCATTTCTGGTGTTCTATTCTAGTCAGCATGTTGTTTTTAATGTAAACATCTGTGACATCCTGCTATAAATATGTTTAGCTCTTTTAGATTTGGGGGGCTTTTACACTTGTTTATGTAAAAATACAACAATGGGCAAGTATTAAAGGAGCTACCTATACATAGGGCGAGAGACGGGGTACACCCTGGGCAAGTCGGCAATCCATCACGAGACCAAAGGTATATCAGGACACTGCCACTGCTTTCAGTGCTGTTGTTCCATTTTCTTTCCATTCTGAAAGGAACCCCAAATATAAAAATTCTATGTATTTCAAACTGGGGCGTGATTATGGCAGACATGTTAAACTCACAGGTGGATGCTTCATAGAAGGCTACTTGACAGTCTGAAGCATAAAGAGAGGCAGCGTGGAGGTAAAAGGGAGAGACGGCGATGAGCTTCCCTGATTTCACTGATAGACTAAATTAAGGTCGATGCCCCATGAAGAGAAATGGTAGAGGTTCTGCAAAGCCAATAATATTTAAAGCACCATGCGACTAAGTCATCACTTTAGAAATAAAACAGCTCCGTGGTCACAGCGAGTCTGCTCACTCTGGCAGCACAACAACTCAGGCAAAGACGTGGAACCAGCTGCTGACTGGCTCCCTCCAAAGAGAAATACTCAGAAAGCACATCTTTAAGCTGAGGCCTTATGCAATCACATTTCTAAATATCTACAAAACTGGGTCCTCAAAGGTGTGTCAGCACACGATGGTTATTCCTGAATATACATTGTGGATTGTTATTAAAAAGTGAACATAGTCTGCTAATTATTGCAAAGTAAAAAAACAAGAATCTGAATCACCCCAAATTAATCACAAAATCTTGCATGGGCTGTACCACACACACACACAAAGCATAATATCTGTGAGGTATACCTGTATCATTACACCTACATATAAAATCACCTGCTCTCCAGCTGTTATGAAGATGGGAACATGTTGGGCTGTAACAACTGTGAATGTGGACATTTTAACATGAAAAAAAACGTTAGTGGGAGTTACTCGCTTTTTGAGTCAGCCTCGTGTGTTCATTGGAGGAACTGCAGTTTTTGGGACTTCATTTTTCAGCCCTGAACTTTGCCACTTGCCTGTAACATACAGTTAATGTGTAATGCCCACGACCTCAAATTAACTGAGCGTGATTAAAGTGTGCAATATGATGAGAAGAAATTATAGTCCCCTTCCCTCTTTGGAGTGATAATAACTGAGATCGAATCATAAAGGTCACAAGCACAATGAGTTCTGGGACCACCCCTTTCTTCAAAGAACATAAAAAATGTGCAACAGCATATTTGCACATCAAATGCCAAGAGCATATAAGTCAAAATAAAAATAATAGAAAAGAATCGTTTGTTTCATGGGTTTTTGTAAACGTGTTCCTTGTTCTGTTGTTGGCAACTGTGTGGTGAATTTTAAGAGGTCTGTGGTAGTGAGCGCTCTGTTTATACTTTCATTTAGGCATACTAAATTGATGTGTTATTTTCAGGAATTTGCTTTGAATTTCTCAATTCAAACACTTAACCGTGTGTTTAGTGTTTGAATTATAGTTGTTATATTTACATTTGTTTATGTATTTAACATTTCTGGTGTCATCAAAACTGTAACATTGATAAAAACACCAAAATAGAATCTTAAAAAGATACTTTGTTAGGTCAATTAAAAGAAAATTGATCAAAATGAACTAAATACTGTCTACAAGAAATGACAATGTTGTCTTTGATTCTATTGTTGCAGCAGGGGTCAACCCCCCCTAGGTGGCAGCTTTTGGGCTATTGGCCCCCCTTCTGGAGAACTTTAATCGGTGCTCTTGGAATGATGCCTGACCTTCATTTATGTCAGAAATATGCATATCATGGTGCTTAAGTTCTTTAAACTGGCTTTGTGGTAGTTGCTGCTAGAGTACATGTCACCAGGACCACACACATAAACACATACAGACAGAGTTACAAGGTGAGAACAATACCAGCCGCGCTGTCATGAACGGTAAAGATTGAACTGTAAGATACAATAGGAAACCCTGAGAGGTGCAAAGCAAGATGGCTGAAGGTGACTCTAAGCCTGAGCTTATCGGGGGATTCAGTAAACAAGAGGCCTGGCAAGCATTGCACTCGGCTGTTGACAACCGGTGATGGTGACCAGGTGGGATATGTTATCCTAACAGTCTGGAACTCTTGTGAATTATTTGCTGATAGATATAAACAGCTGTTATTCTTGGTAATGGAAAGCAATTAGAAACATCTGCATACTTGGCTGTGAGCGATGCCTCCGAATGGCGGCCGTTGCTCCCAGGTGCCGCTGGGAAATAATTACATCATCGGGACGGGGGCTGGGGCTGCTGAGGACTGCTAGTGATCTGTGAAGAGCGAGGAAGAGAGCCCAAAGAGGGACACACACAAAAAATTATATTAGTCAAACTTTTAAAGATGTGCAAGTTTGATCATTCTTTACGCTTAAAGTCACAGACCAGTCAGCAGTTAACCTTCTTTATTTCATTCATTTAATTTGGGGATGACTGATGCTAGTAGTGAGAACAAAAAGTGTTAGCCACATCACCTGTTCTGCTTTTGTATTGTGTAGGGAAGTATTGAAACACCCCACCAATAACCTCTGCAACATTATATGACACACATTCTTACTTATCCTCATAAGGCTAACAGAGGTTACTGTGTGAAAGTGGCAGGAAGGATGAAGTCACTCCCCAAGACATTTTGAACAGTCCACTGCTCAACCGGCCAAAAGGATTTTAGATGATTCTTTCCATGTGCTGAACTCTGAGTATCTGGTAATGAACTCCTGGAGATATAGGCTCCCTTTGTGTAAGCTTAAGTATTAAAACATTCATTTTTCAGTAAAAATGAACAGTTAATACAGGATAGACACAGCAGTAGCGCTGATGTAACTGCACTTTTTTTTCTTTTAATTTTAGATTTGTACTTAAAAACTAGACTTAAAGTATACTGCAAAAAAAGATGGGTGCTCAAAAATGCTTAAGGAATAAAAACATCTCCAAATGATCTTCATATCCTACATGTTATTTAGTGACAAAATGAATTGAGACAGCACTGGCAGTGTCAGCACGACAGGTGCAACCTGACAAACCTGATCAACATTTCTCAGAGAGCATCTGCAGCCACATTAGATACACACCGTTTAGTCGTTTCAGTATAACCAACCTTAAAGATAGGCGCAAATGAAAAAGTTATACATTTTGGACTCACAAAGACTTGGGGATGATCCAAAATATTCTCACTTTGTAAAGCTGTCCTCTCACCAAATGTCTGAAATTTGGTCTTCGTTGGACAGAAGCACAAGTACACGAGCACACTTATAAACACATACACCCACAGATGAAGACAGCAGACATTTGTTATGGTGATAATTAATTCGGTTTTCCCAGCAACATAAAAGATCTCTGTCTTTCTGATATTTTCTTTAGTTTGAAGTTGAGCTGAATGTTGCCAAGTGAAACTCTTCGACACTCTGGAACTCCAGAGGCGTTGGCCGACACCATGACACATGGAGTATGAAACATATGTGAGAATACACAAACAATCTAAATCTGTGAGAAACATTGATTTTGTTTTTGATGACCCTCACAAACCAGTCCAAACTGGGTTTCCTTGTTCTACCTGTTTCTTTGACATGCAACTAAGGTCTTTATATCAGATGACATGTGAGGTCACTGATATTGGCAGTATGCTCTTGACTGTAATTATGCAGAAATATTTTCTTCAGGCTTGGAGACTGGGTGTCTTGTCAGCTTTGGTATCCACAGGCAATTATGGTCCCATCTATAAAAATACCATCTCCCCAACACCTTTAGCACTCAAGCAGCCCCATATCCTCACACTCCTACCTCCAGGACTATGCCTTCTCTGTGGCAGTCCTGGCCAGGTTCACGGCAAACATGCTGGACTCCATCTGAGGCAAACAAATTTATCTCTGTCTCATCTGACTGGAAATGTGCTAGCAATGTGGTGTTTGCTATTCTTCTGAAAAGCTTAATTTAATTTTACACCAAGAAGTGCAGACCTTAGTATCCTTTGATTGAGTCTTTGTGAAGTTGATTTTTTACGAAAACACTTGTTTTTGTAAACTGTTTAAAAAAAATAAAAAACAAACAGTTTTTTAATGCTAAAGAAAATATGATCATTTTGACAAGATGGTTAGAAGCTGAATACTAAACCAAAAGTCAATACTGGCTTGTTAATACTCCACAGTGCACCGATCAACATCAGATACATGGGCACTAATAAAGCTGTAACTGATGTTGATCTTGATGGTGGCAAATCTATATTTTTAGCATTTCTGCTACCTCTTCGGTTAGGTTGAGGCACCAAAACATCCTGATTAGGTTTAGCCTATGTTTATCTTATATAAGAAGTCTATTGTTCCAGAGACTGTGCATCTGTCACAGGACAGAACCAGAGAATAATTGTTCCTCTCTGGTACTTCAGTAAATCTAGTTAACATTTTCTGCTACTACATGACATGTACCTCTTTCACCCATAATCACTAGGCCCTTTACTGAAAATCTCTTACAGATATGCAGTCAGTCACGCCACAGTGTCTTCCTCTAATTGTGTTGTGTATGGAGTCGCTGACCTTCTGCACCAACGTCCCCTTTTCTCTAAACAATACTGAAGCTGTGAGAACCCCGACTGTGCGATGCCTCTGAATTTACCCCTGCTAAAGCATGACTGTGACTCTCCACATAGATCAACGTACAGGCCCCCACTGAGCGTGCTCATCAGCTGTAAATACCAGCAGTCTGTGCTGCCGTGGTGAAATGAGCAGTCTGGGGGATCTGACCATGTTGTGAGGTGGCAGGTTGGGCCCGACTGTTAAAGAGTGTGTCCTGTAAGCAGAAGGTCACAGGCCTGATTGGCTCTGCAGGCAATGAGTCCTGACTGGATGTCCTTGAGCAGCATAATGACCCCTGAGGTGGCCCTAACGAGACTTTGTTCCCAATAGCAAATTTTCTGCAACACTGCAATTGCACTTTTTTTTCCCCAAATGTATTTATATGTCTAGGTATATATGCATGCATTATTCTGTTTAGCAAAAGAAAATAAAATAAAAAGATTAACAAAAAGATAAAAAAAAAAAACCCCAAAACTCAAAAAATCTTGCTCATTTCATCTCGCGGGAGAGTGATGAAAAACTGCTAAAATAAAGCAGATGGATGAGCAGGAGTCACCCACAAGCTTAAAAATGTTTTCCAAATTCAGCTTATCCACAAACCTGTGAGCAGATAATGTCCAGTCTGGTGGTGAAATATCACTTTGAACAAGATCTACACGAAAACAACACAGCAAAAAACAGACGGGGAAAAAATACTTTCAACTGCATTGTCTGTGAAGCAGACACGAGATAGAAGCAGCTCCAACACAAAACATTATGTTTGTGCCTTTGTTTCATTGGGCCTGTAATCCCTCGGGCAACAAACAGAAAATATCCGTCAGAACGGATGAACCTGCGGGCCGTGAGTCGCGGCTGTTGTGGTTGGATACGGTGATGCTGGCTGGCGTACCTGTCACAGAAAGCTGCAAGCGTGGTTCAAAAACGAGGTGGCTGGTGTCACACGAGTCTGCTGAGGGAGTCTGACGAATATGAGCACAGCAGCGCACACACAGCGAGTCTGTCAGCACTTTCTCCTCCTCACTTTTGTTTTCCCTGCTTTGTACTGTGTTTTGGGTTACATGTGCCCTCCTCCGTTTAACTGCAAATTATACTGTTAGATTCTTTTATTTGCTCCTTATTTTGTCAGCGTCTCCGTCTGGTCCTAAATGGCTGTTTACTTGAATGTCATGTTGAAATTGTATTAATTTTTCTCGTTTGTTTATATCTATAAAGGAAATGGAGAAACTCAAAAAAATAAAGGTTGAATCATTCATTGTCTTTTGTCGACAGGCATCGACAGGCCTACGCAATAGCATCTATGACATTCAGACAAATGCTCTACATGCTTCAAATGCAAGCAAGTTTTTGCTTTGTTTCTTTTTTAATTTAGGAAAGTGTGTATGTGCCTCCTTAAACATATGCATGCATGCATATCCACAAGCACCACAAATTCCAAATTAAATCTGCAGCAAAAACTAGATTTGGGTTTTTAATGCATGTCATTGTGGCGTGGGCGTGGCCTGCGGTGCCGTGCAGAGGAGGCGGACGCACCTGCACGGCATCCGCAAGCCACGCCCCGCCACAGTCATCTTCATCCAAATTAAGATTAAGAAATTAAGAATATATTTTCTAAGAGGGGCCAGATAGGCAGGATGTGGACTCCAGGTCCAAACCAAGGGCATTCTTGGGTCAACTGAGGCAACAGTAGCTACTGCTCAGCACTCATTGAAAAATGTTATTACAATGCAGGTGAAGAAGCCAAAAAATCATGAATATCATTGATACTGGACAATCCTGAGACCAAACAATTTACATCCATTGAATCTTATTAATTTTTGTGTAACATAAACTTCAATCTTTTCCCAGTAAGGTGACCACTGGCACTGACAACATGTACACTGTTGGTGTACATGTTTCTGGGTGGAGCTGTCCGATATCGTCATCTTGTTTAAATATAAGTAGAAAGGCTCCACTTGTGCATTTTTATTACTTATCAGTAGCATTTAAGGTCAACAGATGGTTGATGGTTGGTGCTTGCATCAGACCGGTGTACCCTTTGTACAGGTTAAGCCGCCCAGTACTACAGCAAAAACCACTGTACATGGTGAATAATGTGATTCTGATATAACACAGTCTGTTAATCTATTCGTAGAGACTGTGGTGTCCTCATACTACAAATCAGGTACATGGTCAGATATACTTTTGTAAATGCTTTTCATTTAAACTGACCCTGTGGTCGGGGCTGATGAAAAACAATAATAATAATTGGTGCATGGAGGTATGGTACAGGACATCGCAGTGGATGAAACTAAAGTACTTTCCTCCTCCCAGATGGTCCGTTCAGCCTTTTAATAATGAAATCTGCTTTTGTGTTATTTAAAAAATTACAATAACCTTTCTACTAATCCTCCGACTTACAACTCCATACACCTGGATTTCTGCAATACACGTACGTCCAAAATCCCCTCGGCTCTGGATAACATATTAGGATTATATCTCGGATATGGTTCTTTAATAAATAGTTTAGATAAGCATATCTGTTTAATTTTATCCACCCGCCCTCCCTGCGTGCAGGATTACAGTGAAAGGATGGGTTTTGTTGAGCGTGTGTACTGCAGTCTGCAGACAGAACATGCAAACATCTGTACAACAATTCATCAGAAAGAATTATGTATGGCAGGCTGGAGGGCTCTAAGCTGTGTGTATTTCAACATCTCAGTGTCCTCAACGACAGAGGCACATCATAAATAATGGAAGCAGAATTAATTGGTTTATGCTATGAGCATGTGTTATATGTATTGATGGCATAGCATTGGTGCAGGGTTGCTCTGTATTGGGCTAGACATGTATACTGCAACTTCATATTTGATGAATGTTCTGGACTTGGTGGCAGGATTTATAGTTTTAACTTTTAGCTAATATTAATAGATAAATTAGCAGGGAAAAAACAAACAAACATGAATAAGGAACCAAGGAAGGAACAGGCTTCTGGAAAAGTAACAGAAAAGGAGAAAGACAGTTGTGTTGACAAATTCCCACAGTTGTCTTCAACCGTGTTGGTTTTTCCATGAATTTGGTCAAAATCTAAATGTCTTATAAGTAAAATTATAAAAGTGTGAGCAAACTGTTGTCCTGTCTGAACAAAGCTAGATGAACAAAGAATATTTTAAAGTGGAAAAAACGACACAGCCCCGCTCTCAATCCAGTTAACACCTTTGGACGAACTTGTCTCGTGTGAGCCAGGCTTCACAGGTCTGAGTTCTCCCATGGACATGGTGCAGGTGCCCAATCTAAAATCATTTAATTTCTTTGCCAACGACTGAAAGCAAAAAGCTGACACAAGCATGACATCACAAAATAGCTGGAACCACTGATGTCAGTGGCTAACTGAGGGGCTACCAAAAGAAATTCACCACTGATTTGGGATGGGATCCTGGGACTCTGTCAGTAATAAATTTTCATGCCATGGAAATGACCTCAACTTTTGCCAGAACCATATTCAGATGTCTTAAAATGTGAGCTTATTTTCAAAAGACAGAACTCGCTCCAGACTGGCACCGCTTTGCTGGAAAAGAGGTATTAATGGAACAAATTCCTTCAGCCAGGTTCCCACAGGTCATGAACAGTTTTCCCAGATCTGGGGCAGCAGCAGATTCACTGGTTTCTGTACATAACACTTACTGGTTTCAGACATCAGCAATCCACTGTCTTTAACATTCTCTACATGGCATCTATCTTACGCTGCTCATATTTTAGTGAGTACATGATCAGCAGAAGCCTTGCAATTATTAAAGTACAACCGCCTGCACACATTGTGGCATTTAAAATGGACCTTAGATACTCCTTGATTCTGACACATGCAACCCTATAACCAACCTAAATGTTCTGTGCCAACAATTTCAAGACTCGTGTTTTCCACAATATCTGTACATGATAGCTACTTAAAAGTTTGTGATTACATGTCAAATCTATCCTTCAATCAGCCAATAAACATCGTACGTGATGAGGTAGGAGTAGCTGAGCTGCAGAAACATTTTGATGTCACAATGAACAACAGACTGGACAAACAGCATAGCTGTGCACAAGAAGGGGAACAATATTTCAGCACATTGAACGCCTTCATATCTTTAAATGTGCAGACAATGTCAATCACAAACAATCCATCCAACACCCTTTACTTAATCCAATAGAGGGTCCACTGGATGGCTGGAAGGCCAAATAACCGTACACCCATGCACCTCAGTATTTACTGCACACACTGATTTGCTACAAATAATACCCAATGGGGATTTAATTGGGATTGGGGCACAAATCCAGTATTATTACTTTAAAGGTAACGCTTACGAAGATCGTGTTTAACAGCTGCATCATCATTTCTCAAATTTCACTTAGTTATACAGTATTTTACTATATTCACATCTTATACTTGAGTTTTTTTCAGCAGTTAAACTCATCAGAACAGCAAAAACATAATGTATTAAACAACCGGTCATCAGTTCACTGAGTTTTTACCATCACAAAGCAGCAAGATAACCAGTTTTCAGAAGCAATTAGCCTTTTGTGGTCTAACCAAAAAAAAGTGTGACAGACCTTTAAATTATGCATGCTGCACTTGACCATGAGGTCTGAATTTCTAGGCCAGACACCCCACTCTCTGTGGGTCCTGACCCCTGCTTTTTTTTTTTTTTTTACCTTGCGTGCTTGGATAAATACCTCAGCACCTGCATGTTGCACTGATTTCACCCAGCCCCGGCAGATGGTCCTCACCCTTCACCGAGCACACACTCTGGCACCTGGGACGCTGGGGAAATCCTTCCGTGATCTTGCCACTCTGTCACGCCATACATGCACATATTATAAACACAGATGCAATGGCATGTGTGCAGGCATGCGTGTCTGCAAGCATGCACAGGCAAACATGAGCAACAACGAGTGGGTGAAAAGATCCAAACAGGCTCTTTATGCATGTGATTAAACACATAACAGAGCTTTTCTCTAGCTTTTATCTGAGATGTATTTAAGTCACTGCCCCTACTTTCAGTTTTTCACATTGTCAAGTGTTTTAATCGGATACGTGTTTAAAGTAATGTGAACATTATTATGTATGTTTTTTCTAAACACATAGAAGTTTTCCAAATATAATTTATTGCAACAATTAGCCTTTTAAATTAACTTCTGATCATAAAATACACGTTTTTCAATTTCTTGATAATCTTGCAGTTATTTTACTTGTTTTACTTTTTAATTAATTTTCACATCGTTCTCTTCTGTGATTGATGGATTTATACAATCGCACTATGTTGGCATACTGTATTCTATTACTTGCTGCATCACTTAAAGCGCATTGTAAGGGCTTTAGGAAACTGACTTAAATAAAATTAGTATTACAATAATTAACTGCTACATTTGCGATGTGAAATCGTAATATACAAAACACATTTAAATAATGCATTTTTGAGTCCGAGTCAGCGTAGCAGCTTAGCTGTGTAAAAACACGCTGTTGTTACCCACTCACAAAGAGTCACACAGAAAACAAGCAGCCGTGCTCAGATTCATTGTGATGAGGAGGAGCTGTTCCTTCCTTGAGCTTAATGTGAAAATATGCCCCACAACCGCATGACTATCTGCCTGGACGGATGCGTCCGTAGGCACACTGTATAGACAAATAAATGCCTTATGGCGACTGTTGCAGCACTCCTCGCTGATTTAATTAAAGAAGCCTTCTGTGCTAGCAGTGCTGTACGAAGGAATGTTAATGATGGAATTAATGGCTGCTGTTTTCCACACTGAGCATCCACCAGCCGCACGCCGTCCGACAAGTATCCCTGAGCACTATTACAGGCCGACGTGAGCTACTTCATATGGACACAGGCTTCACTTCTTATATCTGGACTGTCAAAATGAGCAGCAGCAAATGCCTTTTGTTTTTAGCGTTAATTAAAATCTCCACCACACTAATGTGATGCTTTGTCTCAAGCAAAGTCACAGCTGAAATGTATTTAGCGGGCTGAATATAAACAGTTTTTGTCAAGTGGAGGGCTAGTGGAAAAAATGCTTCATCTGGGTTTGAGGCTATGATTATGTTGCAGTTTTAAGGGGTTATTCAGCTGATGCTTCTTAGAGCGACAGTGGAGCTGAGTATAAGGGCGTTAAAAAAAGTCACACAAGGCTAGGCTTGGGTGCTTTCCATTATTTCATAGCTTTGTGACATTTCAGAACAACAAATGTCTTTAAATGTATTTAAAGAAGAAAAATCTGTTGGTGATTGAACTTTTTGATGTAAAGGATTAGCCCACAACATGAGTTTTTGCTGCCCTTGTTGTTAACAGTTTGCAATTATTAATATTATCAATGTGCAAAACTGGTTCACTGTCGGGATGCGCACCACCCTTCATGCGGCAGTGGGTTACACTGCATTCCTGTGCTGCCCGGCTTCAGCCAGTGGAGCTCGTCCACTGAGGCTGCAAAAGAGCCTCAATCCTTACAGACCCCCGTGTTAAAAGGCCCAACTTTACAGTATATTACAGGAAAATTACTGGTGGCCACGACTGCTACAGCTCACTCTAGCAGATACACCTATTTTATAAATGTGAAAATCCTAGGTGTTTTTCAGAAAAGCTGATCTCTGACCTTAAGGTCAAAGTCACTGGGATTCAAACTCTCCTGAGAGTTTAGGAGCTGCACCTATACTATGACACATTCTAGGCGACTTCCTCCTTGAGTTATTGCATACACATGATTTTCAGGAAGCTTGACCTCTGACCTTGGCCTTTAGGTTGAGGTGGTTCTGCCGGAGTTTCTTCCTGTTAAAAAGTTTTTCCTTCCCACTGTCACCAAAGGGCTTGCTCATAAGGGGTCATATGATTGTTGTGGTTTTTCTCTGTATCGCAGGGTCTACCTGACAATATAAAGCACCTTGAGGCGACTGGTGTTGTGATTTGGCGCTGTATAAATAAAAATGAATTGAACAGATTTTAATCATCTGAAATTTTAGCAGCTGCACCTATGGTATGAACTTGAAAAACCTACGTCGCATCATTCTCGAGTTGTTGCATTCATAAACTTGAGTGTCCGCCCTCACACGGCAGCGACAAATTTTGTACAGTTCTCTCGGAAAAGAGATTTTGATCTCAATGGGACTTATTTGTAAAATAAATAAATTAAAATGATGTCACAGACAACAGAAGTACCCATCAGAAGAAAGAAAAGACCAGAGTCAAAATCATCATAGGTAAATAATAACGATATCCAAACATGTCATCCATATTATTGCAACCGAGGCCTGCAACTTTCCTCTTATTAAACCATAAAGCCATTTCCTCTAATCTGATAAGTGCGTTTACCCTTGGCCTGTCGGGAATATTTATACACTAAGTGCCGCAGAACTTCCTTTCATCACAGGTATCATTTTTGTTCAACCTTTGAAGATATTAATGAAATTTTCCACAATGTTTATTCAAGAACTTAAATGAATCAGAAGCAATAAATCACGCCCATGTGTCAGAAGCCCCCAGACATAGTCAAGGGAACAGGGAGATAAATCACTGGAAGAAAAGGTGATCTGGCCTTACACTTCAAAGTTTAATCGTCATGCAAAGAATCACTCTCTCCTCGCTGGCGACTGAGGCAAAGATACTTTGAGGTCTAGACCTTCACTCCTGTCCCACATCAATCATACCTGGGCGTTTTTAATTTTCTAACTGTAGATCTCTCTGTTGCTCAAGATATTAAGGGTCAAGTTATTTTTTGACATTAGCTTGACACTTACCGAAGCAGCTGTTTTAACATAGAGCTCGACACAAGCGTGACAAAAAGTACTTTACAGTTTTTCAATATCCAGAACGAGATTTAAAAGGTCAAGGACAGACAGCTCCTTTATATAAATGTTATAAATATCATACTGTACTTTTAAGGAAGTTTATGGGAGGTTCAATAGAGTAAACAACTTTACCCCTATGAAAAGAATAAAGTGATCTACAGCAGTCAGGGTCAACATCTGCACGCATGTTTAACTTTAGGAATATGACAAATACACTGAAGCGGTCAAGGTCTGACAGGATCGGAGGATAAGTCAACCCTTCTTAAACATTCATCATACATCATTCCTAATTTCAATATGTAAAGTATCCTCCCGAACAGTATTTAAACGAAATGGAGCAAAATGAGATTAAATGAGTAGATGAGATTGTACAAAATGGAGATTATACCCTTTGTAACAGGTGGTGGAGTCAAAAAGGGGGTCAGAAATGGAAGCTACAGGCTAGACCAGGTCAAATCTTAATATCTTAATGTTGCTATCTACTGTGACAGCACTTATTGTTTATTGAGAACCTTCGTATGCTGATGGCTTTAAAGACAGAGTTGTAAGTGAGTAACAAAAGACTTTGAAGTTCAGTTGGAACAAGATAAACATGGTATTCAGCTGAAGCTTGCATTTTAAGGTGACTCAATTTTTACTCTCTCCCCAAAAACAAAAAACTGTTCATGCTGCTTAAATTACTGCTACGATTACAGCATATGGTCTAAGAATTAGGCATCTGTAATATTAAACCATCAAGCCCATAATCCGACAGTAACCTTATTCTTTTGAGGGTAAAAAGCGTCACATAAAAGATAAAATACAGCTATCATCCTGCCGTTTTTTATTCTCTTTTTCCCCCTTTTACTTTACTCGTGTCATTTTCCTTTGCTTTCACATCCTCTTTTCATCCTCTCAAAGGTATCAGACTACTATACAAATTGGTAGAAAACAAAGTATTTCCATGGCATGAACAACTATACAACTGGTTCATACAGTATAAAATATAATATGTTATAATGGCATGCTGTAAATATGTATGCCTACAAAAAGAAAGGCTCTCAGTTCTACAAAAAACCAACAATAATTGAAAGGTTTTTGACATAAATAAGCATTTTGTATAATTTTATACAAAACCTGATGTGCTCTTGCAGTAAAATGGCTAGCCATGGCTATTTTACTAAATGTGATAATATTTTGTCAAATAAACTCATGCACAATCATGCTTTTTTATGGATCTCTTCCACACCCACATGAAATATCTGTAACCTCATGAGCTCCATTACATTCATAAGCACATCTGCTACATCTGCTTCAGCTTTTAACCACCTCTTAAAACTCATATTTATCGACTTGCATTTTTTAATGAACTTTATTTGACGAATTTGTTTTGTGTTTGGACTTCCTTGGCTATATATTTACTATGGTTGGTTTTATGGTTTTAAATAACGGTTATAGGCACCCTTCTTATTATTACTGCAAACAGTTTAAAGCAAACTGGCTACAGATGGGAGCTGGGAGAAGAGCATGATAAGCATTGCATTAGTGGATAATAACTCGAAGTCCATGTTAGTTTCACACTCACAATTTGTGTTGACTTGCACATGACTCAGTGACAGTTAGTATGCTAATCAGTGAAAGTTTCTCACATCTTTGTATCGCTGTACAGTAAACGCTCTCTGCATATTTGTCTGCACCCAAAAGATTACCCAAAGACATCTGTGCCAAAGCTCTGAAACCCTTCATGGTGATGAGGATGATGATGGTGCAGTTTTGGGGCCAATAGATTAAAATCCTAAGCTATTGACCCATAACTAAAGTAATGTTTGAGCTCATAATCATCTTGTGGTAAGTGAAACCCACTTTGTTGGATTTGTACCAGCAGCAGACAATAGAGAGGATCATTTGAACAGGGCTCCATGCTGAGCAGGCGGGTGGGGGGTGTGGGGGGGTGAGGAATTCAAGTAAAAACATGGGGGAAGTGGGGGAGGCAAAAAGACGGATATTCATTGTATCCATGAGTCTGGGTACGTCATTGTGAATCGAAGTATTACCACTACGTTCACTTCAACAAATGGAGCAAGACATTTCTTAATTTAAATCTCAAAGAAACACAAGTGCTGAGGAGTATCTTCAGCATCCTCTCGGGCTTTTCCCCATTGTGTCTGGCAAAGCGATTGTTCCAATACACTGATGCAGAAAGGAGGATACAGTTGGGATCCAGGCAATTTCATTACACCGAGTCAAGCTGTTTCAGTTCAGGATCCAGGCCTTTGTGCCGGTTGCCCGGCACTCAGAACTGGAAACATGGCACAAACAACATTATGTGTTATAGCAACTTCGCGCCGGGCCTTGTGATATGTCCATCTGCCGTGACTAGTGTTGCAGATCGTGCTGATGTCCCTGCCTCCCTCCCTGTGTTCCCTCGCCACCTCTCACTGAAGCTCTCCAGGTTGCACAACCGTCCAGCCATAGAAGCCCTAACTGCAAACTACATTTGTTATTTACAAAAAAACAAAACAAAAAAAAGAGTCTCAGCGCAGTTATGTTTTTATGCAGAGAAGTTTTCGCTATGAGAACCAGCCTCCAGTGAGCTTTATGGATTCATTCTAGCATGATGATATCAGTAATTACATCTGTGTGTGCACAGACGTCTTACTAATGTTTGTGACAAAATATGCATGTACGGATAATAGAACAAACTATTATATTCAAAGGGGTTTTTTTCTGCTTCTCCTTTCACAACAACAAAAAGAAAGACATGAAATGATTGGAGTTTCTTAGAAAACGTATTTATGGCCTTAATGAAACGTGCACAGAAAATAATTTCTACATCTGATATCTGCTGATAACGACATCCCCAAACCAAGCAAATAACAATCTGAGCCGGATCTCAAGCTATCATCGAAAAACACCAGAGCTGATATTCTGCTTGTCACCTTCCAACTACCCCTCTGATCTGATTTCATGTCGTTCCCCAAGATTACAACGCCAAAGACTGCAGAGAGCATATTGACACACTTTAAAAGAGATGGTTTACAGATGCCTCATCCTTAAGTCAGAGCAAAATGAGGCAATGATTAATTCATAGCATACATGATTTAGGAAGTGATTTTTTTTTCTTTTTAGATGGGAGGGCAGGACGTTGTGAATGGGCTTATTGAGGTCGAATTGCAGCGTCTTACAGGCTAAGCTCTACTGCGACATACTGAGACACATTTTCATCTTGTGGATTATTCTTTCCTGGGGAGGGATGAACAGACATTTGTAGCCAGATGATATTTGTGAAATATAAATAAACAAACACATGTCACTGAGTATAAAGGGGTGGGGGGGTGTTTGTCTGTTTATATTGGGCCACGGGGGAGAGGAGTGGTCCTGAAGAGCCTCCAGCTATCTGCAGAAAGCTGATTATGCTAAAGTCGGGGATTCGACTTGACAATTTATGTCTCTATTAATAAACGAAGAATGGTATTAAAATCTCACACGTAGCCTCTGCTCTGTGTTAACTCGGTACATAAGCAGATAAGGTGACTCTTAGAAGGCAATAGTTATCTACAGCATGGCAACATATGGTGATGACAGCAGTTCAGATGTTCTAGCTGAGACAACACAATAGTGTTAATTTGACTGCTGGTGCAATTTTATGGGTTTAGTGGTGTGATTGGTCAGTGCTGCCTCAGCCAGAGAGAAATTACCCAGGCATTAACACAATACAGCAAAACCAAATTATGATTAACAAGAGATCCTTAATGTTATCAGAGCTTCTCTTGTACCCACTGATAACTGAAATGAGAGTCAAAGTGCTATTGGTGCAGACAAAAAGAGCAGCACTAATGCAAGTGTATCTGTACGATTTAGCCACTAATTAACCCTGACAAATCATAGTGCCATAAAAGTAGAAGAAATGTGCTATTGTAAGTGTATAGTACAATCCACATTTCATTACACTTCCTAGTGCACACAAAGAAAGCTGACAATTTAGTGATTTTTTTAATGCTACAGTCATATTTGGTACCAGATGAAAGGTGAACAGCCACATGTTTAAAAGTAATGTGTAGTTACAGATGTTTTATAGTGGTCCTAAGTCCAGAATACACCCTCAAACGCACAGAGACGCATCTTCGGGGATTTTCCTGATGTCATGAAGGTGTTTCATGTCTTTCATGACTTCCCCTCTTCAGTGGGCTTGCAGTGTGCCTTTCAGCCGGCCTTCCTGCAGTGCTATCCTCCAAGGAACTGTTAGCTCTTTAAGGAGGACTAACTAAAGCTAATCTCAAGTTGATACAAACCTCTGCTGCACTTGTGCTCATCAAATCACTTTGATGAGCACATCACATAATTATAGACAAGTTTGAATAGAGTAACAAGCAACAGATGAATACAACTGGGAAAAGTATAGTGTAAGAGTATAAGTTTCAAAATAAAACAGGAAGCACATGAGAAGCAAATTTAACCAATACACAGCACCATGTCAATAATAAATGCTATGCACTCAGCCGTAAGTAGGTTCAATGTTGTGTCTGATTGGTGGACATCAAAATCCTCTCTCTTACGACAGTGTTCAGACTGCTAAAAAAAAGACCTTAATTATCTGGAAGGATTACTGACAGAAACGATTTAACATTTTTGGTTGAGTGCTTTCAAATTCAATTGGCTCCAATAAATCAGTGACCTCTGCTTTCAAAAACCGGATGTACACTGATGGTACAGGCACGACAAAATCGTGCTAAGATTGTAGTTCCAATGATGGCCATCAATTAAACTTTTAAACTTACTGGTCCCAAAAGCACCAGTCAATGTGACTGAAGAGGGTACTCTGTTATCATAATCAGCAGGTAACGCATCGACTATCCGCTAATAACTACCGTCTTCCTCTCCCCAGCTTTGACTCTAATGTATCTCCAATGTCATCAATGGATGAAGCTCATTTCTGCTTTATGTTGGAGTAAGAGGGGAGAGAGGCACATTTCATTCGCTGCTGTAATGACATAAACATCAATCTGTCTGAACTGCTGCTTAAATGACTGTGTAACCTTTACAGCACTGTTAAAGAAAGATGTATAATTTCTGCATAAAAAGAGAAGCAGAGGTAATAAAAAGAGGAGTCGAGCTGACGCACTTTCGCTTTACTGGACCTGCAGTCTTTTTTATGTGCAGTCAAAAAGTCGTACCCCAAGAGTCACTTTGTAAAAGACTCACTGATATTTCCTGCTTTTAACACTCGCATCAAGTTATTCGCTGAATTTTAACAGATTTAAAAATTGCTGGGAACAACAACAGATTGAGAGCCATAAAAAGTAGAATAAAGCCTTTATTACCCACTGACATTCCCCACATAATGGAAATATTTTACAAGGCCTCCCATTTATGGACCTCTACCCACTATAAATTATATTATGCAAGAAACATCATCATGACCACTGGCATTAACTACCTTATATTAAATAGGTTTCCAGAGGGAAGGATTGACTTGCTATATGTAGCCTGGAACAAAATTCAATCTGCTGCTATGTTTAATGCCACATTTTTTATTATCTCGCAAGCATATGTTGGAATGGCTACAGATGATGAAGCTTGCTGCTGGGCAAAGTGATCATCAGTGCTGTTTTTTTCCTTTTTTTTAAAGCACTCTTAATAACAGGATACGACAAATTGTTTGTGACCTTTGTCAAGGTTTTGCTCGAAACACACTGGCTAGCAGCAGCAACTGTGCTAGCCTGCGGCGTGTGTGAATATGCAAAGCTCCTCTATTTTTTCTCCTCTTTTTTTGTGTGCAAGGTTTCAACATGAAAACGTGAAATTGTTTGGAAACATTTTGCCTCGCAGGGCCTTCACAGAGAGAAGCCACATAGAGCTGAGCTCTGCAAGAATGTTTGATGCGGCTTCCTTAGTTGAGCATATGCCACATTGTGTTTTAGGGAGGCTGTGTTTGTGTGGTGGCCTTTTTCACAGAGTTGTGGCCACGCGGAGGAAGGGCCGGTCAGGGACAGCAGCTGTGCAGCCCTCTGTGAGCATCATGGCATGCATGACCTGGCCAAAAGCACAAGGTAAGCAAAAAAATAAAAAAAAACACACACACAACTACCAACGATGCAGTGCAACACAGATCTAACAAATCTTCCGTGCCACTCATGTTGTACACTGGAAATGACACAGTAGGAGAAATGTGTGGGTCAAAAGGGTCAAAGAGAAATGCATAAGCAGTTAAACACAGTAGCCGGGAGGGAAGAGGCTTAATGGAGAGATCAAGGCTGCAGCTCAGTAAGGAAGGAGGGATAAAAACGGAGGTGGCGAAGAGCGGATGGGGTGGGGCAGGTGGTAGGCATGGGCAGGAGGATGCTGGTGCATCTGCCTGCGGCACTGGTATTGACGGACATATTTCCCACAGCTCCATGTCACGGCAGGATCATCGCACATGATTACGGGGGGGATCAGCATGATCGGCTGTCACTGATTTCACAGACATCTGTCGGTGAGGTGATACAAGCTGTGACAAGGATCGCCCAAGACATGAAATCTTGAGCAGCTTTTGAGCCGAGGCTCCTCGAACTGTGAGGAAGAGAGACAAAGTGTCTCCTTGTACCATCAAAATTCAAAGACAAAGTCCTTCTTCTTCAGCTTGCAGAAAGCCCACACTTTTTGTCCTTAATACGGCACCAGTAAGATTTTCATACAGGTGGATTGTAATGGATCATATGACGGATATCTGCTTAATTCCTACTTTTCTCTGTATTAACGACCCAGATAAATGATGCCTTACAAATTTGTAGTAACAGCATGGTATTGGTGCTTGAATTTAATCCCACAAAAATTCTACAATTTAAATGGTTCAGCAGGAAAATGTCTTATTTAAAAAAGAGGAATAATCCAAGTTTCACTCAGCATTTTCTGGAGATCTTTTCCAGCTGATGGGATTTACCAAGCTATCAAGGAAATAGCTCAGATCTAATCTCATTATTTACAAGCGCTTATGTAAGTAGAATGTACTCTATTTTATAACATATATCCAAGGCCAACTCCATATAACGATCAAGTTGTGCGACTGAGAGCATGGAGAAAACGTCTCCTCTGCATGTCTTTAATTTTTAGACTAAAGCTCTTCAAAGGAAGGTGTGCGTTAAATAAAATACAGCACCTAGAGACTGCAGAGTTAGTGTGTACATGTCTACAACATATTTAAATAGTGTGAGTGAAACAAATTCCCGCATAATCCACTGATTGAGTGACCTTTACTAAAACCAATATCTGCTCAGCTTCGCAAGATGGATTATTCATCCCCAGTAATTGCACGGTTCGTAACAATGGGATTCGGATTAAGGAATTCATTATGTTTGGAGCAGAGAACAGCTTGTATACAATTACCTTCCAGTCCAGCCCAGGAGATAAAAATCATTTCCTCAATATGCAGAGCTGGGACTGCTTTGATGTGACCCTCATCACAGCACAAGCACAGAAAATGATCTCCCAGCTAAATCCTTTCTTCATTTCATCTCAGAGATTTGAGGGAAATTCTTAAACATATGGCTTAAATTGTTGGTGATGTCTGGGTAGTGTGTCATCTGGGGCAGGAGACTGAGCCTTTCCTCTTTTCCTCTTTTGTTTGATGCAAGCTCTATCTTTGATTAAATGTCAGGCTTTCACTGTCACATATGCTGGAAGAAAATCCTCTTTTTCCTTAGAGGTTCCTTCCAAGAAAAAGAGATCTAAACTGCGCCTTGACCATGATTAAGACATCAGACATAATGCTGCCATTCATGTAATGAATCATCTTCAAAGCTCAATTCGACAAACCAATCAACAAAAGAGCTTTTACTTCTAAAAAATGTTTTGTGGTACATTCAAAGAAAAGGCCCCAAAAAATCATTTTTTAAAACTGACTTCAATCCCATCATCCTCGTGCACAGGCACAAAGTCAGTTTCCAGTGTGGCCACATGGATGGAATCTAAAACATCTCTGATTATTTAATTAAGGGGTTGGAGAGCTGAATGAGAATAATTTGATAAATCAAAAAATAAATTCTTTGGCATTTGTTCAAGCTTAAAAAACACTATCTGATATTCAATTCAATTAATATTATAAATATTTAAATATTATTTTAAATATATGAGCTTACAAGCTACTGCAGAAAGCGCTATCTAGTATTTGTCTTCTGCTTCCATCTGACCATTAGCTGTCTGCTGACGCACAAAAAAACACAACACAGAAAACAAACCCAATAAAACAGTTCTGGACATCTATATGACGTCCAAACAGGGTCCGCAATTTGGACGCGCAACCATGACCCAACTTGGACGTCAATATGACGTTCAACATTTGAATGTTGGACTGGGCATTTTTTTTTTTTTTACAAATATCAACACTGTTGTTATCGAGATGATACACATGAATACAGATTATTTAAGAACAATTATGATTTATTATCGATGTGTTCAGTACAAATGAGGTTTTTTCTTAATTTAACATTTTCCTGTTTTTTTTTTACTGGTTTATTTATTTTAATTAATGAACTTATTTGTTTGTTACTAGGTTAAAACTGTCATTTATTAATTAAAATGTGTTGAAATATCAAAAACATCCAAATCCATTTTAAAATGTAAAATAATAATGGTTAAACTATTTAGAAAAACGTTGGAATACCTTTTAAAATGAGTACAATGATTTTAATAAGTTTAAAAGAGCATTTGCATTATACATGGTATCCTGTTTTATTCTGAAAAAAAAGCTCACGACTGTAAGAGGAAGTGGATGTGGTTGTGATCGGTAGCCTGCTCCAAGAGAAGCTGCGACAGAGGTTTGTGTGTGTATGAACTGGACTTTCTGCTCGTCAGTGTTTGCCTTGATAACTGGAGATGCATACAAAAGTGTAAATAAAACTACACAAAAATGAAGTGATGGTCTATAAAAACAACAACCTCTGGAAACACGGGCATACAGAGCCTACAGAAGCAGAACAACATCTAAAATGAGTCTGACATGTAAGTTTGACATTGAAAAAACGTTCAACACGGACGACGACACTAGATGTTTAGTAGATGTTGGGGAAAAAAAAGAGTCGCCTGGTGTTACAAAACAACCCCCTAAGTGGACGAAAAGCCGACGCCAAGAAATGACAAATAAAAGACGTCACCCTGACGTTACTTTAGCAGTGGGAACTTACACTTTGAGGCAAAGTAAATTACGTAAGACTGACTTTACCATCAGAGGTTTGGTAAAACGAGCGATTGTTTAGAGAAAAGAATAAGAGCTGTGGCACTGAACACAATCTGTAAAATCTAATCCATTTGTCTAAATGATGTGTGAATACAATTTAAACATTAATCGTTCCATTTAACAGCTGGGTCGAGCAAATAATGAATAAAGATTCAACGTGCACACGTGGTTAAACAACAAACAGCTCCAATGATGTAGGAAAACGTCACACATGACAACAGTTATATAATTAGAGAATTTCAGAAACCTGCCAACTAAAAACAAACACTTTTAAAGCTGATCTCATTAATGACTGTTTATGATGCAGCCATATCACTTATTTACCTGCTGAGTAAGAAATGCAAAGCTAGCTGTGATCCTAAAGGCTTTTTGAGGCTGTTTATTGCGTATGTGACCAGTCGTTCATATAAATAATGTCACCCTGCTTTACCACCAGAAATGTTTGTGACAGATTAGAGGCCAGCATCCAACTGCACTTTCATTCCAGTTATTTTTGTTTTAATGCATGCGTGAATCAATTAATTCTGTCATAAAAGGCCACCATAAACTGTGTGCAGAAGTTAATGAGTCTGGCATTACCACATCATTACACCAGCTGGCATAATGGAGCATGTGTTGTTTGTCATAATATATGCTGCCACGCTTAACAGTCATAAATTGTTTGGATTGGTAAATTTCCTTTTCTGTTTGATGACAAAGACAAAAGGCATGTGCACTGAGATTAGCATAGCAGCAGCAGGCACATACTTCCATACCATGTGTGCATACAGGTGTGAGGTCAGGCTGCTCCAAAGGATGCCAGGTTCAAAAGTGGAGATTTCTGGGAGGTTCAAACACCTTGTTATCAAATGTTTGAAGATGCCCTAGTTATTCTTATACAGCTAAATTTAGCGTAGGTCACTACATTTCAAAACTTGCATACTTTATTAAACATTTTGGAGTTTCTCCTCTGCAAAGAATAGTTGTGAGCATATTGTCCGCTAATCAATCGACTGTAGAATCGCTGTTCACAGATGTAAAGCCCAACAGACTGAACATGAGCAGGAAAGATCTTTAAAGAAATCTTTAAATCCATCCATTCATTTTCTTAACTCCACACCCAACCAGGGTTGGGGGACAGACTGACATTTTTCCATGCTCACACTGGAAAAGTTTAACACACGTTGGATTTCAAAACATTCAAAAACTTGAGGGCTTATCCCTGCAACACTGCACTGCCCCTTGGCAAACATGCTAGGCACTGATGCCCGATAAAGCCTGCAGATGCATCACACTGAAGTCTACTCATGCATCATGTTTCTTGTCGAAACAGAGGTACAAAATGTGCCTCCATCCATTCATCCTCTTATAAGCAGTCTAGAACTCATTGAGGGGGGAGGAGCCCATCCTGTCTCAAGGTCACCAGGCCCTTCACCACGGTGGCATGATGGGTAGCTCTTGTCTGTGCCAGCCAGTCAGCCGGCCAGGAACTGTTCTGGTTTGCCTGGCCAACATTACCTTGACTGAAAGGAGAGAAGGAGGCACCGGCAACCCCTGCCGCTCAGTAACTGGTACCAAATGGTGCCTCCCCTCTAGGGTCCTGACCTGCAAGCAGGCAAAGTCCCAGGACACCTCAGAGCTAAGCTGGAGGATGGGCAGACAGCTGTCTTCTGTCACTGGGCCCGTGGACCTTGAAGATCACCGTTCGCTGCATACACAGTCATTTAGAAACAGACCTGCTCAAAAATCAGGACGCTACATTTAAAATTAAGCTATATTTCTCCACCATCTATTTCCAAAGCTAAGTTTATTGTTCTCCTTTCCATTTTCAGCTTTAATACTGGTTTGAGACAAAGGCTACGTGCAGAGTATCCAGAAATAGGGAAAATAAGTAAAAATAATTGAGCACACAAGGAACAAGGAACAAAATATAATTACCAATGATAAGCTTTTTTTTTTTCTATGAAATGACACTTCATAGTTGTTCTCTTATTTTGGAAAAGCAGACATACTTAGCTTTGTCACATTCAGTTTTATGCATTTATCCTCAGCAGGATGACGTCAAAAATCAAACTTTTTTTAGGTAGTCACTGTAGTAATTATGCTCTGTTTATTTTCTCTGCATAATTAAAGATCAAATATGTAAAAATCATGTTTAGGTAAAACAGTTAATATGAAAATAACAAGTGAAAAAATACTTTTATTTCTTAATTCTCCTGCAACTATTGTTGCCTCAGGAGAATTAAGATCTTTTTGAAGATCTAAAGATATAACAGAGAAGACGTAAACGGTCTCATGTCCTGTACTGACACCTTCCCCTGTGAAGCCAGCGAGACTCTGAGGAACAATGTTATATGGATTTTGATGGGGAGAAGCTGCATAATTAATTTGTATATTCTAGCATGACAGATGTTTGATTTTGGCCGTAAAAGTAATTAATAAGAGAGTGAAGGGAGAGGCAGATTGCTGGAAGATTATTTATGAAGACTCCTCACTGAGCACGTTAGAAGTAGGGGGGCTGAGAGAGAGAGAGTGTGAGTGTGTGTTACACAGGGTATCTCCCCTTGCTTGAGCCCTAACATCAGCTGCCCCAGCTGTTAGCCTAGCTGCTGCCACTGCCATCAGATTAGTTTTGTCCATCTATATGCTCAGCTGAAATGACTGCCATACACACTGAATATGCAGGTTTTCCCACAAATAGATTTTTGGTGATTGGCAGCTACGCATGTTCATTTAGCATCTCAGGAAAACTTCAGATAGTTTACCAGTGGAAAGTCCAGTCACTGCTAATCAGCTAGCCACAGTTTTTGCCATCTTGTGTTTTACTACCAGTTCACCAGCTGGCTCAGTGGTTGTTGTGGCAGTCTTCAATACTGTTCATCTGCCTGCCCACAAAGGATCTTGTTTCACAATAGGCCATCCTCTAAAATCTCCTTTTGCACTGCAGATAGTGATGGCAATCTTCGGGTCGGGTGGTGGCTGTCATAAACTAACAGTATTGGTAGTAAGAAAAATCCTTTAAGTAGCACAAACTCTTTAACAGTGTTGCCAACTCCTCAGTAAGGAAAATCGCTATTGGCTGTCCTAAAAGTCGCTAGAAGTCGCCAAATGACGTCATCGCTTAATTTGAATAATTGGTGACCCGAAATAGGCACGCTGACGTAGTTACTTTTTTTGTTTGTATGTCTTTTTAAGTAGTTTTAAACCATGTGATCCACAAAAAGTAACAGTAAAAGAAGAACTTTTTTTAACCATAACGTTGTAACAAACTACATTAACTATCAAAATGGACATAGCAAGCCTCACCAGACTGCTTCAGTCGAAATCAGATGTACAAGATGGAGTTAAGGCTCTGCAAGGACATCCGTTTTCCCAGTTTGCAGTGATTGGAATTAGGGCTGGGCGATATGGCCTAAAATCCATATCACGGTATAATTTGAAGCATGTGCGGTAACGATATATATCGCAATATATTCTTTTCTTCTGTATAACGTATTTTACACACTATAAGGCACACTTAAAATCCTTCAATTTTCTCAAAAGTCGACAGTGTGCCTTATGTATGAATTCTGGTTGTGCTTACTGACTTCGAACTGATTTTATGTGGTACACGGCACGCAGAAATCTGTCAAAAATGTTTTAGTACGACTTTGGTAAGCTATGAAGCCGCACCGCTTGAATGATTGCCGGAGCATTACGGCTACCGTAGTCAGGAGCGTCGCGGAGTAATCTGGGTCCTCAACTCCGTTAGCTTCAGGTCCCAAAGTCAAACAAACACTGCAGGATCACTGAGAGTTATAAACTGTCTAAATTCTTTCATCCTTAATAAAATCATCAGCGTTGCTGCTTTACCAGGTGTAACAATTAAGTTTAACATCCAGGCATCCATGAAAGTTAGCAACACTGCTCTTTAATCGAAATTAATGCTCAAATATTATTTCAAATTCAAAATTTACAAAAAACAGCAGACTGTAGTGAAGGATTCTTTTTTTAATTAAGATGCCAAATTACAGTTATTTAATTCCTCAACAGAAAGATTAGTTTTAGTAGATGAATGTTATACTTGCTTAATTTCTCAGAAACTTCTCAGAGAAGCCCAGTGTGCCAGCACAAATTTGGGTATAAAAATGTGAATTCAGTCATTTTTAGACTTAAAGTTTGTCAGATTTCTAAAATATTTTTGGTTTATTTGTTTTTGTTACAGGTGTTATAATAAATTTATTTCAAGAAAAAAAAAATATTTTCAATATTTTTTCTGTTTTTTTATGTGGCAGCATACAAGAAAAATCCTGGTATTTCTCCTTTTTTTTATCCACCATAAAATACTACTGGTATTACAATTTGTTCAGAGAAGAATAATACATTAGTATAGTAGTTAATTTGAGAAGATGCATGTCTTTTCTCAGTGCACACTTTTATGCAGGTGCACACACACCAACCACCATGGGGTCTAAATGTGTGAAAAACACAGATATGTGATATCACCAATAAAATCCAGGTGAGTTTATTGCCACAATTCTGCTATACTATACTGATGTGACAATCAGGGCTGGCAGGTTTTATTCAGGACTTCATCATCATCTTCCTCTCCCTTCCAAACCCCAAGTTTTGCAAAAGTTTCCTGCAACTGCTTAAATCCTCAGCACTGTACAGTATGTTTAGTTTTTTCAGTTCCCATGTTAACATGCATGCCACAGATTTGTTGTATAAGATGTGAATTACATCTAACTGAATATGAACATACTTGTCAAGGTGCTTCACAATCTCGTCACCCATGACTAGAAAAGAAAGAAAGCCTCATATGAATCAGGGCTTTCCCACTTTGGTTAAAGGCATGCCTGGACTTACAGAAACACAGGCCCAACAGGAGAAAGAAAATAATTAGATACGGCTCGGCGTTTTGCAACAGCAGGGACGGGACAATTTATGCTCCAATCTAGGCACAAACTTCCGCTTTTCTTTTTTTTCCCTTTTATTACAGAGCTGTACGCCTTCAGAAGATAATAATGAACTGTAATGGATGCCAAACAGTGAGGACAGGGAGTGAATGTAATTTTCTCAATGAGGGCATAAATCTCACACTGAGGCTGTTACTGGAGAGTCTTGTGGATATTCAAATCTGCTGGTTTGATTGAAGCAGTCACTGTACATCACAGCCCTTGTAACTCGACAGAAGGTTAGTGCAGGTGATCTGGCACAATGTGATCTTGTTCGTTGTAAGCACAGATGCTCTGCAGGATCTTATTAGTCTCCATTGATTAAAAAGAAAGCAACGACAGTGGTCCATAGGAAGGGTCTACTTAATCAACCCCCACTGTTCTCACTGTAATATGCAAAGATGCTGTTTTAACAAAAGAATCTTGTTTTACTTAGCTGTGAAATCTTTGAGCTCACATTAGCAGATAGCCAGATCCATGGAGTTTAGGATCTGAATAAAACTGAGGGGGAGAAAAACCCATGAGTGGATAATTACAGAGTGATTACAGCCTGAGTGATTTGTTTAGCTGGCTACATGATGAGACCTACAGGTGAACATCTTTATTTAATGGCTTCTGCAGGTGTCGCTTGCAGAAAACTGAAATCTTTATTATCTCAAAAACATTCAAAACCAAAAAGACACCTAGCCATGATTCCCTCTTGCAGATGTGAGTGTGGGAGAAGAAAAACAAACAAACAAACAAACAAACAAACAAAACTATAGTCAAAAAAGAACAAAAATCGTAATTTGGCTGGTGTTATATGTACTGGTTTGCGTCCATGTAGACCAGGGGTGGGGAACTCCAGGCCTCAAGGGCCGGTGTCCTGCAGGTTTTAGATCTCACCCTGGGCCAACACACCTGAATCAAATGATTAGTTCCTTACCAGACCTCTGGAGAACTTCAAGACATGTTGAGGAGGTCATTTAGCCATTAAAATCAGCTGTGTTGGATCAAGGACACACCTAAAACCTGCAGGACACCGACACTCGAGGCCTGGAGCTCCTCAGCCCTGATGTAGACAAAATAAATATTTTCCACTTTTAAAGAGGCAGAAAAGGCCTATATTTGGAGATAGGAGAGTTTGGCACTGGTAAAAAAAACAAAACACTTTCTACTCACACCAAAAACCACAATTCAAGCACTAAATAAGAAGCAACTTTGGTGATGGGTTGCCAAGCAGCAAGCAGAGTGGAGCAGCTGTGGGCAGGCTATAGCTTGTGGCCTATGTGGCCAATACTATGCTCAATTTATGTCATAAAATTCACATTTTTTTTCGTTAGTTAATGAATAATACAGACCTGACACATGTATTAGGGTGTCGATAAATCTTTTAAAATAATAGAAAATTATACAATTCGACTATAAAGTGTATAAAGTTCACATTTTTCAGCCGTGTTCCACCGTGTGCATCCCACTGCTTTGACTAAACACAAGTTTATGTAAAGGCTTTGGGTTATGTATTTCAATAAGCTAATTATCCCAAGGTCAAGAAAATCTTTACACTCAAACAAATGCTGTGCCAACGTGACTGAAATCTAATTATGATATGGTTTTGTTTTACAATGGTAGGCAAAAAGTAAATACAATTTATAATATTAAACGAAGGGAAAGACACAGAATAAACAGGACCATTATGATCATTTGTATACTTAGTGATGGAAAATTACTCCAATTTCACTTTCATTAGTAAATGTGACTTCCAAAACAAGATAGTATTATACTTTATATTATATTTCTTATCTTTACCATTACCAATCTAGTACACACTTTGGCTTTACTTCTGCCTCTCCACGAAAAAACAAATTTTCTAGCCACCAGGTTGTGGCAGTTCACATTTATGTATTCATTTATTACAAAGTTCGATAAAAGCATCGTTTCCAGAGTCGATGAGTAACTGTAAATAATTGTGATTTAATAATGACCTAAATAAAATGTCTCTGATGATCACTGTCACAATTAAGCAGCCTTACACATCTGCAGTTGTTAAATCTTAGGACTGTGGTAATGTTAGCCTTTTATATCACGGCTCAAAGAACTGATGATGACAAACTTTCTTTATTATGTCTCTTTTTGGCAAATAACTTACACTTGAACTACAAGCGTAGAATTACTCATAAAACAAAAATGGCAGTTACTTCAGAATCATCACATGTACATATAAAAAAGATTGGTGTAAGAAGATCACTGACTATCAGGAGACAATCCTTAGTCCCGATAGTCTCAGTGCATTCTTACTCAAATCTAATTTCACTTTTGAAAAGCAGTTTTACTTTTAGCACATCTAAACTCAGATGGCTGAATTCAGTGGCTCTGGAGCAAATTTATCCATCTGTATTTCTGTTAATGTTAAACCACAAAAGCAGCTGTAAGATTTAGTTTTCATTACAAACACAGTTTAAATGATAAATTACTAGTGAAATCCTTTAGGCTGAAAAGCTGTGATCATTTCACAAGAGGAGAAAATAAAACACGATAAAAGAAAATCTGCAAAAATAATTCACAGGCTGTTAAATTACATTTGCAGTTATGTGACTGAGGTAAATTAGTTTGAGTGAATTTGTTTAATCTTCTCTTTCTGCATTTTAATTCACAGATTTTAAGATGAGTGAGAGAAAATGATTTATTAAAACCATTCTGTACTAAAAAAGTGAAAATGGTTCAGACAGTAAAATCTCACTTCAAATACTTGTTTGACCTCTTTCGGGCAATCAAATTAGATCTCTTTGATGGTAAATGGTAAGACTGCAGAATTGGAAGGTAAGCTAAAAGAGAGATTCTTAGCACATAATTGTACAGATGTGTCTGATTAATGGTTAATGCATTTGAAATTAATTACAAGCAATAAATTAGCGCTCCAACACAAGACAAAGTGAATTGAATCTTTCTCTTTCGTGAAGGATAAATAGAGAGATGAAATATAATGAAGAAAGGATGAAAGTGATCATAAAGAAATACATTTGCATACTAATTAAAACCAACCTAATAATCTCCCCCATAGTCTTCAAAGAAGTGTACTCAATAGAAGTCATTTCCATAACTTACTGAATTATTGTGCCACTGTCCTGCAGTACTGTGCTCGTCTGTCTCAGCTAGGTGAGCTCTTCTTTTGTTTTAAACTTTTTATGCCAACTCTCAATGCTGTTTAGTGGAATTCAAAGCAAACTCTTAACACAAGGGTTAACTGTCCTTTCAGTGTGTTCACTACAAGACTTTAAAAATCAAAAGAGAACATTTAAGACCTGTTATAAACGGCTCTAATGAATTCCTCCCCATGACATTGCAGGTATCATTTAACTGGAAGACATAAAAAAAGCTTGTTAATAAATGATCCATGTTAAAAAAAAAAAAATCATCTACAGATTTAGGTGTTTCTTGTGCAGCACGACAAAGTTCACTCCAGTATTACATTTATGAAGCAGGTGCTAACCTACATTCAGTGAATCACTGTCCTTTAGAGCAGAAGAAACATATGGCACCCTTTGACAGTTTCCTACACACAACCTGTCGCCTCTTAAAGGCTCCACAGTCAACGGGGAATATTAACCTGTGAGGACCAGGAAGAAAGAACAAAACGAGTTCAAATACCAGTACACACCTGTTCAGAAGTTTTGGGTCACTAAGCAGTTGCTTTTTTATTTATTTATTTTTAAAGGTAAGCACAGTAAATTCTTATAGTTTATAAGTTTGGAACTAAGTTGGCTGTTTCTCTTTAATCTCAAGAGTTTATTTTTTCTTTGTTAAATAGAAATGACCCTTGGAGCTGCAAAAGTGAATTAATAGTTAATGGAATTATTAAGAAATCCTTTATGACTTTTAACTGAATATCTATGTAAACTAAAAAGGTCATTTTAAGTAACTATCACTGCAGCGTTCCTATTACACATTAGCTTATCATCATGTTCCCACAGCTGAATCTGTTAACAAAGACAGCAAAAAAGTAGCTTGCTAAGTGTTAACAGCACCACCCTGTATGGTTGCAATTAGTCTCAAAACTCGGTTTTACTGCAATTTAACCTGCAACTGAGAGCCTGTTGTTGCTACATAGATATGACTACATACATAGATACTCTACATGGTATACCAAGGTTGAAAAAGCACTACAGCTGAACTTGATCTGTGTTTCTTCTGCTGCCATCTCAGTTAATATATGACTACCTGAATTCCATTAAAATGTGAATTGCTACACTGAGTCTGGAGTAGCAGCACCAGTTCTCCACCTACCTGCAGGATGTGGTTAGAGTAGATCTCCAGCTTACAGCATATTGTCAAAGCACAACAAAAACTACCCATTTAACTGTGGTATGAAGTTCTTTAGCAAATAACTGCAACTGATAAAAAAAAAAGGTACACCAAGACAGCCAGCCTGTCCAAGTCTGTGTGAGGGAAACACCGTATATGCAAGCATGGATTTAGCAAAACTTTCCTCCATTCACATTCAATTCAATTTTATTTATACAGCGCCAAATCACAACAAGTCGCCTCAAGGCGCTTTATATTGTAAGGTAGACCCTACAATGATACATACAGAGAAAAACTCAACAATCATATGACCCCCTATGAGCAAGCACTTTGGCGACAGTGGGAAGGAAAAACTTCCTTTTAACAGGAAGAAACTCCAGGCTCGGGGAGGGGCGGGGCCATCTGCCACGACCGGCTGGGGTGAGAGAAGGAAGACAGGATAAAGACATGCAGTGGAAGACGGCCAGAGATTAATAACAAGTATGATTCAGTGCAGAGAGGTCTATTAACACAGAGTGAGTGAGAAAGGTGACTGAAGAGGAAATACTCAATGCATCACGTTCTTAATTATATTCAAGTCTGCACCTTTGTTCAAACCTGAACCTGGTTTATACTCAGCTGATCAATGCTTCAACTGTATCTAAGGGCTTCACTGTATCCAAGTCAGTGCAGCCTTCTGAGGAAAGCTGTTGCACATCTGTGTGTGCACAGCTTATGTCTTTTATAAGATGGCCTCTTTTTCTTTATACAGCCACATGGAACTAAATGTAGATGTATTATCATACAAAAACTTTCACTAGTTGAGATTAAATAAATCCTTCTGTTAATTTTCCGGCCTTCTCCCTCATCTGCAGTCATGAGGACAGCCAGTGGGCTTCTTCATCCCAGTGGGGTAAACCTCTCAGAAGCAATATGTAATTAAACTCGGAGAGCATATTCTTTAATCCTAAAGGCTATTATGGATTTATGGTCAGTGCATTGTCTGAGCTCCACAATGGCTTTTCCTCTCTGCACCATATATGCTCTTAAATGGGTAGATAAAGATTTTGTAACCCTTTTAAATCCAGCTTCCTCGTGGACTAATACGTCAGCCTTTGTGTTTGGCCTGGGATTGATAGAAAAGCTCAAAAAGGATAGAGAAATCTGTAATTATAATGCATCAGCCATCATCAATGACATATTTCTGAATCCTTTTCCAGTCACATTAGTAATGAGCAGAGCTGTACATGTGGAATTGTAATTACGTTGTATTCATTTTTAGCTCTCAGGGATTAAAGTATCGACTATGTTTAATTGCAAGTGTTCTATATTTTAGAACAGTGGAGCCCTGATTAAGAGTGACCCATCCCCACCGCAGGACGCTTTGAAATGCCGTGAATACTTAACTTAATTGCTACTTTCATTTGCAATATTTTGACTCAATCTCCTTTCTCTGGCTCTGCGGGGAACTGCTGATGTAACATTTCCCCCATCTGCGAACAAGCATTGCTGGAACAGGGATTTTTCTCAGCTTCCTTTATTCCTTTACGTTACTTGTCCAAGTCAGAAGCACCATAAAAGTTCTGTTTTCATCAGGTTTTTGATTTTAAATATGTACCATGTGATTATGTTTTGGATAGCTGATCATTCATCAGTATAAGTTTAAGTCTTTATTGATTCCATTTAATCATTTTCAATGTTTAATGCCCATGTAGTGGCTTTTCAAAGATGCAGTCCTCTTGGGGAAAATAGGAAACCATGTCCTCATATCCAAATACACAAGACTGAACTTCATGCAAATCAAATATATCAACAAACACTATCACCGAAAGTGTTTGAATTCTAGGCTGAAAACCAAGGAGGAAAAGAAAAACTGTAAAGCCAGAAACTATTTAACCTGAGGCTTGTATGCTGTATGCAGCTGTATGCAAAAGATGCAAATAGCCTCAGAGCCTAAAAGGTGAAGTCAATGTGGAAGAAGCTTAAACCTGCATCCTATCAAACGGGTAACGAAGGTGTTGAACCTGTTTTTTTGGGGGGGGTTTACAAGATTTTCAGAAAACTTGACCTCTGACCTTGAGGTCGAGGTCACCACAATTCAAATGTGTCTCAGATTTTCAGTAGCGGCACCTATGGTATCAATTTGAAATTCATTGGTTACTTCCAAGATTTTAAGAAAATATGACCTCTGACTGTGACGTTTGAGATTCAAATTCATCTGAGATATTTAATAGATGCACCTAAGGTACGCTGCGTTTTTGCATTTCACCACAATAACAACAGCAAACCTTGATTTCTTGGATTTCTCTTGTTTACTACCCGTCTGTAAAAGTCACAACCTGCTAGAACCCTCTCCAGAAAAGCCACTTACATATTCCAAGGATTTATATTTACAAGAACTAGTTCTTTTGAAAGCAGATCGAGAATTACGAGCGACCAAAAAGACATTTTAATTGTAAACTGGACATAAGAAACAATACCAGCTGTGATCACACCCTTTACGTGCCATAAACAAATAAAGACATTTTCATCTTTTCCAATCAGCTGTTGGATCACTGCGTCCTTTTCTGTCACACACACACAACTGAAAATGATCAGGTCTTGGTGTCTCAATGATAATGTATTCTCTCTTATTTGACTTTTTAATGGGCTTTCACCTAATTATCATCACATGGTTCCAAAGATGTGTGCTGGGGAGCAAACTGAGGAGTCTGGGAACAAAAGGAGGTCAGATCTGGAAGTGTTGGCACATGGCCTGATCCGCTCCGGTACCCCCCTCTCCCTGTTTTTGTGCAGTGATAAATTTTCCCCTTGAAGATGATGTCAATATGTTGATGTGCCTTCCTTTATTAAGATACCATCCAACTGATAACAAGTCCTGCTGTGTATTACCAACATAAATAATTAGAACAGAGACCAAGGAACGGCAGGTGGCTTTTGGCACAAAGAAATAATCATACTTGATGTGGAAAATAAAGTAAAAGGACCCATCTGTTCACGGCAGGGGGAGGCGAAAAAACACGTTAACATATTGTCAGTAACATTATGAAATACACAGTTAATAATTTTGTCATGGCACATGGCTCTGGACACTTGTTTTAAATAATCTAACAGAAGTGAGCCAGGCCCTGCTTCGATGCTTCAAATTAACCGCAGATTTGCACGCTCATGACTACCGGCCATTTTGTCACACGCTCTGCCAATTATTTACTCAAAGGGCTGATGAAGAAGGAGGCTGAAAAATATGTAACGGAGAAATTACAACATGTGGTACAGTATCTGACCAGATAACTGTCTGTCCAATACTTTGATTCAGAGTAGTGCACATAGGGGGAGATTTTAGGCAATTATTTGTGTTGTGAGCAAATTTGTGCCATTGAAAAATTTACAGTATGCGCCTAGGCTCAGCTGCCTTTTTGAATATATTAGAAAGCCAAAATTACCGCAATAAAGAGGTTGTCTATGATGGCCACTTGAGCCAATCAAAGTTCAAGAGGGCTCTTGTCAAGGGCTCTTTGACTGCTATGAGAAATCCGTGGCATATTTAGGCCACCTCAGGTGCCTGCATTGATATAATCTCCTCTTACTCCATTGTGTACCAACAGGTTCATCAGTGAGGGCTGTTCTACAAATCAAATTTATTTACTTGCTTGATTGAGATGATCAGTTTAATGTTTACCGGTGTGTGGAATCATCTTTGGTATATAAATGAGATGATTAAGGCTGCAGGGCTTCCCTGCTCAGGGATCTAACAGACGCCTCAGAACACAGCACTGACTGAACTTCAGTGCACATTTCCTGCTTATTTACTGCTGTTTTCTCACAGCTTTTTCTGCATGACTCTGGAAAAAAAGGAGAAGTAATTTTAATTTTAAAAAAAATTAAAAAAAAACACTGTAGCCTGCAGCCAAACCACTGATTATGATCTTAGAAGATCACAGGTACCATTGTAGGCTGTAAACAGATAATCCACTCCTCAAGGTTCATGTAAACATTTTTGAATTATAGGTAATTTATTGATAATGTAAAAAAAAAGTGAAATATCATTAAATAAATAACATGCTATAGCCACTATCCAAAACAGCAGAAGTTCAGTTCATAGTTTTCAGTTAAAGCTGTTGCATGTTGATTTTAGTGACTCACTTAATAAAAAAGTAATCTGTTCTCTACAACAGTGGCTGATTTCTATAATCATATTGATATATTACAGGTGCATGACTTTGAACAACTATAACCAGGTGACAGTAGAAACGTACATGATGTTTTAATGTCTTATAATGTTGAAGTAAACAAGGCCCCTCTGTTTGTAGCCTTCACGGGCCGCTCGATGCAACATCTCATTAGCATTTCTGGTTACGTTTAGGAACCTTTTAAACTCTCCCAGCTGTATGCAATGAAGATCATTTCTATTTTATGTTTCTAAAA
Source organism: Simochromis diagramma (assembly GCF_900408965.1). Lineage (NCBI taxonomy): Eukaryota > Metazoa > Chordata > Actinopteri > Cichliformes > Cichlidae > Simochromis > Simochromis diagramma. Next base: position 2,273,093 of record NW_024387285.1, on the reverse strand, counting down.
TCTAAAATATAGCTTTAAAACCAATGAAATTGATTTTTACTGAGAAAATAAAAGTCTAATGACCACTGAGGAGCGTGAAGGTCAATACACATAGCAGGGTAGTGTTTCCCATACATAGACTTAACCTGGGTAGGCTAACATGCTCAGATCTGTTTTTGGTGCAGTTTAGCATTTGATTCCTTCTTTAACAATAATGACACACATGTTGCTACAGTCCAACACCACGCAGTATAAAGTGCTTTAAGACCTCTACAGTATCTTCATCTTTCTCACAAACATTATCAGTTTCAACCTTAACCTATTACTTCAATCCCCCTAAAACTAAACACCCATTTCAAGCCTCTTTCCGATCTTGTTTCAATTAAGAGTAACACGCTCAGCGAAGATGCCGAGGTGCAACAGCAGCAACAGAGGGGGGGAAAATGCTAGCACGTCTTCTCTAAAATGGCTGCTCCTGTATCCCTTGCAGGGAAACATTATTCCTAATAAAAGTTCCTTGGAGAGTTCTTTGAACCTGAAAAGAAACACTGCCTATACCCAGGAGCAAAGAAGGCCATTACAGCTTGTAGTGGAAGATTTAATAGGTGTCATAATTTATCATGTAAACCGAAAAGTGTTTCTTAATTAAGTGCGAGCGTTAATGAATTTTTTAATTTGATCCCTGTAAGTACTTTGCCATGCTAATTGCAATATTCCACACATTAGTTATCGGCTATTGCCCTTGGCTATTTGCTGTCGTGAGGGAAGGATCCTCTTTTCCCTTCAGCTTAAGTTCATTAACTGAGTCTAAGCAAAAACTATGGGCACTATGAGTATGTGGAATATTTGGGTCTTGTGTTCTGATAAATATAAAGATTTTATTGCAAAGTTGTTTTCATAGTGGCCACACTGACAGTGATTTAAATGTCTTTTGCTCTGAAAAACAACGATCAGTTGTACTTGTTAGACATTTGGGCATCTGCTTGCTCCTAACGCCACATCCCTGTACCTCAGAGATTGCACATGAGAGTAATCATTGAGTGAGCTATTTAAAATGACTAATGTAAGCCAGGCTCAGTCTTGATGACTGCCTTTGTATCCAAAGTCTTGCTATCACTGGTGGCAGGCTCATATTGTTCAGCGCAATTAATCTGTTTGAGAAACATAATAATGAAGTTGCCAACTGGTGCCTGCGCTAGTATTTTATTAATCAACTGCAATTAGGCTGTGTCGCTATGTCCTTAGGATGACTTTTCATTCACTTGCAGAAAAAAAGCAGTACGCCAGCCCAACAGTGCACTCAGTGAGAAATACCGTTCGCCGCTACAGAGATCACAGATGGGCTCAGACAGACATAAAGCAATAACAATGTGGGGAAATTACTGTCAGCCGCTATGCAAATGCTAGTGAGTTTTGGCTCTGGGTTTTAAATTTGTCTACTTTATAAGTGATTTCAGAAAGAACCAAAGCCATTTTAGAGTTGCTGAATTTTAGTAAGGGTCGGCACCGTCGCTTACGGATGATACAACTGTATAATCCACACTGGTTACAAACAGAGACAGGCTACTGTAAACTTCTTTTGCTGGGAGGAAAAATGGCAACACAGCTGATGATGTTTCTGATTTTTAACATACCCGAGGGTCTGTTCAAGCACCGTGTCAATAGTTAACCTAGACCTGCTCAGAAAGTACTTAAAACCACAGTAGTTTACAACGTTTTGACATTGCAATGTTTAATGAATACTTGGAAACGACAATGTTTAGACAAGTGAAATTCAAGGTGGTACTCTGTTCACGGCCATCAAGTCAAACCATCAACCAATCTCCATTTAAAAGAAAATAATATTTAACACAATCGGTGTTAAATAAGTGAGTGAAATATAAAGCATACAGCAAACATGCCCAACATGGAAAAAAAAAACTGCTTCCTGTGTTTTTCCTCTGATAAAAATTAAAACTATCTACCATTTGTCAATTAAATATGACAAACAGTACATAAATGTGGTTGATAGAAAGCTGTTTTCCACCACAGAACTAGACAACTAGTTCATGATGTCTCTACAGCATTTTCAGGGGAAGAAATCTTGAAAATTGTACTTCTGACTGACCTCAGACAGGGCATGGATTGGTATTGATTTGTTACACTCAATTCTCTATTTGCTTTGTTTCAGCTACATTTAGATTGTGTTTAAACATTTATATTAGTGCTTCAGAGTGTCTTGCCTAAAAATCTCTGTGCTTCGGCTGTTTGTGAGTCCGCTCGTGTATGTTTCCTGTCATCATTTTAAAAACCTCAAATTATAAGCACCCATTTACATCTTTTCTCCTCTGTTCTTCTTTTCTCTTTGTTTTCTGTCTCTACTATCCAAATTCATTCATCCAGTCACTTTTTTACTATCTTCCCTCCCTTTAAAAACATGGAACTACAAGGAGTGGCTGTGGGGTGAATGTGTGTGAATATTAGATTAGCACTTCAGTAGGAAAAAGCATAGAAAAAAGTGCTTGTGTGAATGGTTGAATGAGGCATGTTGTATAAAGGACCATGAGTGCTCAGGCAGAGTAGAAAAGTGTTATATAAGAACCATTTACAACAAGCTGCATTCTGCTTAAACTATCAGGAAAAAGGAAGCTGACAAGCTGAACTGTTAATGGGGACTGTTATCCACTTCCAGCAAAGCATTTCAAGCAAAAATACCATTCAATTTTCAGAGGGAACCATTCAAATATTCTTTAAGGATCACGTCCAACCCCAAACTGCTCTCCAATGACTGCACAGCTACAGTCAACTTGCTAGTTTTGCACTGGAACTAATTTTCACTTATTTCTGACTACCACACAACACAGTTTGAACTTGTTTTTATCGCTGCATGTTGCTTCTGTTCTTACAGGATCATATCATCATATTTCACCTCACACACTTTGTTGTTCTCATGCCTGGTAGTGTGTTGCTGTGTACTGGCTCCTGCCAAACCTATTGGTAGTATGACTTAATTAATATACTGCGTGCACGTGTGCGTGCATATATAAACATGCATAAAAGTGTAAGAGGTTCCCTTTCAAACAGAACAATCAAAAAACAACTTTGATCAAACTGTGTGTGTTAGTTTTTCAAACTTAACTAATGCATGAATTTATTCAATTCATACCACACACTGAATCAGAGCTTCGGCTGATTATTCTAAGATATAATATCCTGCACAATGCTGCAGCGGGTTTCTCCTCCCTTCACCCCGTGGCAGTATAGTCACGGTTAAGATGGATTTGCTAAGCCCTTTAATTTAGCCAAAGCCAAAGGAACACAAGGCCATTAACACAAATTTTATCCTCAAACCCCGCCCCTTCGTGTCATGACATTCAAGTTTAATGGAGAACTCAGGAAAGGCAAACGCCTCCCCATAAATGTTTCATGAAGTAATTCCACCCATATGAAGAAACTCAGAAAAAAATCTGTTGACATTATCCTGACAATGTTGCCGGAGCATCTGCAGAGGAAATGTATTTAATATTCACAGGGCTTCTTACACTCTGACATTAGCCGAAGAAGATAATCCCTCAAAGATTAAATTAAATGTGGGCTGAAGTGTTTAGTGCTGCTATTGTTTTCATTAGTACAAAAAAAAAAAAAGGGAATTGTACTCAGTGTGTATGGTATTAAATCGTGCATCTGGGCGAGCACTTGACATCCACACTCCCCCGCTCCTCTGATAAAACATAATATCATTCTGTGTCCATAATCTCCAAGCAGCAGGTTAGCATTAGAGTTTTTAACTACACTTAGCGGTTACTAAATATGCATTTCTGGTATTAAAATAAATCTTCTGTTGAGATAAGAGCAGAAGGTGCACTGCACTCCTCTGCTGATTCGGGACATTTGCTCATCTTCACTTCATAGAGGTGAAAAGGGCCTGATGGTGGATTGTATGGATGATAATGTGGAACATTTTGGTATTTATTAAAGTAATCTGATGTTCTCTGTTCCAAGAGCTTTTTGGGGAAATGTCAACAGGTTGAAAGAAAGCAACATCTGTGAATGTTGATTAATTATGGTTCGACAGATGTTGCTAAATGTCTGCGGACTCCGGGATTTGAACGAACAGTCGAAGGTTTTTCTAAATCTTGTTACCAGCAAGTTTTAAAATAGACGTTATACAGCCTTGGGTTTTTTTTGTTGTTGTTGTTGTTTTTAATCCATGTATACATAATAAATACAACTATAAAATCACAATTGTTTAAATTTTTAAATTATAAATTGACCTAATAGAATTAATAAGTGACATTATATCACATCTCACAGTAGGATATCTCAACAATACAATAATAACAATAAAGTCATAATAATGAATTAAATTGTAGAAAAAAATAACTAATGAATAAGCACAATTTTATTTCGCTTTTCATTAGGGATGGATGGGAATTGATAAGAATTTAGCAAATTCGATTTCATTATATAATATTATTGGTAAGCTATCACTTTGGGTCTCATCCTCACTGGGGTCTCATTGGCTCTGCTTTGAGGGTTCACCAAACAGGGGTCACAAACACAAAAAACAAAACTGTTTCTTACCCAAGATGATTGGAAATCCTAAGATCCATCAGTATGTCCGCAGGGAAATAAAAATCTCCACATTACAGTCTCCTTCACATACATTTGGGCTTCGCTTTTGATCACTAATATAATAAAGTAATTTAATCAGTGAAATGATGTGAGGGGGAAAAAACAAGGTCTCCAAAGAGTGGGCATCTCTTCCTTGGAGCACTGCAGACGTGCTGATGGGATTTGTGCTTGTGCTTCAGTAAGAAACGTAGTTACATTTGTGGTGTGATGTGCATGTAGTGAGCTGTTATGTTGTAAACTGTCTGAATTTTCTTGTATAAAATAGCACTGATCGTGTCGCTCGGTACACTCGGCCAGAGGAGGAAAAATATGTTTCTGTCAGTCTGAACAACCTTACTGCTAAAGAGACAGACAGCGAAAGCAGACAGTATATACTCGGTTTTAACATCCCCTTGGTGTCATTTTTTCATAATCGATTCTGTCACTAGTTAGACTTACATTAGTTTATGTTAGCTATTAGCCGCAACCAACCAACCAACCAACCAACCAACCAACCATATGAGGTCACGTTCCGTACTGACTGAAGGTGGTGCTAAACATTTTTTTAAACTTTAACTTTAAGGACTTATTTCTTAAGTCCAGCTTCACAGACAGAGTTACATCTATGTCAGTTTTTGAGAGCAGGACTCAATGGTGTAAATTAGCGTTTATATGTGTAGTGTTTCATGTCCCCTTTTAAAGTAATGCAGTGGAAGTAATCAGTTACTCCCAAGAGAACAGTTTACCAAAGTAATTTATTATACTTCATGTTACATTTGTCTGTAAAATGGCCTGAAACCCAGTGTCTCATAATTACAGTTTAACAATATAAACCTCAGGCTACAGGCCCACACACCAACACAAATCCCTACCCAATCAGGGTGTGCATGATCTTTCTCTTAGTATTTAGGCATGAACACAAAGCTGATGGCACACAGCAAAAATGAAAATCAACACAAAGACACTTTGAAGCTATCACTACAGTGATTCCACTGTAGAAGCATGAGCGGATAGAAACGGAGGCTGCAGCCTGACTGTTCATCACTGCCTTTGTTAACAGTTGAAGTTCAGGGTCTGGCTTCTGGGCTCGGCATTCACTCAGCTTTAACCAAGTATTTTGATGTTATTTGGCATCGATGTTTTTGATTTTGTGCAAATAAATACAAAATCCATAAAATAAATGCCATATTTCCTTTTTTTTTCTGGACAGCTTTCTTGTCAAATCTGACACTTGTATATTGGTGTTCATTTTGGCAAACTGGACATTGTACAAATTATAATGCAACCCCTGGGGTGACATGTTTCAGCAAAATACCTTGAGATTTAAGGTTTACCTTCAGCCAGCCGACTCTTGGTAATCCAGTGAAGGTCCATCCCCTTCACCACGGTTGGCCCCTGCCAATTTAGGACCCCTGACACGCAGGGTTGCCCCCTCTGTCAGCCTGGTGTGGCTGATCAAGCTGTTCCAACAACTGGAAGACATCACAAGTTAAACACTCATTATTTTAATTTGATGCTAATCATGTGTTAATGAGACTAATCCTCGCAATGATTCAGGTAATTTGCTTAATGGCTGCCTAGAGTCCAGATTACAGCAATCAGTCACGTTTGATAAGACGTCTGTTGCGGGGCAGGGGGGAAAACTCGGTGGAGGAGTAGAGGACAGGGAACAGGTGAAGGCCAGCAGGCCTCCAGGAGAGTGGAGACATGCTAGTTCATCGGCCCTCTCACCTTTGAGCCATTAATGTCTTGGCGCTGCATCGAGGGGAGAGCTTTTTTGATATTTCCCCTCAATCATCACTCCACACACTATTTCTACACTGTTTCCACCACGATGGATGCTGAACATATTGTAAAGGAGCATCCTCATCAAGAACAGTGGCACAAGTTGTAGAATGAAATGTAAATGAAAGTGCTCATTCGTCAGATCGTGTATTATTTAGGCCATACCTGGGATAATTTAAAGGCTTGCACCATCATGAAAATGCTCATTGTTTTAATGTTTTTAATTTCCATATCTTCTATATTGTACGTTTTATCATATTTGCAGTTTTGTAACACAATATAGAAAAATGCTCAAAGGTTAACTTGTTTTGTTTACATGTTATTTTCTCAGCTAATTTCTCTGGTAAAAGTATTGTCTCAATGATTAGTAGGAGTTATATTTAAAACTTTCATCAAATATGTTCTTTTAGGATTCAGTGAGCCAAACAAGTCATTTTTAAGTTGTACTTCACAACTTATATTTGAATGACCATGTATCCTATGTATCAAGCCTTGCAGTTCACAGAGTCTTCCTGGCTGCCATGCAGTAACACCTGTACATTTAACTAGCTAGTGTGAATCTCAGCTAAGCTATCAACAAGCAAGCTCAGGCTAGCTAAGCTAAGCTAACTAAACAAGCTAACTACATAAATGTAACGTATTTTCCACTCAGCAGTCACTATGCTAACTTTACTGAACTATTTTTGGTACGTCTTACCTGTCGACATTTTTTCTCAGTGGACACAGTTCAGACTAAGCCAGGTTGTCAAATTTGAGCTTCCAGAAAATTATAAGCTAGCTAAGGGGTGGGGCAAGCTGACTTCAAATTCACAGGAATGCAAAAAACTCATTGTTTTCAGTGTTGCCAACTCCTCAGTAAGGAAAATCGCTATTGGTTGTCCTAAAAGTCGCTAGAAGTCGCTAAATGACGTCATCGCCTAATTTGCATAATTGGTCATGCTAATCTAATTGTAACCTATGTTGTTGGAGAGAGAAATAACATCGTGGAAGAGACATAAGGTGAGTAAAAAACGTCCTAAATGCATTTAGAGTTTATTTAGAACTACAAATTAAATTTCTTTTAGCAATTATTGTTTTTTTTAATGTCACAATTCCAACCCTGCTCCTTTACCCGGGCTTGGACCGGCAAGTGACCCGAAATAGGCACTCTGGTGGAGTTACTTTGTGTGTGTGTGTGTGTGTTTATAAGTAGTTTTAAACCTTGTGATCCACAAAACAGCATAAGAGTAAAAGAGTAAAAGAAGAACTGACTGCGTTACAGCACCCGCTGCTTGTTGAGAGTAAAAGCAATACACGCTTTCACGTCTTTTTTTTTTAGCAACTTTCTTTAGATAAAAAGTCGCTAAGGGGTCTGAAAACTCGCTAAATATAGCGACAAAGTCGCTAAATTGGCAACACTGATTGTTTTGAATATATTCTTATATATATAATGTTTTGAATATATTCTTTTAGCTCTTAATGGCTAATTCAATACAGTAAAACGTTTTTTTGGGAAATTTTCTTAACATAACCGGTTAAAAATTTATGAAAAAATTAAGTTTGTAGTGTGACAAGTATCTCTGCCGTAACCCTTACCTTACGGTGCACCTTCCAACCCAAAGTTTCCATCTTCCTTTCCATCACATTTTTCTAAAAGTCATTAATAAATTATTTATTTATTGCAATTTATTTAATTAACTACACAAAATAGTCATTTGAAATACACTGGAGGTGAGTTTAAAAAAAACAAAACATAAATCCCTAGGAAGTTTTAAAACCCCTTTTAAAAAATGTAGTTTGGGGCAGTTATGATTTGATTGACATGGCTCTAAGCCAATGACAGCGTAGAGCTTGTTCATAAATCTGTGCATCAAAATCTCTCTTTAAATTATGGCTCTGAGACTCCAAAGAGACAAAAACATGACTTTGTCTATTTATTTAATGCATTTAAAGCTTTACACAAAAACTAATAATAGCGTCAGTTAAATTACATCAGTGGAAAAACTAAAGGTAGTATAAACCATAAACAAATACACCATAAAAGCAACAACAACAACAATGACAATAATGATAATACTACTACTACTAATAATAATAATAATGTCTCTTAGAAATACAGCTGGATCTTTGTCCCAAGAGGAAGAATGAATGAGTGATCTCTCTCCCTGACTCAGATCAAGCCGGGGATGCTACGCCCCTGACGAATAGCTGCAGCATAATGACCTGTGAGTGCTAACAAATATAAATCGTTTTCTCTTGCATTTTTACTGTCGTCAAAACAAATGCTCATTAGCCTTTTATGAGGGATTGTGTGAATAATAAATAGATCCTAATTACCCCCTATCACAAATGCAAATGTGTGAATTAAAAGCAACGGGTAGTAAAACAATAGAGCTACTTTTCCTAGTTAATATTATATGTACAGTTACTGACTTATTGAGCATGAATGGCTTAAATTAATTGTTGTGACCAGTTGCTTTACTTTACATTATTGTAGTGACGATTAATCTTTAATATATCCCATTCCCACTAAGAGCATGTATTTCTTGGCACTAATAAAGCTCTAATCTTTTTGTAGCTGTTCAGTATAAGATAACTTTTAAAACATCTGCACTTTGATCTTACGACTATAAAAATAACAAATATTTTTTAATGATTTCATTCAGTTTATGGGTTACGTGTCTAAGCATGCAATAAAGAACTTGGTTTATGGCACGTGTCTATTTGCATATTGCTTATCAAATACACAAATAAACAGCTTTATAATGGGGGAGCTTTAAAACAGCAGCACTGTGTCAAATCAGCATCACTGTTTAGACTTCTATGAAACCCATTTGTCACCTCGGAGGATAACCTATATTTTACACACTAATCTGAGCTAAAGCATGTCAGATGCCTGTACAGGGGGCCCAGTCTATTGTTCAGGCTGAGGGCTTATCCCTGTTTCACATGCTGAGCGACAGCAGACTTATGAGTCAGCCATGTTGTCACCACTTTCTCCTCAAATGCAGTTAAATCTGTTTCGTGTATTACTGAACACACACACACACACCTTTTGTTGCCCTCCTATCCCACTGAGACTGCTGGGTTCAGAACATGCATACCTACACATTGCTGTCCCATCTGAGCTGAGCTTTCATCAAAGATAACAAATGAATATTATTCAATGAAATTATCAATAATATTGATGAAATAAATAATATTACATTAGCCAGTGTACAGACTTATATAGTATGATGTTTAATCAAGTTAGATTTTTTAATTATCATTGATCTTTTTAACTCACTTGGCTATACTATAACACTCTCCAGTGTTAAATTACATTCAAGTGCTGGCAGCAAGATTTACCAAAATAAAAGTTTTATTTTACGTTGCGCTTACTCTAATCTGTCTATGCGGAATCAAGGATCATACTGAGACTTAAGGCTTCACCATTTACAGTTTTCAGCTCTATTCACATAATGGCTAGTGTATAAACTTTATTTACTTTTCTAAATTTCTGTAGAATTTTCTTTAGTGGTTTATTAAGCGCATGCTTCTGTGGTTCACATAAGGTTTTGTCTCCTTTTCCTTTTTTTTACACTGGAATGAGTCCACATGGCCCCAAACTTTTGAACAGATGTTAAATAACACTCGGCAGACTGGCTCTCCACCATTCTTGAGCATGTCTGCTTGAATTCAGTCTGAGCCCAGTGACTTACCACTCTTCAGTTTATTTATCACTCAAAGTGATTATTGTGTCTATTCCTCACTGTCAATGATTTGGATTCCCGTCAGGACTGCTGGGTTTAGCCAAAGTTTGTTAGGGTTCTGCTGTTTTCAGCGAGCAGCAACGGTTTGGTTAGACGTTAGCAGTTTATTCTGCGATCACCTAAAGTTTCCTTCATGGTCCAATTTACAGATGAACTAAATAAAAAGTTGTAATAAGAATGAGTGACCCTCTGTTGCGTCAGTGAAGTTAAATGTGTAAAACATGAAGATCTAAGGTTTAAAAAGTTTGAGGGAATCAAAAGTAAGCTGGGCTCAAATATACCCCCCAAACTACAGTCTGATAATGAAAATGTAATCAAACTAAAGATAACTGAAAGCTCCTTTTAAAAGCAGGAGTTCATCAAATTTAACCAACATTTAAATGCTAACAAATATTTTAGATTAAACTAAAACCTCTTTCAGTGAGGCGATAAATGCACCGTGCGTTACGGTGGTTCGGATCAAAGCTGGGGTGACTGTCCCCCGCTGTCACGTAGATTACAATCTGTCCAACAACAAAAAGCTTTCTCTCCTACACTTTAACTCATCACGGGGATTACAAAAAAGGTAGCTCGCCACAACAACTTCAATTTCTGTTATTGTTTGACAGTCAGCTGCGTGTGGATTTAGCAGCTCAAAGCTCAACTGTAACTATTTGTGGATTAGATCAGCCTGATCCATTAGATGGATCGTGATTATAACCATGTCCCAATACACTTCCCCTGTCACACCCCAAGGCTTTGGGTTACATATGGGCGCATAGTTTATGGCCGAAGGATTTCAGTGATAATGTACAGCTTATTGTCCACATTCCACACTTACATGACATTCAACACAATCCCAAGAGGAACGGTCAAACTGAAGGAAATTCCCACTCATAAAATTGAATAACAATAATAATATCAAATGAAGACCCAGGGCTTGGATATGACCAGCAAAATGTCTGTGTCATATCGGGGGCAAAGCCTTTTTGGGATTTGGGTATCAGTTATCAGGCAGAGATGGCCTGATTAAATCTCAGCACAGGCTCGTGGCATTTCAGAAAGCAAAAATCAATTTATTAACCTGTTTTCTTGGACATGAATTTTCTATTAGAGGGAAAAACAATGTTTGTTTCTCCCGCTACAGTTTTATAGTTATACAGCAGTTTATAGTTTTTTCTTCTGTAACATATCTCCAATATAGTCTCAGGTGAGTTCATTAAATACTCAGGAAATATTACCCTCTGATTCACCGTCATGGACAAGAAGTGAAGTCTCGGTTCATGTCTGCTCGTGTGACTCCCTGGCTAAACATGTTAGCTTAAATGCTCGTTAATTTAAAAGTTCAGTGTGAATTTTTCACAACAACAGTCACCTCAAGGCACTTTATAATACAAGGTAAAGACCTGATAATAATAGAGAGAAAACTCCACTTGGTGACAGTGGGAAGGATAAACTCCCTTTGAACAGGAAGACACCTCCAACAGAACCAGGCCACAGCAGAGGTGAATAATGGACACAGCAACCATGACACAAGTACTGGTTTTGGATTGGTTTTGTCATTTTGATGCTTCCATTTCAGGCGCCACTGTGTGGAACTTTTGGACCAAGACGTCAATATATTTGGAAGCCAAGTTATCTGCTATGAAGCTGGCTAACCAGGCGCATCCATAAACTGTATTATTGAAGTGCAAAGATGCAAATAAGAGCTAATTAGTATTAAGGGACAAACTAAAATAATACTAGAATTTTATTCACTTATCCTGAAGCAAAAACCTTTTGGATGATTTGTAGTGGACAACAAACCATATTATTTGTCAATAATATGTTCAAAAAGCCACTGAGAGCAAATACAGTGGAGAGGTCTAGTAGTGACTGGCTCACAGATACTACCTGCCCGTGTCGAGACAGCTGTCAATTAAAGCGGCCAAACCCAAAATGAAAAAAGATGAGCTCTAACAGGGGAAACTATCCAAATATGGGCAAAAACATTTTTGTATGAGTCTATAAACATGATTTGTAATGTTTTAAACGCTGGATAGTGAAACATGTGAGTCTAAAATGGGAGGAACTGGCTTTTAGATCCAGCCTCAAGTGGACGTTAGAGGAACTGCAATTTTTGTCACCTTTGACTTGGCTTCATTCTTCAGCCCTGAAGCTTTCTGCTTCATAATCACATAAACGTAGAGTGCAATGCTGTGACTATTGACTGGTGTGACTGGGACAGAATTCCAGGTGAAAGCTTTTTCTGCACTGAGAGCTAAAAGTCAGAATATCTTTGCCTTTGCTTTTTCAATTTTGACCTTTTCTGTCTGTTTCTCACAAGTCATATTACTGATAAGTAGAATACTAAATTGCTGGACTTCCACTGTGATTATTGGTATGTTTTCAATACACAGTGGAAAATAAAGCAATTAAACAAAGGTCACAAATGGTCATAAGGTAATGAGATGCATCGTTCAAGAAACACTGTCAGGTGTCTGTAGTCTGGCATAGCAGCCATTTTTAAAAATGTCAAGTTTAATCAAACTAAAACAAAACGTGATTTTAACTGACAATGTTACATAAAAACCCATAAAACAAGAAAAAGCTCCTCCAAAACCACAATCTGATGCACATAAACTAATGAAAAAGGAAGGAGATAAAGTGAAACAACTTTTAAACAGGATGTAACTCTCTGTTAACGGTTGGTTGCTTTTGTGGCACAGAATTAACATCCCCCCTCCTGCAGTTTAAGCCCAAACACTGAGAGGCAGAAAAATATTCCCCTCAGAAACGATCCTCTTGTTGTGAATCAGACACTGCTCCCTTCACAGGTCTCTGCAGGAAATGCTCTGTGGCTTCTGCCTTTCTGATCACTGGCCTGATTAATAGGGGGCTGAATTGAAAACTTAATTGGATGTGGTTACAATTATAAAGCCTTGCTCTCCTCGGAGCGGCAACTCTGACTGTCGGATGGCGCCGGCGGGGGAACAAGATATCAGCGGGGGAAACATGTTCTGTCACACCGCCCCCGCGTTATTCCAATAGACAGGGATGTGAGGTGTGTCAGATCGGAGTCGCCCACGGTGGAGCCGTTAAAACACCCAGACTGCTCTGATGGTGGCATCCACTGACCTCCCCAGAAGTCCCCACTGAGTGACCAATTTATCACCGGTGTGGTAGATCAGTTTCAGTAATTTTTGCACTTTTAAACTCTAAGTGGAAACATCACTTTTCCACAAAACACAAAGTGCTCTTTTCCCCAGCACACCTGGAATCCCAGTTTCCAGCTGAGGCGCTGAGCAGTGTGGAGGGAGCCTCTCTGTGCTAAGCAGTGGTTGTGCAGACATGCACGTTCTCTCCCTCAGCATTAGTATTTTTGATCTATCCACTCAGATTTTCCAGCCGATAAACCCTCTCTGAGATCACCCTCTCCTGACTCACATGCCCCTTCACTGCAGCTGTAACCCTCCTAAGGCCTCCAGAGGTTGAGGGAGCCCTCTTCTGGTCGGAGTCAGCATTACAACCCATCGCCACACCGCCACCACCACCACCATCCCCACCACAGTCAAGTCTTATCAGGGAAATAAAAAGGGCTCTGTCACAACCAAGGGATCATTCCACGAGGTTCTGGCATGTCCACGAGTGCAGTTTGTCTGGCACACATTATAATCTCTGACATATGTAAGATCCTTGTCATGCTCTTTGCTCATAACTAGAAAGAATTAAAAGAGAGTGAATTTGAACCTTCCTTACATATATTCTGCATTTAGCAGTCTGAAGCAGCAGCTTGCACTGACAAAGGAAAATGGAGCAATCACTAGATTGTGGGCATGAAGCAGGGACTGTGCACTGGGCTCGGCTTTCAATGTACTGAACTATAGACAGCAAAAGGACATCAAAGAAACTGTTCTTCAAAACCCAACTATGGAGTACTCACATCATAGTTGCAGTACACTCCATAGTAAAATGTACAATCCTGCTTATATCTATAGATATATTATTTATACAGACAGATAGACAGATAGATAGATAGATAGATAGATAGATAGATAGATAGATATGGAGGCTCCAACGCTACAAGTCTGACTGCTCATCACAGCCTTTGTTAGCAGCTTTTATACAAAACATCAAAATATGGAAGTAACAACATAATTGTAACTGTAATGTGATTACTGAATTTAGTACAGTAACTTGTTACATTACTGCATTACTGAAAACTGTAATCTGATTAGAGTGTCTGGAACATGCTGAGATATTAGCTTTTTTAAAGAACACAAAATCATTTAAGAGAATTTAAAATCTAGTTTAATAACATTAAACAGTGAGTTTAATAACATTGTGTTGTCATGGCAAAGGGTTTTCCCTCCACGTGGGCTGAGGAGAGGCTTTGATTTCAGCACAGCACAAGTCTGAAGCAACAGTGTGTGTGTGTGTGTGTGTGTGTGTGTGTGTGTGTGTGTGTGTGTGTGTGTGTGTGTGTGTTTACATATGTGCACATGCATTGTCAAATGACTTCCCTGACCGGGCTCATGGCTAGTTAGCCATGTGTGATAATATCTTTCTCTGTCTGGATACCCCTCTGTACCCTCTCCTCTGTCTTCAGAGAGTCTTCCTTTCTCTCCGTCTCTCCCCCCTCAGCCCACACTCTCTCTCTCTGTTGACATGCCAAGTTGATAAAGAGAATGTTTCATTTCATGCCCGGCATCAGCACCATGGCTGCTCTGCATGAGCAGGCCGTCCGTCAGAGCATACGACAAGCGAGGAAGATCCTCGAGCGGCCAGCGCTTCAACGCACAAAGTGAGATGCAAAACAAATGGGCCAAACACAAAGACCGACAGACAGAGAGAGACAGAGAGAGGGAGGGAGCAGGAACCAAACATATGTGCGCATCAGAAAGTCATGTCCTATTTAAGTGACTATTATTAGAGTGGGTCACCATCTGCAAGTCTAGATAAAGCATGGGGGGGGGAGGAGGGTGGTGACTTGGTGGAAGATGCTCCAAAACAATTATATTAGCACATGCTAGTGCTAGCTTGTTAGCAGCAGACGAGCAGAAATCTCGAACCACTGAGTATGATGACTTTTCTGAGAGAGCGATAAGTTTGGCAAAAAGAGTTCCTTCATGAATTTATCCTGTATATATATATTCCACATTAAACTGATCACTTTTAGTTATAAATCCAAACCTCCTGACTTCACAAATGAAAAAGAAATAGAAAAAACCCTTTTCTCTTTTAAACTGAAATCCAGTAAAATACCACTTTTCCCAAGTGTTACATGGGAAATCATATATTTATTTTGTCGTATAAGACAATTAAAAAACATAACATTTACCACTGGAGACAATGAGGATATTTTAAATGATGTTTTCTGCAGTTGTTTGTATATGTCTTGGGATAAACATCAAAACCCTGTGTCCTGTTATATTAAAGAAATGACCTCCTGGTCCTCCGTGTTCATATTGAATGCTATAACATCTGGAGGGAGGTTTAGCCACATGCTAGCAAAAACCCTTTCTAGGAAAAAAAAAAGAAGAAGAAGAAAACAAACCAAACAAACAAACAAAAAAGCCTGTAAAGCCAATCATAAAAGCTCCTAAAGGTCTTTACTCTTCATCGGATGTTGGGAAAAGTGGCCTAATGCTAACATGTTGCTAAGCCAGAAGCACTTGGAAACCAAACATATCCTTATGAAAGCAACTTAGCCTACTTCAACAGAGTGCTGAATCTGAGCCAATGGAAGCAAACTGTTAGGGCCAGATTTATGGTCTGCAGCAGTGCAAATACCAAATACAGTCGGTGTTTACTAAACAAGCATAGTGCCGATTTTGGTACTGAAACGGTGTGGGCGGTTATTCTTTGCAGCTGGTCGTACTGCATACGTATTTGATGGAGTTCACACGTGTCCTTACTAAGGCGTGTGTGACGTGGTTTACTGTAAATTACATTAAATTTAACAATGAACCAAGTCTCATTTTAACCCTGATGCTACTTCAATAGCTGTCACTATTAATGTACATTTAGCTGGCGTGCCTGGAACATTTCAGAAACAGTACGCTACATCAAAACTTCTCTTCAGCGTCCTCTTCCAAATGTTTGGAGCCAAGCCACACAGATTTGTAATCCACAATAATACCGGTATTTTGATGAAAGCAAACTTAACTGAACTGTACACTGAGTGCCGAAGAACCCCAATGTGGCTACAAGGATGTGTGTAGTGTTGGGCATTACATACGTTTTTTTTCTTGTACAGTGGTTTTTAGCATTTCAAAGCTAATCATAAAAATCTGCTGGTTGTAAAAAGCAATAATAGGTTAATAAAAAGCTGAATTGTTGCCAGATCTTTAGCAAACGGCTGGTTTTCAAACATTTTGGAGAGAACGAGGAGCGCAGTACCGAGGACATGGCCCCACTAACTTGTGCTTGGATATTAAGTTAAAAGAAACCATATTTAAACTATGCACATACTGGGATATAATGTATAAAATCCAAAACATGCAAACAAACAAAGATAAACTCACTCAAAGAATAAGCACAGATAATGCGGGCCCGTCGCTGAGATTAAAAAGCATACGACACAAATAATTCAAATGAAAATGTGTCCAGTTGCACCAGAGGGAGTTGAAGTTCCTGTTAATCTGTGTTTGTAATGACGTCATTAGCTCTCAGCTGTTTAAATAGTTGATTAAGGCCCGTGCAGCTTGCACACCGACCCCTGACACCCACAACATCTGTTTTGTTTGTGTGGGCTGAAAACCAGTTGCTCTCACACTGCGCAATATGTGCCTTCATAGCAAGGTGACATTAGCTCTGAGAACAACATACTCACTCCGATTAGCTGCACACTGGAGCGACTGCTGAGGACGTTTTTTTAATGTGGTGTTGCTCGACTGCTGCTGCCCTCTGTGAGGAACAGATATTATTTAGGGAGAATTTGCTTATTTGGTCTATTTTGGGTGAGAAAGGAGAGAAAACGTTTTTTATTTAAAGATATTATACAGAGACGGTTGAGCACAAATTTCATTTAGATATTTTCCCTCTAACCTTTGGTGTTATTTATCCATTTAGTTTGTTTTGGTGTTTGTTGAGATATCAGCTGTAGATATGTCTGCTTGGTCTTAAATATACTGAAACTAAATGGCACGAACAGGAAATACTGAATCATGCAATTATAGAAAAACAGATAACAGAGGTTGTTCTGAACAGTTTCATGTAGGAACAATTTTCTGTCTGTCGACCAACCACTGCAGTGACAATGCACTTACTTGGTCCTAACATTGTCAGATGATTTAAACATTGTTTATTTATTTATTTACTTGACAAAAAGATTTTGTTTTTTTGTTTGTTTGTTAGAAACTGATAAGCAGTACAACTCATGGGAAGAGAAACATCTTTGCAACTTGGGGGAGATGCCATAGTCGTGTCGGTACAATTATCCATTATATTGCAGATTACCACAGGAACCCTAAACCTGCAAATTAACTAGTATTTTGTGTCTTTGGTTCATTTGCTCTAAATCAATAAATTATTTTGAATTAAGCTCTGTTTTTGACACAAGCTCGATATATTTTTACAGTTTTGTTTTGACGCATAAATACATTTATGGCAAATATACAATTTTATGAATTTTGAAGCTTTAAAGATGGTGGTTTCTTCTGGTTTGTTCCAAATAAGAAAATGACCAATGTTCTTCACATCCTACTTACTATGAATTGTAGTTTTATGCTGCATTAATTCCCATCAACACTCAACTTCCTGCAGGGACACAGTTCCATTTACAAAATGTTTGGATACAGTAATGATTAAATAAACCAAAAATGTATCCATGACTTTTTGTATCCATGTGCATGTACGAATAGTTAATGCAAAATCCAAAGACACACCCGGTCTTGCATCACAGCACAGCATTTTGGAGCCAGTGCTCTGTGTCTCACTTAGGGCCTGTCCATCTTTATACATTGTCTCTAACCAACATTTAAATATTTTCTGAAGCTCTGTTTATATGTCTGCCTGATGGACTTGGTGGATATCTGATAGGAGAGCTCCTTGTAACTCCATTTTGCTCCTCCTATTTGCCTAACCTTCTAGCTTTTAGCTACCGACGTGAAAGCCAGAGAAAACAGTAAAGATCTGGGTTGAGTGAAAGTTTCCAGGTCAGTTTGGTGGA
This sequence comes from Simochromis diagramma, assembly GCF_900408965.1. Taxonomy (NCBI): domain Eukaryota; kingdom Metazoa; phylum Chordata; class Actinopteri; order Cichliformes; family Cichlidae; genus Simochromis; species Simochromis diagramma. Next base: position 2,254,874 of record NW_024387285.1, on the reverse strand, counting down.
TCCACTGAAGTTCCAAGTGGCTCTGCTGAAATGGTGATTTATTTTTAAGTGGATCCTTTGAGACAGCCTCTGTTAAAGCTCAGTTATCACAAAGTATTCTCATTCTCGTATACACTTCCACCTCATCTTTCATTGTAATTGCCAGATTTTCCCTTTGACAGCTGTGGTCCAGGCTGCTTAGTCAGCAACACTGAAAGACCACAAGCACAGAACAAAAAATGGACGGACATATCACTTTGGGTTTCCAGGACCTCCTACTGGCTGCTGCAACAATGATGATGATGGCTTCCCTTCTCGCTGAATGACAGAACAGTGTGGTGGTAGTGGTGGAGGGGATGTTACAGGAGTGAATTGGACAGATATAGAAAGGAGAGGGAAAAAAAGTGCCCCAGGGTGTTGCAGTCAGTTTGTCAGAGGAACTCAACGGCCACCAGAGCTCCAACCTGCGTCACTTTGCATTCCTGGTCTCTTCATATGATATCCCCCCTCCCATTCTGCCCTTCCATCCCATGCTGTCCGCCTAGAGATAGCAGAGAGATACCCTGGCTGGGAAGTAAGGCTGGCTGTAACAACATGTAGGCCCTGACGAATGATTGATTCTCTCCTAATTCCCTCAAATAGGATGTAGGAAGATGAGGAGGGTGCAGAAAGAGGAAAGCGGGATTAAGAGACAGAGTGGTGGTGATGGTGGTAGATTTGATGGGTGGGGGTGTGGATGAAGAAAAGAGACGGGAGACAATAAGTAGGCCACCCTGTGTCAGGTAAACTTTGGGCTTGTAGCTAACTGGACTTGTCAGGGCAGCTAAATGTTGAGCTGTCACTACAGAACAGTGGGGTTAAAAATATGGCCTAAAAATCTTATGCTAGCGTCACATACAGAGAGACATGAAGACGGACTGGGAGACAGAGAATGGAGGTGGGGGATGGGACATGAGACAGGAGGAATATCCTCCTTTGAGTTTTTGCTGATTGATATGCAATATAAATATAAATATTATCTTAAAAAATTATTTGGTAATAGAAAGTGTTATTTGACCTAAATCTGCTTTTTGCTTTTTACAAAGTATCATTAATATCTTTTAATGGGTGTAACAGGGGCTAATCTGGAACTAATTTGCACATCATAAATAAAGGATATTTGGACATGGACTGGCTTGTGATATTTTTTAAGCATGTTAAGGTGATATTTCAGAAGTTTCCTAACATTCGCACTGCTCAAAAATATCAGAGGAATAATTCAAAGACAGCCCAAAACACAACAGAACAGAACAGTTCTCAGTAGTTTGCATGGCCCCCCGTCTGCTTGTAGGCATGCCTGACGTCGGGGTATGCTTCTAATAAGACGAACGATGGTATCCTCAGGGATCTGAACCAGGGCATTACTCTGCTCCAGGACATCAGATGTTCTGAAACACAATGTTCCAGTGGAGTTTTATTGGATACAGTTGAGGCGAGCGTGGGGTCAGTCAGTGGCATCAGTTGCATACTCTTGCCTCATGACGATTTGTCCTGCACCAGGAGGAACCCAGGACCCACTGCAACGCAGGTTCTGATAGACTTCATTGCAACACCTGGCAGTCAGGGTGTGGCTGCCCTAGCCTGTAGATTTCTGTGTCCCTACATGGATATCCAGACCATCATTATCCCACTACAAACCGGTCATGCTGATCGATGTTACATGCAGCATAACATTCTCCACAGCTTCTCCAGACCTTTTCACATCTGTCACATGTGCTCAGGGTAAACCTGCTCTCATCTGTGAAAAACAGAGGGTGGCAGTGGTGGACCTGCAAATTCTGGTATTCTATGGCAAATGGCAATCAGGCTTCATGGTGAGCATGGGCAGTGAGCACAGGGGCACTAGAGGACGTTGGACCCTTAGGCCACCCTCATGAAATCTGTTTCTGATCATTGGTCAGAAACATTCACACCAGTGTCCTGCTGGAGGTCATTTTGTAGCTCTGGCAGATACCAGTCTTGCTGATGAGGTAAGGACCTTCTACAGCCATGTCCAGCTCTCCTAGGTTAACTGTCTGCCTCCTGGAATCTCCTTCATGCTCTTGACATTGTGCTGGGAGATACAGAAAATCTTCTGGCAATGGCATGCATTGACGTGCCATCATGGAAAAGCTGGACTACCTGTGTAACCTCTGTGGGGTCCACGTGTTGCCTCATACTACCAGTAGTGGCAGTATGAGGCAAAACTAGTGAAAAAACTGGATATTTATACAGACCTTGATTTGGATTTGCTTTTAACACAGAAATGTGGGGGCCTCTTATTTGACCAGTGTTTTTAACACCTGGAGGCGTCTTAAAAATGCATCCACCTTTGTGCTTAACGACAATAAATGTCCTTAAGACCCTCCAGGGGTTAATATGTAAGGAAGCATGTTAGCCACTGTGTTTCTACTTTTATATATTATTTGTTATTGAAATCAATCATTTGCTTGTCACAAGTTTGTTCTTTTGTCTGACCAGTTGCAGCAGTTGCATCCAAAACTCAAAGATGATGTGGCTGCAATGATATGAACTGACAAAAGATGTAAAAATCAAAAGTGTACCAATGCTGCAATGAGGCAGATCATGATTGCAACTTTTATTTTGGGCCAGAAAAAAGAAATAACTGAATTAAATGGACAAATATTGCTGACCTAAAGGATGCAGTTTATACAGCCTCTCCTTCTACAGAGGATTTGCAAAGGAACAAAACTTTTCAAACTAGGTTTTGTTAAAAAAGACAAAAAAAGAAAAATCACCCCAAAAAACAAACAGTGATGATCACATCTCAGTTTTATCTTTGTTTACCACACAATTTTCACATATTCTTAATTTTCACTGTGAACGTCACCTTTTTCACTCCTCATAACTATTCCACAAAGCCCACAAATAATCAAATAATAATAATCAAATAATCATTAAACAATCTCCCATTTAACACACACACACACACACATCACAGTGACTGTCAGAACATTTACATGTTCCTCTACCTTCGAGCCAGCAGTCTCGAGCTGTTCTAATAACTCCTGTAAACGTACGGGACAAACAACAGCGATCCGGAGCTCCTCTGCAGAGACTGGGCATCTGCCTTCGTTAATCAACGGGCCCTTCCCCCTCCCCGAGTACGAATTGGAATAATGAGTCAATTAATGTGCTAAAGCGACGATGAGAGATTGCAGAGAGAAAGGGAGAGGGGAGGGGAACAGAGAGTGACGGGGAGAGAGTCGGGAACACGACGTGATGTGGAAGAGGCTGAAAGGGAAACAGTATACAGAAGAAAGAGAGTGTTGTGCTATTTCACTGATAATTGACTGTTTATGTGTATCCGTGTGTGTGTGCGTGCGTGCACAGCAGCAGTTGTTTGCAGTGCCTTGCTTTGGTTTTTATCACATCCACAGAGCCACACAGCAGCGTCCATGCATGACTGATGGTCTCAGCTGACACCCGCCTCCCCTGGCCTGTCGGTCTTAAGTGAGGAACCCCCGGGTTTAATTGCAAAGGGCACATTGGAAATGAATCATGAGAGAAATGAGAGACAGCCCAATCGGAGAGAGGAGAGTGTGTTAGACAGTGACAATAAAGAGAACAGGAACAAACATATAGCATAATGAGATTCATTGTGCTTTTACTTTTCAGTTAACCGCCTCTGCAGTTTCTATTATTTTGTGAGTAGCAGCTCTTTGTATGAGATTCTAACTCAAAAAGGTGTCTGGATAATATGGTGTTTATTAGCAGTCTGACATAGCTGCAGAAAATTATTTAATTAGTGCTTCATCAATGAGGGGTTTACTAATGAATTAAAAGACTTGTATATGTTGGTCATTTCATGGATGTTGTGTTGTGTCAATAATTTGTGTTGTGTTTGTACCGTTGTTGCCTTCACCTTGTTTTTAATTGCTGATTCCTTTGGACTCAATTACTTTTTATGTTTTCTTTCCCTCACTGGTTAAGATTAGGCACCAAAACCTACTTGGTTAGGTTAAGGTACATTACTTGGTTTGAGTTAAAATACTCAGTTCATAACAGTAACCATCCATCCATCAATCCATCTAAGCTTCCATCTTCTTCCGCTTATCTGGAGCCGGGTTGTGGGGGCAGCAGTCTAAGCAGAGAAGCCCAGACCTCCCTCTCCGCGGCCAACTCCTCCAGCTTATCCAGGGGAACAGGTTCCCATAACAGCTGAGAGATATAATCCCTCCAGCGTGTCCTGGGTCTGCCCCTGGGCCTCCTCCCTGTGGGACATGCCCGGAATACCTCACCCAGGAGGTGCCCAGGAGGCATCCTTATCAGATCCCCGAACCACCTCAACTGGCTCCTTTCGATGTGGAGGAGCAGCGGCATCCGTGATCTTGTTCTTTCGGTCACTACCAGTAGCTCGTATAACAGTAACCATGCATATTAAAAAAAATGACACAAGAAATGTATTTAAATGTGACACCAAGGGATCCTTTTCACACACAGAGACTTTTTGCACTATTGCTGTAAACCAGCGCATCAAGCTCTGACGCGAAACGACACAAACAACTCAAACAAAAAACAGAACCCGGAATGACAAACTGGGAATACCCAGTTCTGGACTGAATACAAAACCTTTTCCATGAACAGTGAGGTGTGAAGAAGTGTCACCTTATACAAAAAAGTTTGTATATCATATAAACATATTCAATCTGACAAACCACATTTATGCTTAGGGTAGTTCTACTGTAGTTCAACTTCTCATAGTGTTATCTAATGTCAAGTGGTAGTAAAGGCTGAGTCATCACTGCGTCGCACATTCGGCACTGATAATTAAGAGAAAACTGACTAAGAGCTGCACTCTGAGAGGTGGGAGTCCAGCTGTGTTGCAGTATGTGAATCTCTATGTGAAGTGTTGACTGAGCTCAGTGTAGTTATAATCATACTATAGTTTGATTATAACTACATACTGAATTTATTTTGCCAGAAAAGCAATGTGCTGCACCAAAAATACATATATAAATATTTAGTCTTGTAACTAAGTAAATACTGCTGTTTCTACAAGCACGTTTCTGACTAGTGAATTCTTGCACAGGCCTATAATTTTCAGTAATCACCTTCTCAGCAGTGACACATCATCACTGATTCCTCAGATACAGTTGGCGAGTGGAAACGAGGTACTAATTGGTAATTTCAGACACATACGACCAAGGTGACCAGTCAATATGGAAATGGATCAAAAGCATGGCAGGGGATGGTGGATGGAAATGACTGCATCTGGTTAGCATTATCAGCAGTGCAGATGCACACTCACATACTACCCTGAAGCTCTTGGGAGTTTACAGTAAGTGCTCCGACTCAAGCTAGCTCCCATGCTCCCTGTTCCTCTTTAAAAGGTGACAAAATGGAAGGGAAATAAGACTCCTTATAAACCACATACCAGTAAAAACACAGCAAACTTTCACACTTTATATTTAAGTCTGAACCAATTTTAGATTTCGTCTCCAAGTATTTACCGTATTTTTCGGACCATAAAGCACATTAAGCGAAACAAGACAGTCATATAAGTCGAACTTTACTCAACTCATTCTTCTTGCTTCCTCCACCTCCGTACCATTGATTCATTAATGTTGAATTCTCTTGCAGCTGCTCTATTTCCATGTTGTTGCAGTATATTAATGACTAACCTCGTATTGTGGATGGATTATCTCAGTTGTTCCCCTGACTGAAGTTTGGCCCATTTACAGCATCCTGCCATGCGATTGTGTTTGTCTCTGACCATCAGGAACCCTCACGTTAACTTTTACCAAGTGGAAAAAAGTTAGCGTTCATCGTCCAACTCCACTGGTTATGTTATGCTAATATAGCTGTGTCGCTAGCGATCACGTAGCACATCATTATATACCAGCTAGCCCAACTTCAGTAATCCTACAAACGTCACTGCTGTTTATTTTTCTCTCTTCATTTATGTTGGAAGTGATAGCAGAGCTGTAAGTTTTAATTTTTTCAAAAATCTCTCAGTTATAACATGCTATATCATGCTTAGGTGGAAACTAGCAAGCTAACTTCCTGCTAACTTCTAACTCCGCTAAATTTAATAGATTCTGTTTTCATGGATGCCTGGATGTTAAACTTAATTGTTACACCTGGTAAAGCAGCAACAGTGACCCTTTTATTAAAGATGAAAGAATTCAGAGAGTTTTTACCTCTCAATGATGCCGCAGTGTTCATTTGACTTTGGAGTTTAGACCTAGATTACTCCTGACTACGGTAGCCGTAATGCTCCGACAATCCATCAAGCGGTGCGGCTTCGTAGCTTACCTACGGAACCCCGCAGGGGACATGGGAGAAAAAAAAATTAAGACGGACTTTTGCGAGATCTCGCGAAACAAACTCGGGATCTCGCAAAACTTTTGCGAGACCTTGCATTCTTCGGACGCTGGTTCGAAGCCGACCGGGAGGTCGAGGCACAATGTGCCGGGAAAGCGGTGTTCCTCCTGGCTGTAGTAGGTCTCGACCTCCCCCCGTTAGCTTCGAGCTAACGGGAAGAATGCGGCTAAAACTTTTGCGAGATCCCGAGTTTGTTTTGCGAGATCTCGCAAAAGTTTTGCGAGATCCCGAGTTTGTTTTGCGAGATCTCGCAAAAGTTTTGCGAGATCCCGAGTTTGTTTTGCGAGATTTCGCAAAACTTTTGCGAGATCCCGAGTTTGTTTTGCGAGATCCCGAGTTTGTTTTGCGAGATCTCGCAAAAGTTTTGCAAAAGTCCGTCTTAATTTTTTTTTCTTCCATGTCCCCTTCGGGGCTCCGTACTTACCAAAGTCGGACTAAAACATTTTTTGACAGATTTTTGAGCGCTGTGTGCCACATACAATCAGTTCAAGGTCAATAAGAACAACCGGAATTCATACATAAGGTGCACTGGATTATAAGGCACACTGTCAATTTCTGAGAAAATTAAAGGATTTTAAGTGCGTAGTCAACTAAAACTACTAAAAATAAATATACTTTAATATTTTGAAAAGTTGGATGTAGTATTTCCATAAGGAAGCTGCTCAGTAATTGGGAGCACCACCAACCAATGACTGTGATCATCTGTGTCAAATGCAGAGCAAAAAGAAAATCTGTTAGCTTAAAGCTTGATACTGCACGCAGACAGCGGCGTACACACAAGGCATTAAGAAACGCTGGTATTACAAATTGGCTGTGAGTGTAATTACCCCTGTTGCTAATTATCCCCTGTGAAAGTGGCACTGCCCATGCCATTACAATCCACAGCCACTTCAACCTTGCTGATCAATTATTTCCACTCTTGAATAATTAATAACAGTTTAATTGTCCACGATTCTGGCGAAGAGTCAGGGCCTCATTTACATTGATGATGGCAGCACGAGCTCTCCGGGAGGAATCTATTCGTATTCTTGTTGTACATGACGTTTCTTTGTCACTTTGTGAGCTGCTGTTTTTCATTATGGCTAAACACACAAGCAGAGACGGGAAAGTGTTCGCACGGTTATAATCCGCAGCTACAGTGATCCGACTGATCAATAATTCAGAGCCATTTGCCTTTGAATCAGTCACTGACACACTGCACGGACGATGGGAGCTTGTACAGCTACTAGGAGAACACCAGGGGGTCCAGGTCCCTGCGGAGCTTCAGGTTCATACGCCTGTACACTTACTTTCAGCCTGTCACTAGAAATCACAGACGACCTTTATTGCTGTCACCCCCCTCCACCCCTCCTAAAGCTAAAGTAAATTAGCATGTGTCTCTAAGGAGCTACTTTACAAGGCAAGGGTCTTTTAAAACACTGAACATCTTATGAATGTCTGATAGTTAAATGGAAGGAGAGCTTCTATAGCTTTCAGAGTGATAGCCACAGCCCTGCACGGTTTTGGGCTTGTGAGGCCCTGAATGTTCCAGTCAAAATCAGTATTTACATGTGCACGTGCAACATGTGTTACACCCTGAAAGAAAAAGCAGCAGAGAGTTAGGATTTTTTTTTTTTTTTGTGGGTACCAATGTAGAGTTGGTACCCTGACTCCACCGAATGTCAGTATCAGTACCTTGCCTTCCAGACTACTCAATACGTCGATATCATCTATTGTAATCAGTGACAGAGAGCAACAGAGATCATGCTGGAAACATCTAACAGCCTTGTGAAGAAGTTGGTAACATTTTAACACACACTTAAAGGCCATTACACCCTGAGCATACAAACGAGCAGTCTGTTGTGTAACATATACAGTAAACATACACCGAACGGGCTGTGTGTTTGTGGGAAAATATGCTTAAAGTCAACATCAAGCAACGATGAGCTGGTCCTGAAGTTTCCGAACAAGAAAAGGAAGAAACAAAGGTAACATCGTATAATACTGTGTATCAGTACCGGTGCGTGCTTTGAGCTGTAAGGGCACTCTTCATGTTCATTTAGCATTCACCATTTGTGAACTGGGCTGACAGTGACCTGCCATATTTTTACATGGGTGTGACTAGATATCACACAGACTCTGTGCAGAGCTTAAACACAGTAAATATCCAACCACGTCCAACATTTGTATTCTCACATGCAGCTGTTTTCAGGGCTGCAGTGCACGTGTGAAAACAGCTACAGATACTGAAGCATCAACTCCAAAACCCAGAGGAAGAAATCCACCATGTGTCAACATGCCCGATGAAGCTGACGAAACCAAATTATTTCCAAAGAGCAGAGAAACAATTCGGAGGTCCCACTGATATCTTTAAAAAAACATGCTTAACATTTTCATAAGAATAAAGCATTCATTGTTCCTGGTGCTCATCAAACTTTCAGCATTAGAACATCTAGAAAACATTTCCTTGTCTACACCCTATTGGTCTTTGTCTAGCCACACTTTTAAGAAATTTCCTTGATTGTAGTCACACACAGCCCACTCAGTCTTTAAGACAGTGAGGCCTTGAAAGCACTTTTTGTTGTCCAGATGTTGGGGATATCTCCCAGGCCACTGAAGCCTCACACAGACAGACTAAGTCACCCTGAGACTGAAGTTAGAGGGGAAATTACATGAGGAATAAGAGCCAGTTTGTGTGCTTTTTTTTCATGCAGGCTTAAGGGAACAGTAGGGAGGGCGCTTTAATAGACAGTGCGAGAGGTGGTGCGATGGCACTGGATCCATGGCAGCTGTTTCCTTCAATGTTTCATGCTCATAGCCACAGCTGCTCTCCAAATGAGAGTTAATATTGCAGGGGGGCCGTCCACCCTGGGCCGAGCCTTGTCGCATGGTCTGAATGTCAAACTCCGCCCAGCAGGGTGACACCGGCTCAAAGGACACGCTGTGTGTATTTTCCCCTCTCTCCTCTCTTGCCCTCTCCTCCCTGTTGATGTGTCTTTCTGCCTCATTGGATCTTTTTCCCCCAACTGGACAAGGGTGAAATCTGTATTTTTCATGGGCACGCCAATGTGGTTTCAGCTTTAAATGAAAAATAAATGAGGAAATCAAAGAGGGCTGTCTCGTTGTGGCTGGGAGAAATCTTTGTTGACACAGGCATTCGATGGGTACGTGTTTTTGAAGGCTGTCATCGATGATGATTGTGTGAGCCTAGTAACGGAGCGGGCCACATTTCATGATTTGTTGGCCCCAATGTATTATTATCTATCATCTTTTGCAGGATTTTGATGGGAATAACAACACAATGCTAATTTTTGCTTTACTTTTCTCGATTCATCAACAACAACTGTTGTCTTTCCATTCATTAATCTTTAGTCTGGCCTATAAACTGTATATGAAAGACAGATAGAGTGACCCAGTGCCTTTGGGGATATTAGTTTGAAGCCTGGATGCTAGCATCAAGGCCATTGCTATGCTATTTTTTTTTAAAAATGGGTAAAGACGGGAGAAGTTTTACATTATCACCTAATATTAGCAAGCTTGGTCACCCACCTGCATCCATGTATCATAAGGCTGGAACACACAGACACAGATATCTTCTAAGTGCTGAATGACTACTAGAACTGCATTCACCAGAACCGTCGCACACACTTCTGCAGAGGTGTGCAATTGCACAGTAGTCCATATTATTCGTCAGGTTAAGAATGCTCCAAAAGGCGCTAACATCTGAAGCTTGAGGTCCAGTTCGGAGATTAGAGTCAGCAGAGGTGAGGGGCCACATCTCTAACAAGTCAAACGTCTAGTCTGAGAAAATTTAAATGAATGTAGATATAAAAGTGAGGGAGTCTTAAATTTAGGAAGGTTTAAAATGTAAACTATCTGGTTTAGTGTTTGCAAGAACTCATCATATTCTGTCATCCACTTAGTCTTCTCTTCAGATATGCAGCTACCTGCCACTGTTTTCAGAAATACTGCTCATATATATATATTCATTTATATTTTTTACATTTTTTAAGTGACAGCTTATTACTGTACTGTTAATCCAAGTGAAAAGGAGGCTTCTTTTTTTAATACCTGTTCTGGGAGGTGCACATGCCAAACAAAGGTGCACCCCCCCAGAACATCAATCATAAGTTAGAGCTGCTGCAGAGAAGACACTTCATTAAGGTCAAATGTGCAAGTTTGCTCACAAAGAGTATTGAATAAAACTGAAATTAAAACAGTATTTAGATGAGAAGAAAAAACTGAATAAAGGATAGAAACTCAGCTAGTGATGCTCTGTTCCCACAAACACGACCTGCCCTCTCTGCAGTGAACCTGTGCTGATCATATCCATAGTGATAGATGTAGGGTGTCCCTCGTGTCTCTGTTGAGTCTCACTATGACGTCAGGGACTAGATCCCTTTGGACTGCCACACACACACACACACACACACACACACACACACACACACACACACACACACACACACACACACACACACACACACACAGTGGTGGCAGCGATGAGCATGATTTGAAGTGTCCTGTCTGCAGCGGTGCAGCTGCATAAAGGAAACAGCTGCTGAAATATTACAGACAGCCCCCCCGTGTCTCCTAGTATCTATCACACAAACACAGTGGCCAAGTCAGCCCGGAGAGAGAGGACACAACAAAGACATCTGCAAGATGGCCTCGGACACACAACCCCACTGATGCGTGCACTGCTGTGATGTCGACTTTGCTGTGTGGTTGACGAGCACGCTGCTGTGATGCGCTCTTCTTCTGGCTTCCTCCAGCTCCTGCTGTTTTGCTTTTTGTGTCGACTGACATGCAAAAAGGAAATTCTGTTCAGAGGCTTTGTTTCCAACTCAAACAGATTCTTGATGCCAGATTCCTTTCTGGATCAGGATGGCCCAGGCATTTGATGGCTCCTCTGATTCCTTTGCTTATCTTCTAAGCTTCAGTTTGGCTGATTGTTATTACCTCTGGTGGTATTCTTTCCTATTCATTCATTTTTGTTTACATTTTTTAAAAGCATCCCTTTCAGTCCCCGTAGTTACTCTTAACACCACAAAATAAAGTCTAAAGATAACAGTCAAATATCTCTGAGCAAAGATTTTTAATAACTAAAAAATCCTTCTGGTTTCCAGTTACTGGTTTGTCGTTCTGTTGACCGGTCATGCTTGAGCAGGCCTGGCATGTAAATAAATGCTACTTGAGCAAATCACAGATTGCATGTGCTTACATTAAATCTCAAAAACAAGTTGATGGTGATTTAAATTCTTTTTAGTTTTTTGCAGATGTTTATCTGCTTTTGCAAACAGTAACTGGTGATCTGAGGAAAGAGCCCAGATTCTGCACCAGAAGCTTTGAAATGTTGCAAACTGAAGGCAAAAAGAGTTTCAGTTGTATAAATCTAATAGAAAATAGTCAACAGCACTGTTGATAAATCCATTCTCGTTCGATAATTCTTGTCAGGGTCGCGGGTAGTTGGAGCCTATCCCAGCTACACCCTGGAGAGGTCGCCAGTCTGTCACAGGGCTAACACACAGACAACTATTCGCACCCACATTCACACCTATCAGTTAACCTAACCCCACTAACTGCATGTCTTTGGACTGTGGGAGAAGCCGGAGTGCCCGGAGAGAACCCACGCAAACACGGGGAGAACAACAACAACCACTGTGCTGCCCACTTTTGATCTATACCTTACCATACCAGTTAGTTTATGGTCAAAATTGCTAATGTCACCTCTTATTACAACCATCATGAATTTCCTTTTGTAAATTCTGGTCTCCGTTAGAATCACAAATGACAAGCAGAGTATCCCTTTCTGCAGGTCTACCTTCAGCCTGACAGATCCCTGTCGTACGAGTGTGCCATCTCTGTTGGTCTTATAATCAAATCTGACCCCTGGGTTTGAAGTTTGGTTACAAAAAACCCCACCAAAATGGTGTACTGTATCTCTAATTACTAACAAAGCCTGGAAAATTTGGTTTTCAAGTTGAAGTACTCAATCCAGCTCATGCAGTATAATCCATTGCTGTCCTTTCATTCATATGGGTGTCAAAACATTGATAAAAGTCTGTTTTAGGTAGGAAATCCATGAATTGTGGTCAAACTGTAGATAAACAATAGACCAGTGAATGTAAACAACTCAAATTACGAGAAAAACACAAAAATACATTTTATGATCCTCATGTGAATGATGGAGTTATGACCCCAGAGCAGACAGAAAAGAAGCAGAAGATAATATATCACTAAACATCTGGTTATGTTCAGTTAATGATCATGTTTGATTGCACTATCACAGACTATATATTATAAAGATTAGATTTCTTCACAAGGTTTTGGTTTCACCTCATCAGCTTCAATCCTCAGTGGGAGTTTTAGGTTCCTGCACTCCTTCAGATTTCACAATGCCGTCTTATCACACTTAGAAGGGAAATATAAATCTGTGCCAAGTTATTTCTCATAGGTTTCCCATTCAGCCCCACACCTGTTGCACTCCAGCTCCTTAGGGGATATGTCGTAGTGCTGACAACACCAAATCTAAGAGAAAAAAAGTTGATGGCATGTGGATCCCACTTGAGCGGCTATAGCTCAGCCAGATGTTTTGGCAGTCCAACTTGTTGAAAGGCTGAGTGTGCTATTTGACAGATGACTCCAGTGATCTTTGAAAAATTGATCCTAGTTTCCTTTCATGCATAAAAGCTCCACTCAGCTCCAGAAAGAGTCACATTCTCTGCCTGGAAAGTCTGCAGTGGCTATTCTCACTGCGACTGACACATTTATTCCAAATAATTTAGGGGCTGATGCTTCAATGCTGCATGTGAACATACAAACGGAAGCATTATAACTTCTCTTTGGTTTGTGGTAGCTTGTATTGCTTCACAGCTGGACAGGTCAGAAACTCCTTACTCAGGCGATGTCCTAATTAAATGCTGAGGGCTTCATCCTCTCTAAAGTACGGAGCCCCGCAAGGGACATGGGAGAGAAAAAAATTACAAACAAACTCGGGATCTCGCAAAAGTTTTAGCCACATTCTTCGGAGGCCGCCAGCTCGAAGCTGACCGGGAGGTCGAGGCACGATGTGCCAGGAAAGCAGTGTTCCTCCCGGCTGTAGTAGGTCTCGACCTCCCGTTAGCTTCGAGATGGTGGGTGTCAGATTTCCGAAAACGTCGGAGCACTTTTGCAAATATGTGATGTCTTGTAAACCGAGCAGATATCTGACTTTTACACAACTACATTCACACCTCAAAATATCTTAAAAGTTTATTTTGTCACCCAGAAAGAGTAATATTACAACTAAGTAGCTGCCGCCATTGTTGGAATGCGAGATCCCGAGTTTGTTTTGCGAGATCTCGCAAAAGTTCATCGTAATTTTTTTTTCTCCTGTGTCCCTTGCGGGGCTCCGTACTAAAGGAACAGTGGAGACACCCTTCAGAAGCTCATTTAAGCAGTAATCTGTGATCGTATTCGTTTGGTCAACGCCTCACAGATGCGAGTCATGGATTCATAGACGAGAGCAGGACTGTGGTATCAGTAAACTGACAGCTTCACTTCATACACTTTGCTACTAAAGAACAATCATAAGGATTTCATAAGTCTTTTATTGATAAATGAGTTAAAAATTGGTTCTGGCAAGAAGTGAAACCGGATACATACACACAGTAATGACTGGTTAAAAGAAACAGGTGGGAACGAGACACAGGTGGAGCCAATCAAACACAGGTGAACCTAGAGAAGGCAGGGCAACAAAGAGGGGAAAAAACAAAAGCTGAGCCAAATAAGTAAAGCATGAAGACTAACACAACTCAGGAACACAGAAGCAGCGCACACTACTGTAGAAACAGAAGAAATACAACAAATACAACAGGAACAACAGGAAACAGCACCGGTTTCCCTGGGTCTTTTCCCGTGTTGTAGTTGTGCATCTTATTTTGAAAGAAATATTTATGCGTTACCATAGCGAACAGAGAGCATTAAGAGGCAGAGAGGAGGACGTTACTCTCAGCGTTGTCAGGAGGACACTGCTAATAAAGTTACACAGATACAGAGTGAATTTGCGTTTATTATTATATTTACAAAGTACCACAGTTTTTGTCTTGGTTGTATTATTTTATTTTGTTGTACTTATCCACGACACCTTAAAGGTTGGGGACCGCTGTCAGTGTCGCCTGCAATAGGACATGATGTTGGAATGTAAAAAGGAAGTAGTCTGTGAATTGAGGAGAAGGCTTGTGCAGCATGGTGGCCTTAGCTAGTTAAATTCAGCGGCATCCACATACATCCTATGCCTTTGGTAGAATTGTGTGTATGTACAGACGTGTTTTATGTTTTATGTTTTATGTGCATGTAAGGATCATTTTCTTTGAAGGCGATTTTTCTGCAAGTTTAATGTTAAAAACAATCTCCTACAATTTACGCTAGCAATCGCTTATGGAGTTAGTTAAAGGGCAATTACAAACAAATTACAGGAATTCATCACAGCAAAAGTTGTTAGAATCATAATTTAATATTTGTATTTGAGTTAAAAAGGGAAGTAAATCATATGAATATTATATGTTGGCTTGTATTAAAAAAAACCAGGTTAATATATTTTCATCATTATATATTTACATGGTGAATAAGTAAACGTGATTATGCCTTGTACTGTATGTTGCAGTTTCACCTCTCCCTGTGTCATTAAACCTGTGAACCGGGAATCTTGTTATCAGAGTCTTGATGTGGGGAAGGAGTTTAACTGACTGCCCAATCATAGCTAAGGCAGTACACTCTCCATTTATCCACGATTAGAATGAATGATAATCACCATCTGAGCCTTCTGGTGACGAGAACAAGACTGATAACTGGGAAATGATCAAATCTGCCAAAACATCGGAAATATTATTGATGTGAAATGCAAGCCTTTAAAAAAGCAGTTCAGAAACCAGTGGGTTATTTTATGGTGGCTACATGCATCTTTATAGCTTCATAGTAACTAATGCAGACTTAGTGTTGTTATTATTTGTTTACTGCTGGTTTTAAACCAATTTTTTGACTGCATGGTGAATGTTCATATGTCAGGGATTGGTTAGCCTAATCTACGATCTCCATCACTGCCTGGTGCATCAGAAATAAATCAGCTGTACTCTGTCTGCCTCTGTTGTAGAAACCATGTTCCTCACGTCTGTTTTTCTCTCTGTGCTCCTTCTCACATATGGCCTTTTTCATAGAACGAGATTTCTGCAGCAGCCCGCTTCCCATCTGGCAAAGTCATATAGAAACTCTCAGAGGAGAGCACGCAGGGTGACACTGAGCTATATCAACAGTGACAAAAGTATATTGAATAATTATCTTTGGAATTAATACATTAGCCCAAACTTAAGTAAATGTCAGCAGATCAGTATATCTGGGAATGAGAGGGAGAGTGGGTGAAAAATGTGAAGGACGCTGCGCTTCATTAATCACGTCTTCCAAAGTAATGTAGGCAGATGAAATGATTCTTACAGAGAGCTGTCATTACAATCGCACTGGTCATTTTAGATATCTAATTCACCATTCAACAGCACAATCTAACTCACCGGATGGGAGGCAGGTGATTAACTCATCCGGTGCCTCCAGTGGCTCCACTGAGATATCCGATCCTTTCTCACAGGCATCTGAAAATGGGAGCTCGAATTAACCGTGCAGGAATGCTGGCATTCCCTTTACAGTAAGGTCTGCCTCGCTTAAATAAACTTTTGTAATTACAGTATTTTCTGACATTTTTCCAATCTGTTAGTAAACTGAATATCTCAGTATAAGATATACTTAAATGAAGATATACTATATCCTTCCCGGGGTGTCATATACAGCCATCAGGAGAGTGTTCACATTGCTGGTTTAACATTTCGTCATGTTACAGCCTTATTCCAAAATGGACTAAATTCATTTTCATCCGAAAGTCTGTACACACAATACCTCATAATACATGCCATAGGAGGTGAAAAAGAAACTTCTTGCAAATTTATTTAAACGAAAACACAAAAAATATGCTGAAAGATGAATAAATTGATGCATCTGAACAGAGAAATACAAAACGGAGAGAGCAACAGGAAACACTGAGAGATAAAAATGGCAAAACCAAAATACAAAAACATGGATAAAAAACCTCCCACAGTAGCATCAGTGTCAAAAATACGACTTAAAACACAGTACACAAGAACTCAGCAATAAGAGATACTAAATTTAAAAGTACAGGGATGTAAAATGAAATCAAACATCCATCCGTCTTAACTGCTTATACACTTCAGGGTTGCAGCTGTCATAGGCCAAGACGCAGGGTTCAGCCTGGACAGGTCGCCAGCTTGTCGCGGGGCTAACACAGACAACCACTGACGCTCACATTCACAATTTAGAATCCAATTTAAAATCGCCAGTTAAACTAACAGCATGTCTTTGGACTGTGGGAGGATGCTCGAGTACATACAAAGAACCCACCTAGCACAGAATATGTGAATGCCACAAAGAAAGTCACCACCCAGCTGGCAAACCCTCAACGTAACATAAAGAAACTAAGAATGATAAAAACCAAGCAGAACACATCTTATCTTAAACATCTTCTAAAAAGGCTAAAAATCCAGTAATAGACCAAAGATCATGACGGTTTAATCATGTCACACTTGTTGCAGGATCCAGTTTTATTTGTATACCTTCAATTCACAACAGTCAAAGCGCCCCAAACGTGTAATTACAGATAAGATCTTATATAAATATATATAAAATAGAGGTTAGGAAGCTGTAAGATCTCAGCGATCTCAGAGAAACCTCATTTCTCCACATCTGTTCAGTTTTCCCCGACATGAGACATGATTGTTATTTCCTGTGACGTTAACATCAGTTTGTCTTAAGTTGAACCGAATCACACACACCCAAAGCAGACTGCCGCTCACTAAAAAGTGTGTTTACATTATTCACTTCTATGAATAAATCACTCCACACTCCTGATTGTGCAGCATATGTGGGTCCTAAGTTGTGTTCATCTGCCATTCCCAACATCTGTTCAGCTGGAGCTGCTGAGGAGCGCCGCTCAGGAGTGACCTATCCTGAGCCGATGGGACACGAGGATGAAAAATACATGACAAGTGTAGAAAGGAAAACACTGAAGTGAGTGCAGGGCGGTGGGTTATTGATGATCTCTCATCCCGTCTCCAGAGCTGCTACCTCTCTCATTTCCCAGAACTTCTCTGTAGTTCACGGTCATTCCAAGATCAGAGGTTCCTGCATGCAATTCTCCTGTTTTAGTGTGGCTTGTACTCATTGCATCCATTGCACAGTACATGAACGTTGACTGGGACAAACAATAAATATAATTTAATAAAATGCATAAGTATTATCTAGTGATATAATCTAAATCGCCATTAGATAAGGAAAATGCATATTTGCTCAGTGATTTCTTTTCTCCCTTTGTTCCTCTTTTAATGTGTTTGTCATTTGGCTGCTATAAAACAGAAAAAGCAGATCAGTCACAGGAATAAAGCTTCAAAGACTTATGAAAGAGGATTTATTTGGCATATTAAATTGTGAAGAAATCAAGTGAGCTGAATATCTGGTGGCAGAAATGTTTTCCTTCTGCTACCCCATCTGAAAGTTTGTTTTGAAGCAGACGTTTTAGCGGTGATTTCTAGTATGTAATACAATCCACTGCATCCGCTATTCATCTTCATTAGAATCAGCAGAATCATTAGAATGCGGTCTTGCGGTGTAGTAGGATAAATAAAGCTAAATTATTTTATGCACAAAAGTATATAGTTCTGCAAATACATCCACTGTGTATATACCAAATTCAATTGTTATGAATGTACTTGTTTAGTTTAATTCATCCCCTCACTGCAGTGCAAACACCGTCTATATTTTCTTATTTTTTCCTGAACCAGAATCTGATCTGAGCGCTTGCTTATTGCTTGTAAAGATGATAAAGTCCCTCAAGGCCAGTTAAACGACACTGTCAGTGAAAAGGAGATTAACTATGAATGCTGGATGCAAACTTGCCTGCTTCACAGACAAAGACCATAATATGTTCAACTTTTAGAAGAAATTAAATATTCTCAAGTAAGTTAGAGCTGAAAACTCCCACTTTATAGTCTTGCTTAATTCCAAAAGTGCAAATGATTTGCTGGTAACACGATTTGATATTAAAAGAGCTTCACAGTAAGACTGAGATTTTAGCTGCGGGAGGGGTTCATCACTCTGTGAGGGACCGCTTGAGCAAATGGTTTAATAATAATTTAAGACTCACGTTTTTGTGGATTTCATAATCTACAAACTTAATATCGTTAAAAGATTGAGTGAATCCAGAGAAATCTCTGCACTCAAGGGACAAGGCCCCAAACCGTTATTTGGCTGTGATCTGTGATCATGCAGAACTGCATTAAAAAGCAGATGTGAATCTGTAGTGGAAATCAGTGCACGAGCTCAGGAACACTTCTGGAGTCATGTTAAAGCTCCATGCAAAGACAAAACTATGTTTATGTTAGATCCTGTTATGGAAATCTGAAATAAACTGATCTCATCTTATCTGATTTTAAAGTTTACTTACGATAGGAAGGCCTATTAGGGCCATAACACACAGGAAAAAATTGACTCACTTTGACACAGAGAATATGACAACAGAGGCTATTGAAGTATTGGGCAGCTGAAATCCTGAATAAGAAAACATGTTGCTTTTGAAACTTTTAAGACAGTAATGGGTCTCTTCAGTGAGATAAGTACATTTGCAGCCTGGTAGAAAAAGTTTTATGCTCTTTAAATTGGTTCCCTCTTCATAATAGCGGTTACAATTACACAGACATCTTACTATTCATCACTGATTGAAGAAAATCAGAGCAACCCTAGGTTTCTCTTCAGCACTGTAGCCAGGCTGACAAACAGTCAGATCACTGTTGACCCAACCATTCATTTAATGTTAACTAGTCTGACTGACTTGATCAATTTCTTCACAGATAAAATTTTAACCATTGGAGAAAAAAATGACTCACACCACATCACGGACGTAACATTATCTACAGCTACTTTCAGTACCATTTTTTCTTTTTCTCCAGTTGATCTTTCTGAGTTAACTTCAATAATTACTTCCTCCAAACCAGCAACATGTTTTTAGACCCAATTCCTACAAGACTGCTCAAAGAAGTCCTGCCATTAATTAATGCTTCAATCTTAAATATGGTCAACCTATCTCTTATAATCGGCTATGTACCACAGGCCTTTAAGCTGATAGTAGTTAAAGAACTACATAAAAGTCTTGAACTTACAAAGATTAAAAATCTAGTTGTCTTGATTAATTATAGGCCAATCTCTAACCTTCCTTTTATCTCAAAAAATCTCGAAAGAGTAGTTGTCAAGCAGCTAACAGATCATCTGCGGAGGAATGGCTTATTTGAAGAGTTTCAGTCAGGTTTCAGAGCTCATCACAGCACAGAAACAGCTTTAGTGAAGGTTACAAATGATCTTCTTATGGCCTCTGACAGTGGACTCATCTCTGTGCTTGTCCTGCTAGACCTCAGTGCAGCGTTTGATACTGCTGGTGGTTGTGGTTTGTATCATTGTAGCTATCTAAAAGGGTCCAATTGTTCATATAAATGGAGAGTCCTCTTCACACACTGAGGTTAATTATGGAGTTCCACAGGGTTCAGTGCTAGGACCAATTCTGTTTACATTATACATGCTTCCCTTAGGCAGTATCATCAGGAGATGTCGTATACATTTTCACTGCTATGCAGATGACAGCACCTTTATCTATCAGTGAAGGCAGATAACACACACCAATTAGTTAAACTGCAGGAATGTCTTAAAAACATAAAGACCTGGATGACGTCTAACTTTAATTTTCCTCCTTTACACTGCAATAGGTCTAGGCTGCGGGGGCTTCCCATGAAGTGTTTCTTCTTCACTTTGCTTTTTCACTCACTATGTGTTCATACAACGTTCTGCATTTAATCATTAGTCATGATTAATCTCTGGCTCTCTTCCATAGTGTGTGTTTTAGTCCAGTCTTCTTCCGCTCACCCTTAACCAGCTGTGGCAGATGGCTGCCTCTCTCTAAGCTTGGCTCTGCTGGAGGTTTCTTCCCTTTAAAAGGGAGTTTTTCCTTCCCACTGTCACCAAAGCCCTTGTTCATAGGGGTTCATCTGATTGTTGTGGTTTTCTCTGTATTATTTTAGGGACGGACTGGGTCAGACTGAAGAAGTCACTTGGATGAGTGATGATGTGTTTCTCACACTGAAAACGTTTCATCCAGATGAATAGAATCAACTCTCTGGGATTTCCTTACCTGGATGATTGAGCATACATGAAGACATGTTTCTCTTTAAGCTAAATACAGGTTTTCAGTGATTGTTCTATTTAATTTTTGCACAGCATTTCAACTTTTGGAGCCGTTGGGACTGTAGTTTTAGTAGAATATCTGCATGCTACACTTTGAAAAAAATTAAAAAAGGAATTTTACAATCTTCAGAAATGTCCTCAGGGGTGCAGGGACCAAGATGGACCTGATCCCATGAGATAAAACTCTGTGTGAAAGAGCAGGATGAGATCAGGGACATGGCAGACATCCTACTGGCACAGTCCGCTGTGTTAATTTGTCTAGATTAAGTTGTCTGAATCCTGTTCAAAGTGTGACCTCCTCCATACAGTAGCAGGTGCTGAGGCAAGTAAAATGGTCCTTGATGATTGATGCCTTTTCAATTAGTCACAATGTGAGACCTTCACATGTCACTCTCGCTTCCTTATTAATGACACGCTGTGTTAATACTGGGTCTCTGAGTGAGGTTTATAATTAATGTGCATAGCCTTAAAGACAGGAAATGGCTGTGGGATCATATAACAGGAGCTTGAGGTGTTTGAGCTAAACTTTTCATTTTATATTTATGTACTTAATTATCTGCATGTAGTTCACACATTTATGCAATTCACAAAGATTCCTTTTTTCAATTAATTTAGAATTAATGTGCTATACAAATAATTTAACAGTATTTAGAAATTAATATTTATGGAAATTGAACTAACATGCAGTTCTGACTTTTGATTGATAGAGAATTCAATCGTATCTCTCCCCGAGGCTTCCTATAATTATGTATACAAGAGATACACGAGTTTTTGATGCACCAAAATTAAGACACGCTTTTAATGCCTATTACTTTTTAAGTTGTTTTAGCCAACAGCATCAATAGGAGCTAATTTGAGTGTGTGTCGTAATTAAAAGACAAGGGCTGTTCCTAGTCCTAAGAAGTCCCATTTCCACGATTGAAACAAAAAACGAGCGTGTCAGAGAAGGAACCGCCGAGTGTCTGTCACAGCCCGGTAAGGCTGCGGTAAAGCTTGTGCCTTTGATTTTTATTGTAGTCAGATACACAACAAGCATTCACACTGTTGTAGTGGGTGACATGTTCCCTTATCATGAATTAAAGTATTTTAGTGTCAAATACACAAATTATATTCTCCAGAGCCTCAAATGTGTGTTGATCTGACATGAAAAATACTGATTATGAAATAAACCGTTTTATTGTCTCAGCTCCATTTATGGAAGGGTCATGGTCATGAAGTCAAACCGGTTAAGATGTTTTCTAATGTTGGTTTAAATCATATGAATCTCGCAATTAAGCACGAGGCGTTCACTGGCATCAGTGCACAGACACAACAGCAGAAACGTTTTAACAGAATGAATAGGATTACATGGGAAAATTCAAGAATGCAAAAGACGACGGTTATCCCACAGTTTCTCCCCCCAAATCACCATCAGCAGCTGAAATGTGGGAACATATGAACCAATGCACACATATAACTGTGGCTCATGATGACTTACACTGTGTTTGAAGGCACATCTACTCATTTTCAACCCAAAGAGGTCTTTGTCTTTTTCCTCTGCCCACTTTGTCTTTAATGTGCATTAACATCACGTTTGAATTATATCAGAATCAGAATACTTGAATAATCTCTAAGGAAATTATGTAAATGGATCTGTTACTGTATCTATGCATCTGTATCTATTATTTATCTGACAAATACTACGGCCTGCTGGGTGGTGCAAATCATGCAAGACGTTCATAATTCCAGTATTTTATTATTTACTTACTTAACATTAATTTGCATGTGTGCCTATATGTTGTACACACACATTTAATGAATGCAGCTAGCTTGCATGTTTAATGTTAAAGTTCATGAAAGTACAGTAAGAAACAGACTAATAAGTAAGGCTTATGTTTGCAAAGGTTGCCAGGAGAAAGCCTCCTGAACCAGGGATGGGAATGGAGAACTGGTTTTACAGTAAAGCAGTCACCACAGCGACTCTAAAGTCTCTTTGGTTTTCATATTTGCTTTGAGCTCCCAGCTTGGTGTTTCTACCTAAATACTAAGACAAAGAGTGTATGCGTGTCCTCATTAGGATGGGGATTTGTGTTGGTGTGTGGGACTGTTAAATATTGTTAACTAGTACTTATGAGAAATGCATTGCAAGTCATTTTACAGAATGTTCTGTGTAAGATGTGTAATAATCCAACAATAACATGATTCTCAAAGCGGAACCAATTAGAATCCAATGAGAATCGATTAGCTGTCTTACCAACTGTCACCACGATGGTGGAGGGGGAAATTGTTTAGGCTTGTTTTGGAGCCACATGACCTGGGAACCTGCAGTCACTGACCCGACCTCTGTACACCAAAGTATCCTAGAGTCAAATCTGAGACCATCTGTCCAACAGCTGAAGCTCAGCCCACTGGGTAAACAGGACAATGATCCCAAGCACAGCAGGAAAACTGCAACAGAATGGCCGGAAAAAAATTCAGACCTTAACCTGACCGAATTAAAAGAGCTGTGCATGAACACAAGCCCACAAACCTCAATGAACTGAAGCAACATTGTAAAGATTGGGCCAAAAATTCTCCACACTGAGGGACTGATAAAGTAACACAGAAAATGAATACTGTATTTTCCGCACTATAAGGCGCACTTAAAATCCTTTCATTTTCTCAAAAATCGACAGTGCGCCTTATGTAGGAATTCTGGTTGTGCTTATTGACCTCGAACTGATTTTATGTGGTACACACCTCTTGATGGATTGTCAGAGCATTACGGCTGCCATAGTCAGGAGCCTCGCGGAGTAATCTGGGTCCAAAACGCCATCTACTTCAGGTCCCAAAGTCAAATGAACGCTGCGGCATCACTGAGAGTTATAAACTGACTAAATTCTTTCATCTGTAATAAAATGATCAGTATTGCTGCTTTACCAGGTAAGTTTAACATCCAGGCATCCATGAAAAAAGAATTTATTAAATTTAACAGAGTTAGAAGTTAGCAGGAAGTTAGCTCGCTAGTTTCCACCTAAACATGATATAGCATGTTCTGACTGAGAGATTTCTGAAAAAACTAAAATGTACAGCTCTGCTATCACTTCCAACATAAATGAAGACAGAAAAATAAACAGCAGTGACGTTTGTAAGGTTACTGAAGTTGGGCTGGTATATAATGGTGTGCTACTTGATTGCTAGCGACACAGCTATGTTAGCATAACATTAGCACAGTGAAGGTGGAGGATGAACGCTAACTTTTTTTCCACTCAGTAAAAGTTAACGTGGGGGTTTCTGGTGGTTAGGGACAATTGTTTCGCTTAATGCGCCTTATAATCCAGTGCGCCTTATGGTCCGAAAAGTACGGTATGTCCAAGTTCTTACCGCTAAACATGGATCTACAAGCTACTGTATCGTGGCTATTTTGTTTTTCCCCACACTGCTTCTGAATTTTAGTTTAGTTTGTGTTTAATAAATAACAACACGGTGAAATATTCTATATGCTGTTGTTCATCTGAAGGTGTATTTGAATAATTGTAGATGCTAGTTTGATTCATCCAGCAAAACTAATATACCAAAACAAGAGCCGCCCGCTTTAAACGATCCCTTTGTGAAGTTAATATTTTCAGTCACAGAAAACTTTATGGGGATATTTGGAGTATGTAGTGATGTTACATAGTGCTAAATTGTATTTATAATAACATTTAATCATTTCATGCAGTATAATAGCACGTGACTGAAACTCACAAATTGCTCCTCTTCAGTTCCCTATAGAAAAGACATGCTCTACATATTTTAATCTCATCTGATTTTCTCTAAAGGAAGGTCTTTAATACGTGTCTTTTTTTACGGGATAGCTGGAAACAGGATAAGCTGTAGGGCCATCCTGCCGTGACTTCCGCTCTGCCTTAAGAACTCTAAGAGTTAAGCTGTGTAATATGTCAGAAAATTCCCCAACAGATTTTCATTTGGTCCACATAATAACATCAGCGACCCGCCAGCCAATGATCCCCCCAGTGTAAGTTTGGAGGTCACGTGAGTTTGGTCACGCTATTGGAGATTACAGCAGTAACTCCAGACAAATAAAATATACAGGATTATGTAGTACATACAGTACAAATGAAAATACATATGTGCTCTCTCATACTGATTATTGTTGTTGGATAAAACCCTGAGGGACACATCGGATCTTTATACAGCATTGACTGAATTCTCTGAAGAGACGGACAGATTTCTAATGTAATCAAGACCATGGGTTTTTCACTGATCCCACTGGCTAAAGCCCTTTGAGGAAGGATATGTGTGTTAGCAGCAAATTCAGTAAATGCACAGTGCTGTTTTATATGGAATCAAACATATTCTGACATGTGACACTCAGGTAATAAATGCATTTAAATGATGTAGGTCTAGATCTCTGCACAGATCTCTGTGGAAGCAGGCGAAACATGTAAGTAAATGTGGAAACTTTTGATTAGCTGCATTTATTTCTTCAGAAAGTTGGAATAATCGTATAGCTGTTGTGGTTTGGAAGCTCTGCACACTGACTTACCTGCATTAACACATAAACCCTCATCTGCAACAACATTATACAAAAAAGCCTCCTCTTCATTTATTTTAAATGGACTGCGACACAGTGAGGACTTTGAGGCAGATTCTTAGACAGATAAAGATTTTTACTGACATGTAATTCATTATCAGTGCACTGATCTGACAAATCAAATATGTAAGAAGACACAAAGAGGGGACTTTGTAGCAGCAATGATGTAATGCTGCACTAACTCACATATGGACATTTGATCAGTAATAAACACCATTTATCTAAAACTTTTAACTTTATGCCATTGTTTAACTGTTAGAGAAACGCAAGTGCAAGTACACCACTGCAGGTAATCTAGGTCTTAATAAGTGCCAAGTAAATAAACTTGCTACAGGTCTAGACATGTCCATGCTGCCACGACAGTGAGAATTAATGACATCGTAAATACTCGAGCTGCTATTTAACAATAGAGCAGTTTTTCTAGAAGTTTTTCTAGAAGCAGAACAGCAGCAGTGACACGGTGAAAAAAATAAATAATTTCAATGAGTCAGTCCCAAAAGACTGCCATGTTATTTCCCTTTATTTAACCAGGAAGTCCCACTGAGATCAAATCATGTTACAAGGGCTAGCCAAAGGAGAAGCCATACTATGTCAAAGTATTAAAAGTACAGCAAATACAACACAAAATACAGGATCTACAAATAGCCACAACAAAACAACACTACTGTCCTCTCAAGAAAATAATCATGCCACATATGATTAGGGTTAGGGTTTAGTGACATTCTTAAGAAAACTTAAGAATGAGTCTGGCGCAAATCACTAAACCAGCCATCAATGCTGTCATTACATACTAAATCAGCTGTGGTAGGACACCCCTTTCGCCAAGGAGACACAGTCTTGGTGACCTGGTCTGTATAATTCAGAACATCTCTTCGAAAAGGAGAAAACTTCCCCTAGTGCACACACATTCATCTCTCTTTCTGTATGAAATTGATTAAAGTTATGCCTGATTAAAGGTGTAGCCATAGGTTGGTGCCAGTACAGGCAGCTATCTGCAAGACGTCTTGATGCATGCTCAATCATCGATCAAACGCTACGTCCAGATGAACAGAATCAACCTTTTGGGACAATCTGCAAACTTAAGTGAGTCACTTCACTGTGCCAGTCTCCTTTGCAGCACCTGGAGAGAACCCACACAGAACATGAGAACATGCAAACTCCACACAGACAGGCCACGGCAGAAGGTGGAGTCGAACTCAAGACCTTGCTGAGAGGCCTCAATTCACCACTGTGCCACCTCGCTGTCCTTATTTTTTTTAGTGTTACTTATTCTTCAAGAGTCCACAAACCAATAGCTGACTTAAGAAGGGCCGTGCCCATCTTTTTTATACAGTCTTTGCTCCAAACACCAAACATATGACCCTATTTTAAATGTAATAGAGAAATTTGCTACTAATAAAGTGGAAATTCTTAACCAACAGAGCCCCACATGTACAAAAAAAATCCAAAATATATAAAATGTGTGAAAGAAAAAAATCGTATAGTGAAATCAAAGACTAAAACTCAATGTGATGTTTTTGAAATGTTACACATGGCACCTGAAAACAATACCTGGTGTCATTTTTTCTTGCTGTTTACTGCGGTTACAGTGCTGACAGTTACCATTAGCTTCAAAACAAAGAATAGATGAGACTGGATGATGCTGATGGTGTCACAGCTTGACAGGTTTCTAGCCTGGACTGAAAGGCTGATATCAGTGACTGTGTTTCTTTAAAGAAGGGGGGGTATTAGAAGGAGGCAGTGCAGGGTTGTAGATGAGGCCAACCTTCGCCCAAGGCCTTGCTCAGGTGAGGACATGTCAAGGAAATCTTGAGCTGGAGCTAGATTTCTTCACGGCAGAGCCACACAGGCCCCCAGGGGCCACTCTCACTTCATTTTAACATCATTCACTTTCATCCGTCCAGGCGAGCGAGATGATGGAGGCTGTTCCAGCCAATTGTCCGAACAGGATTTGGGAGAAGTGCAAGTCAATGAGGAAGAGGCGATAATAGTGAGAGCGATACACGGAGGGGTTCAGGAATTATTTTTGCTGGTGCCGATTGCTTTAAATCAGAATATTGTAATAACTATGGAAAGTTCATCCATCATAGGCACAGAAACAGCAGTCTCTAAAGCTCTTTCATTAACTCCACTAAATTCTTGGTTGTTAAAATATTGCCTGGGTGGCGGTGACTCAGATGGCAAAGCGGGTCGTCTATTATCTGATCCCTGGCACAGACACGTGCCGAAGGCGCCTCGCATGGCAGCTCTGCCACCTTTGGTGTGTGAGTGAGTGTGAATGAGAAACAAACTGCAAACACATTTACAGTAATTACACAAACAAAAATGTAAACGTGATTCTGATTTTAGGGACAGTATGTATTTTGAGGTATTTCCACAGCCATACTCTGTCCATCATCTGCTACACTGTGGCAGTTATTTGAGTTATTAATAAGTAGTAACTTAATAGGTAAATGTTTAAACAATTACTTGAAAAAAAGCTGATAAATAGTTCTGATACAATCTGCATATATGACATTTTATCCTGTGTTACATGTTTGTTTATGATAACGAAATGTTTCTCAGTTTGCCTTCATCTAGCAACGACCTCCAACTTGCACTGGGGAATTTGTGGCCAAGACTAAAGAAGCTGAAAACGGTGGATGAGAGTTCAAGGAGGAGTTCTGTCAATTTACTGGTCAGACTATGTTCCTGTAGAGCTGTTACTCCTCCACATTGAAAGAAGCCAGTTCAGGTAGTTTAGGCATCTTACCAGGACGCCTCCTGGACACCTGGTAGGTGAGGTGTTTTAGCATATCCAACATGAAGAAAACCCCAGGCATGACCTGGGACATGCTGCAGAGATAAAGCTTCTTGGTTGCTTGGAAATGACTCATTGTGCTCGCAGAACAGCTGGAGAAGCTGAAGAAGGTGGCTGCAGCAAGGGAGGTGTGGCCATCTCTGCTTAGACTGCTGCCTCCATGACCCGGGCTGTCATGGAGACCATCATCTATCCATCCATGGATGGATAGATGATGGTCTCCATGACAGCCCGGGATGGATCCATCCATGGATGGATAGATGACGAAATATTGGCTCTGTTTTATGATACATATTTTGATTGATGATCAGTGCACACGTTCTCACTCACAGGGTGAAAAGCCTGCCATTTAACCAAACCTGCTGCAGTGTCAGCAACTCACATGGTGTTGGTTTAGTGATATTTGTGTCTCGCTTAATGTTTTTATGAACTAAAACCATTGCTTTTTACAAATTTCACAATTTTGGGGGGGCTATACCAAAAACAACTATAAAGGTGAAACTTAATAGGGGATAAAGAGGAAGCAACCTATGGGCTCTATGGTGCCTCCAAGTGTCATGAACATCAGTAAAGACTTAAAAAACAGTCAAAACATTTATTTTTTCATGAAAGTATTATTTTTAGATTTGATTGTGAGTCAACATCTTTTTTTTTTTTTTTTTTTATATGTTACGAAATATGTTTGTTTCTTTCTATTTTTACTCCTAAAGTTAGGCTTTGTTATTAAATGTAATCGTTAATATTTGTTAACATACAGGACAAGGGGTGGTGTGTGTGTGTGTGTGTGTGTGTGTGAGTGAGAGAGAGAGATTGGGTGCTATATAAATACAATTACATTGAGAATTGAATCACCTTTTGACCAAATATGAGGTTGAAATGAATTTCAATAATGATATGATGATGATGAATAATTTTTCCAAAAAATTTGAAAGCAACAGAAAGGGAAGAAAATTAAAATCGAAAGTTGTTTTTTCTCTTTAATATTTTCTTTCCTCATCTTATCTTTCCTATTATAATCTGTGCTTTTGAGCTGAGTGGCCAAAACACCAAAGTGCCCCCCCCCCCCCCACAAAACCCCCCCAAAAAAACCAAAACAAAACAAAAAACCAAAAACCCACCCTATTGTTGTGTTTACCTTTACACAGATGTCTATCAAAGTCCGCAGTAACTATTTCGACCTGATCTGGTCTGCTGAGGCTGGAGTGCAAAACAGGATAATCAGGAGGATAATCTCAGTTATTAATAGGATGGAAAAAATATGATTTATTCACCAATTGTTTGAAGACTTTAGGCTGAAACAAAACAAAGGCAGGCCAACGTAGGTAGGGAATTATTATATATACACACATGTACATAATCAAACTGGGATCAGCGATGTGACTTGTTTTCGGCTCAGTCCGTTGGTCAGCCGTCATGTTGTTTGACTTCACCGTGTTGATCTGAGGTGCTTTTGGTGGATTTGGAGGAAAAATCCTGGAATTACATGGATTCCACCATACATGCTAAAAAAATAAATAATACATGCTGCAAAAAAACAAAGTAAAATTCACTTAGGAAAGATCAACAAAGTATCAGCACTCTTCACCACACACTTCAGATGGTAGCACACAACATCCTGCCAACCTCATGAATAAATTATTCCACTCCTCACTGCCAAACGGTGCCACAATGAGCTAGACTGTATTTTTGCCATTTAAATTTCGGAGCCCATTTTCATGCAAATGGGAAATTTATTGTCACAAACCATGTAACGCTGGCAGTAACGCCTTATCTTAATGAATATCAAGTGCGGCTGTATTTCCCTGCTGCAATAGCTCACTAATCAAGTTTTAGTTGGGATGTGATTCATAAAGGGACGATTCATGGCCTCTCGACTTACACTCAGACTCTGCGGCCTATACGACTCCGTTATAAGGATTGATGAAGTCATCCATCAGATTGATCGCCAGCATTCTACCAAATGAAAATGATTATCAAATTACTGTGGCCGAGGCGTTAAAAGACCCCTGACTCGTAAAACTTGGAAGTTAGAGCTTCTCTGAACCCACTCAATTAAAAAGTAAGAGGTAATCGCTTATACATGCTGTTAGTTTGAGTTATGGTGGTTAGTGCGGTCTCTCTCTGCTGGTGCTCCCGAGTCTATTGTGCAATTACTTAAGAAATGATACATTAAACCTCTGAAGGTACCAAAGGTTTAAGTTCAGGTGACCTTTAAAAGTGCAGTAAAGTTAAATAGAAAGTTGGATCGTACCGTTTTCTTTTTTTTTCCTATTAAAACTGCTCGAATGTTGCTGTGAGACATAATCCCCTTCCTCCACTGTCTGTAGCGTGACATGAATTCTTTGTCTGTAAGCCAAATATTGATATTAATCAAAACCTGGAAATGAGTTAAGCCTCTTTACTTGTTTATCGGTTTGTTTTTTGACCTCTCACACCGGGGTGAGAAACCACTCTAGAGTAGGCCGGCTCTTGCCTTCTGATTGAAGTATTAATTTGTCTGCAATATGTGCAAGCTGCAACATCACTGTACAGTTTAACAAAGTATTCAGGATGTACACAACAGTGGCAGAGGAACACACAGGATGTGTCTGACTTTCACTAACACAGGATATCTCTTATATGCAAAAAGAGATTAAATATGACAAGTAGATCTGGTTTACTCATTTTATTTATAGTGACAGTGCTCGTGTCATTTAAAAATTTTCTTACGAATTAGCCTGTGTGATTGATTCGGGTGAAACTCAAACTCACATTCACACTTACAGCCAATTGAACTAACGAGCAACTGGTTTTTGTTCTGTGGGAGCTGGAGCACCTGTATAAAACCAACTTAAGAGATGGAAAAAACACAAAACAGAAAGGCAGAGGCCGATCGACAGGTTCAAATCTACCTTCTTCCTTGTTGTAAGGTGATGGTGCAAACCACTGCCACCCACTAATGTACTAGAGAAAAAAAGTTTCTGTACCATAAATTACTAAACTGGTACAAAATGAATTCAATATTTTAAGTGTTGCAGTAAGAAATGAAAAATCATCTTGTGAACGACTGATAAAGCATTTCTATATCCGATGAAGTTTTTTCAAACACTAAATATTAATCTTCTCTCCGTATATATGCTGGTAAATTTACTGTAAAGACCATCTTGGGGGGGTTGCACATAGAAAACAAAAAAGGCCATATGACTATTTTCCCACAATACTTTCAGTACCCTTTATGAAATAATCAAACCCATCTTTAAAAATGACCATAATTTTCTTATTTTAACTGCACACCTGCAAGATTTAATCATCGCACACATAGTTGTGCTAATATCGAGTAAACAAAATCTGTCAACAGATGAACAGAGACAGATTTACACGTGCCACAGTACTCCAAATACCTTTGTTGGGTTTTACCACCATGAAACAAAGTGAAAACAGCACCACTCATCCTCCCTTCTTCTTGTGTACCCGTATCCTACCTTCATTAATAAAATCCAGATTTACAGTTAACTGTTAGTCCACTTCTCTAAATCTCAACATTTCCAGATTAAACTAATTCATTTAAGAATTAAAAATACAATCAGGGAAACACATAATGAAATGAAATAGTCATAGTAACTGCTTTTGTCCTTAATGTGTTTTTACGTTCTCAGACTAGACTTGTGGCTGATATTATATGAAAACCATAGAAAGAGGAATGAAATAAAAAAGTAAAATATTAGATTTGAATGTAAAACACTATTATGCTTTTATTTACTGTATACACTGAGCACCCGCTCCATATTTCTAATACTGGAGATGTTATGTTGCTATAGCAGTGCATGGGAACCCCCTCAGCTTGGAACGAGATACTTTAGAGAAAGGTGTTCAGGTACTGCGGGAGGAAAAACAAAAACATCCACTCTCACTGATGCAAACTAAGCTCTTAACTCCTGTTTTTGGTTAACAATCAAACTCATCTTGCTGCAGAGTGGAATACCTCACCTTCTGTCAACAAACAGTTTTTTTCTTTCTAAAATATGAGCTTTAGTGCTAACAAAGAGGATGATAGACGCACATGTAATACTCTCACTTTCTGGGAGGAGAATGACAACAACAGTAATTCCCTGAAGGCTTTTGTCCCTTTGTTTTTGACAGCTACTTCAATTACCACCATATGACACTGGGGACAAGGTGACAAACATGTTGTTGTCTGTGTGCACATGAAATTGTTTGTTTGCATTTACAAACCGCGAGGTTTAGCTAATACCTCGCAGACTTTGCTAAATTACACAGTTTGAGAGGTATCAATCAGCAGCCCTGCCTACTACCTTTTCTGCAGTGGACCAATAGGAAAGCGGGGAGCGAGCACCAGCCTCCACCTTTCTCCCCTTCACTCTCACCATCTCCCTGTCCTTTTCTCCCCTCATTCACTGAGGATCAAGCCTCCATAATCCCTGGATTTTATATCCACCAAAACAGCTTGGGCCCATCAGCAAATTGCGATGGCATATGGTATAGGTTTATGATTCATCTGGCACATGCATAGCAATGAGAGCCTCATCATCCGTGGGCAAACACCGGGAAAATATCGTAATGTTAAACGATGCCAGCCACGGAGAAAAGTGGCACCGGGCATGTGGGAGGCCTGTGTTTGTTCGGCCCAGCGAGTGCAGCAGCTGAGGTTGTAAACAGCGTTTCAGATCTGCCCTCCTTCCGCAGTCTGGCCTAGATTAGGGCCTGCTGGGAGTGCGAGCTCCGAGCAGACCTCATCTCCAGGGGGAGAAGAATGGAGAAACAGAACATCAGCAAAACTCTACTATTTAAACACCAATGTCAGATTTTTCGCCCGGGTTTCAGACCAGTGTTTTTAAATATAATAT
The DNA here is from genome assembly GCF_900408965.1 of Simochromis diagramma. Lineage (NCBI taxonomy): Eukaryota > Metazoa > Chordata > Actinopteri > Cichliformes > Cichlidae > Simochromis > Simochromis diagramma. The sequence continues at coordinate 2,222,026 of NW_024387285.1, read as the reverse complement.
CAGTTTTGATGAGATGCTCATGGGTATTTTTGCAGCCCCTTTTAATGACATGTACAATACATACATGTGATTAATACCATAACTAATGGCTTCTTATAAGCAACAAAGGATCCAAACACATGCACTTAAAGAAGTCAGATGGTATTTTTGGAAATCTCTTGTTAATACTGTAGCCTGTACAAAAAGCTGGTTTTAGCTACCGGAAGGTTAATCCTTGGTTTTTCTCTTTTGGACCCAAAACATAAACGTCTTGGATGGCCTGTACCCCACAGAGGTCCCAAACTGTGAAGGCTTCATCTTCACACTTTGAATCTACTGCAGGTCGCTAAGTTTAAACCACCTTTTTCTGACACGTCAAAGTTTTACTCAGTTAAACTGCCATAAAAAGTTGATTGTAACGCACTAGGAGTGAGATCCAGCCAACACACCTCTCTGCAGGATAACGTTTCACTGTGCTATAAACGTATTTTTCTTGAGCTCCCTGCATTCATACACATACAGTTTCTATTTTGATCCATTCAAAATAAGAGAGAGCTACTTCTGTTGAAATGTAAAATGCAGAAGGTATCACAATAACACACTTAATGTGCAACTCCAGGCGATTACTAACACCAAATGGAGTCAACAAAACCTTTGACTGGTCAACTGGGATTATTTTTAGTTTCTCCATGTGAGCTCTGACATCTGCAGATGGCATCACACATGATGCAAATGGCCAGCCGGGGAAACCCCACTAAAAGTCTGTGGGAAAATAATGGGTGCATCTGTGACATCAGTAAACACTTTTCAGTTGTTAACTTCAAATCATATCCACAATAATGGTTTTCATTTTGCAAATAATGGTTGTTGGATCTTTGAACGGAATCAACTCTGGGATTTCCTTACCTGGATTACCAAACATGCAAGACATTCAGGTCACAATCTTTCCTCTTATGGAGCGTCAAGATCAGTTCGGAGGTAGAAGGAACAAGAACGGGGCAAAAAGTGCCTTTTATGGAGCGCTGATTACTAAAAGCTCAGTATAAAACAATAAAAAGCACAGACCTTGAAACTGGGCAAAGAGGAGAGACGCTAGAAGACAAGCAGAAGACAAAGGGGTATTTACTCAGAGGGCTTATGAAACAAGACACAGGTGTGATGAGCACACAGAAGGGGAAAAAAACAGGAAGTGAATAAAACAGACAACTAACAGATATTAATAGATGAATACTAGATACAAGAAAGAAAGTAACACTAAAAAAAGACTAAAAGCTAAAGGAGAGCACATAACACGTTTGGTCTCTTCAGTCATTTTATACCTGTCTGCTTGCATATGTGTTGTTGTGTTGGAGCATAATTTATTGTTTATCATGTAGGAAATTAAGCACACTTCTACAAAGCAGGCATGTGTGATATGAGTAAAAACCCCAGACGTAACAGACTACAGAGAAACAGTGAAGCACCACCACTGCTTACCTTGTGTATTTCTTTGTGCAGGAAATCAAAAGCACATTTCACCAAAGTTAACTCAGTTCTCATTAGTATCAGAGCTTCTCACTGCTTGCTCACCCACAGACATAATCCACTACATTAGCACCATTTCCAAACATCTGCTGGAGAAGTCAGAGGCGATCTGCTGCCTCTTCTGCTCATGCCTCTTTGGAAATGTGACATGATTACATACAAACACCTCCAGCCAATGTTCCCCTCTGCCTTCATTAAAGTGCAACGCAGAGCGCTGCTGGCAAGGTGACTCGACCCGGGTCTGCTGCAGCTCCACCCCCATCGGTTCAGCCCGGGCTCCCAGAGCCCCACGCGATTGGCTCAGAGGGCCATCCATCAGTGCGGGTAGTGGGTCAGTATGGGTTCAGACGTGGAGCAGAAGCGACCGCGGCTGCCTGCGTGGATCTTCTGCTCAAAGAAGACCTGCCATGAGCTGACAGCCAGTATGTTGGAGGTTTATCATTATCAGGCTCCAGACGGCCTGCCGACCCCTCCGGCCGGACAGGTGATCTCTCCCTGGCCGCCTGACTCAACATATGCCCCCGTGGAGCTTCAACACACATATTGTGCCATCATTATTTCATACCTAGCAGGAGCTTCACGTAGCACAGCCCAAATGTAGGTGCAAATGCCGGCTACTGTGAAAAGAGCTTTTTTCCCCCGCATAAGTAGAAATAGGTTGGAGAGGGAAACAAAGCACAGAAATGGCATCCGTAACCTTTTGCATGTGTTGGCCATCTGCTCATTTTAGAACAGCTTCAAAAACACTTCACACAAGCGATTTCAAAAAGCAACACAAGATTTTTGTCATGTCGCTCACCACTGCCAGAGTCTTAGCTTAATATTTATCACGTTTGCAAACTGATCATAGAGATTTACTTTAAACACACACTCTAAGCACACGCAGACTCCACAGGAACTCCTGCTTATCATGTCACTTCACCTGAGTGGTAAATGGAAAGGTTTTCTTAACTGTAGCCAATGAAATGGCAAATGGCATTAAAATGTTTGTTACTTCAAGACTTTTATAAAGAAATTTCCTGTATCTACACTAAATTAAAATGGCCTTTTAATGTATAAACATGAACCACTTTACAAGAACTTAGAGTTCGTAGACCTCTACTCGACTAATCTTTGTTTAAAGATGGTACATATGTTAATTTAAATGAATTTAACAGTTAGAACTTGTTTTTTGTACTAGTATACTTTAAGGGTTGATATGCATTAAGTCCTGTTTTGATTAGACAGTTAAACATTAACAGGGCTGCATGTGTGTTAAACTATTTTGGCAACTGAAATGTTATGTCAAATACAAGATGGTATTTATTTTAACCATTTTTTCACACATGATGCAAAATGATGCAAAACACTCTGAAACTACAGACTATAGACTGATTAGATTAGATAGAACTTTATTAATCCCTCGGGTGGGTTCCTCTGGGAAATTCAGTTATAAAACTCATATAGAACCTAAATAAGAAAAATAGACAAAACCAACTTGATATTACTCACTGGTGTACGGAGTCCTGTTTTTAAACCTGATTTTATTTTAACATTTTGTCCGTTTTGGAGCCTCAGGCTATTTAAATAAAAATGCTGTTAGCTAACTTAGCTAACTTGCTAACTTAGCTTGTTAGCATTAGCAAGGAACTTCCAAAGGACACTGAATGTTTAATAAAGATGGACATAGCCACTGTGATAGCCTTATCTTTTGTGAAGCTACGTGAGGGACCTGACTGAAAACCAACGTGCCACCAGAGCACATTTTTGGATGTATTTTGTCCGCCTGGGAACAATCGGCTGGTTTACAGCTAATAATTGACTGTATATGAAATAAATGCCCTCACCATTTTGGAGTTTTGTAATTAAATGACCGAGGGTAGGGTCGACTGTACAAAAACAGTAAGACTGCAGGCTCATGGCGTAATTGTCAATCACATTTCCTGTTTAATTGTCCTTTCTGACTCTAATGTAAACTTAACACGATGTTATATCCGATAAGACTACAGACATGAAGGGAGCAGAAGCGTTGTTTTCCTGTAGACTTCTGTTGAATCAGACTTCTGCCAAGTGCCCCCCAAACATTTCTGCAATTTAGTTCAATGTATACAGTGCCGATATGCTTGATATTCTAAGATATAGAACAATACAGAGAAATCAGATGACCCTGTATGAGCAAGCATTTGGCGACAGTGGGAACAAAAACCTCCCTTTTAACAGGAAGAAATCTCCAGCAGAACCAGGCTCATGGAGGGGCAGCCATTCACCTTGACCAGATGGGGGTGAGAAGCACTTTCTATACCAGGGGTGGGCAACTCCAGGTCTCACGGCCCGGTGTCCTGCAGGGTCCTTGATCCAACACAGCTGATTCAAATGGCTAAATTACCTCCTCAACATGTCTTGAAGTTCTCCAGAGGCCTAGTAATGAACTAATCATGTGATTTAGGTGTGCAGACCAAGGGTGAGATCTAAAACCTGCAGGACCAGCCCTTGAAGCCCAGAGTTCCCCACCCCAGTTCTATACTGGTCCCCTTTAGGTGGTACACAGAAACAGAAAAAAGGCCTCACCACCAAAAAATGTGCTATTAGTGCATGGGAAGCCATATATGACAAATAGTTGCATTGAAATATTCCAAAATGCATCAAACACAAACAAGATGTAACTGAAACTAGGGTAGGTAAAGCAAATGGCAGCCACCTGTAGCTGAAAGTGACTATTTATGTAGTAATGCACAGATTTAGGCCTTTCTAATGTTCAAATGGCTTATTTATTAAAAACTAAACAAAACAAAAGTCAAACACACAATCAGAAAGCATTTTATCACGGGTACCTACGTGAAATTATGTTTTTGGCACTTTGTTTGTCAGCCCTGGAGCTTTTGTCTTGATGGATAACATCATTTAAGAGCAGAACTGAGTCACTGTAGTTGCACTTTCCATCTCAGTTTTCCACATTTACTTAAAGCCACTGGAAAATCACACAACGTATTTTCTTCTCTTCCGTCACATTAAAGCTTTATGACTTGCATTACATATATGTGGCTTTCCACTACTTTGCTGTTCTCTTGAAATAAATGTACACCATTACCGACACTCTAATCATCTTACAGGAGTCCTAAATCTTTATCAGCATATATAGTATATTGGGCTTAAAAATTCACAGCAAGCTCACAGGAAAGAGCATCAAGATAAAGCTCTGAAATCCCAAACCGTCAAGCTCTCTTAATCCTCCCACCTGCATTTTCCATAGCCGTCAGTGAACAGCAGCCCTCCATATCGCCTGAGAAGGGGATTTAGTTGTAATGCTCTCGGAAATACAATGCATAAAATCAATTGTCAACTCTAACAAGCTGTTCTTAGGGCGGATGGACGGCCCTCTGGATCTGACAGGGTCTGGGCTCGGGCTTTGAAAGGTTAGCGGCTGTGCAGCGCTGCAGCATTTGATCCCACAGTTACCCGAATTTCAGAGACAACTGTGCAAATCTGGATAACCTGGGAAGCCAGACGGGCTTTTGGGGGGCAACAGCTGCTTAAGTCCATTCGCTGCCTGCCAGAGAAACTTTATCAGGGGAAGTGGAGGTTGAAATTTTATGGCAGCTAAGCCCCCTCCATCAAATTGTGAAAACAGAACCTTGTGGCACAGATCAGGGTGGATTTAGGAGTTTGCTTGCTGTTTTCTTGGCTGCAAGCGCTAATATAAAAATAGAAGAATGCAAAGACCTTCGGATGCCGCTGTCCTCATGTGCCACTTTTATTCCAAGCACGACGTTAGTTTCCATCTGAAATACAATAGTGAATTGCAGGCAGACGCCGCTACAGTGGAAGGACGTGAATTTCTCCAGCGTTCAGTCAGAAAATTACCACCAAAATTCACTTCTCCTCCACGGCGCTTCATGTTTCTGTTTTGTAACGCATTTGTGAATTTCTTTCCTGCTAAAATGAAGAATATGTGCAGCATCTAAGCTTCTTTAAACACACGACATCTTTTGGGTAAATCGGCTGCTTTATTCTCCTCTCAGATGTCTTTTCATCTCCAAACTATTTTGTTTGTTCTAGTATAGCAGTGTGTTCATATGCACCGAGTCCATTTACATAGCACATGATGTATAAGCTTGAATGACAGCATGGTATATAAAGCGGCTTCAGTGAAGTAAAGGCAATAAAGCAGATGAGTGAAAAATGTGTGAAGAGTGTTTTTGGAAGACAAACTCTGCATCGCTGCAGTTGCATTTTGTTTTTTCTTCTTCTTCTTTTCATTTATATGTTTTATTGTTTGCATTTAAGACACATCAATGGCTACACAGCCTTCATAATGATAAAAAAAAGGCTTTTTAGGTCTCGTTGGTAGCTCTGATGACGGCTCAATTTTCCCAGAAGGATAGCCAACTCGATCGTTGGACTTATTTCATCTCAAGTGATTTTTTTTTACCCCTTCTGTGTGAAGACATTCAGCTGGTGTTTGCTAGAAACTCGGACTCACATTTTTATGTGATCTTGCACAGCGTTCATTACTGATGAACACAAACCGAGAAAAAAAGAATAAAGGAGGAAATTCATCATGCAAAATGCAGGAAGAAGGAAAAAAAACTTTATAAATTAACAAAATGAAACTGCATCGTGTTTGAAACAGCAGCAGTGTTCATCCAGTTAGAGCGAGGCTGAGGTAGAACACACGTTTTCTAATATCCTACAAATTAATTTACTAGTATTAAAAAATAAAAACAATTAAAATGCAAAAATGTAATTTTGATCATCACCACATCTTTACCTGCAGTTAGATTAGTCGTGCCTGCCAGTTTCTACTTCTGTAGTTATTATCTTTTAATTCATTCCTTTATTTCAATGTGTTTTATATAAATATCTGATGTTTGCAGTTTAAAATCAGAGGCCAGCTTCTACATAAACCCACCCTGTGGAGGAAGTCGTCATACACCAGACTTCAGTCTAGAAATGTCAACTTTTATGGGCTGAATACTAAAGTCAGATTATCACCAAGTGCTTCCTGCAGCCTGCTCTGTTTAAAACAACCCCGCGTGTAGCTGCCGTCCTAAGCACAACGGTAAACAGAGCAGACGAGCTGATATTTCACTAAAGCTGTTTGTAGAGTTGTGCGATTTCATTTTTAGGAAAAAGATGATTTCTAATGTCTCTGTTTTCTAAAAGCTAAGTGAAGGGGCGAGAGTCTTCTCGTGATTTAGTTCATTATTGAATTATGCTGCATGTAGAGGTTTTTTTCTTTAAAAGAAAATCTTTTTGACTGATCAACAATTAAAGGCCATAAGTGAGTTTTTCTTCAGTGTCTTTGTAAAAATTGTCAGATTTCAGTTACTTGAAAGGAAATGATCAGACTGTGACTCCTATTTTATTGCTGTCAATATGTCAATGCATTTGTGTGTGTTGTGATTATATAACTGGGGACGTTTTGAATACTTTTAATTTTAACGATTGATTAGTCAGTTATTCAGAAAACATTAATTCCCCAGTGGCATCATCTTCCATCTACTTATTTTTTCTGAACACTGAAACTGCTTTTACTTTAATTCCTTTGTGTGGGATCAACAAAGTTAATCTGATCTCATAGGCAGAAGACAAAAAATCGCTCTATAAGGATATAATAAATAATTACAATTAAATTAAATCAGTGTTAATTAGTCTTAATCCTGTGTTTTTGTTTCAGAGGAAAAAGAAATCGAGACTCTTTAAAGATCTCGTTCGACTGTGAGATGATGATCACTGCTACATTTATAAATTCAGTAAACAGCGTGCGGGTCTGTTCAGCACTTTAACAACATTCTGCTGACTTTTACTTTTGATAGATTAAAGTAAAAGCTCGATGTGCAGACATGCAGGTTTAAATAAACTGCGCCTCTTTTGTGCCGTTTGAATAGATTCGTTCATCCTCCGTCTCTACATCAAGTTTCATGAAATTTGACTTGTTTTTTTATGATTTTCTAGAAAGAAACAAAACACAAACCAACAACAACAACACACAAACACAGTCGTTATGACTTTACAACCTCATGTGAACAGCTGAGAGTATTTTGGTTCGACTATTTGTAACGTTAAAAAAAGTTGATTTATTTAATTAAAAAAGGGTTTTACTAAGAAAATTCTGGTATCTGAAGACAATTTCAGTTTTATGAATAAGTAACATCTTTACTGTACTTCAAAACTGACTCGTGGACTGCACAAGATTATTTCTCGATGTTTAAAATACCAGAAAGGACATTAAAAATCAGATTTTTGCTGAACAACACTCATGAGTGAAGCATCTAAACTAAGAAAAAAAGTGTTTTCATGACACAACAAATCCTTCCTCAACATGGCGGAGGGGTTATTGTATATACAGCCTACACACACACATACACACACCTCAGCTGGCATCTTGTCACAGCATGCAAATGTGGATAAAGCAGAAGGTGTACGAGCGCATATTTTTTACTAAATGGAAGACCTCATTTTTGGGGCGTTGAAGACCTTGAAGGGATTTTGTGTGTGTGTGTGTGTGTGTGTGCCTCCGGTGACTGACTTCACAGGGGGAGAGGCTGCACACTGTCCACTCTGTCCACACACACTCTGTATAATCATGTTCCCTGTCGGGCCCTATAAATCTGTGAGGGCCCAATTAAAGATAGCCTTTAGCATGACCACCCCTACCAGCACACATGTGTTAAAAAGAGAGAAAGAGGAAGAAAAAACACACACACACACAAAAACACTGTTCACTTTTTTGTTGAATGTATATTTGATACAACAGACTGCAGAGTGTACAACAGTGACAGAAAAAAATCAGATTAAAAATAAAAACAGTGTAAAACTCAGAAAAGCTTTAAAAACAAAAGTAGATGCAGCGGCTCACACGAATGCGAGTCGAACTTGGTCTTTAAGGTTCTACGTGAATATAAAAAAAAGACTTGAAGATATTAAAATGATAATTTACAATTCTGCACATGAAATGAGCCGATACAGAAAGTTGTGCATGCATATCGAACCGAAGCCGGAATTTGTTAAAAGTGGACAAAAATCAAAATGTGAAGTTTAAAGTTGTTGTAAAGATGTTTTAAAAAAAGTACAAAAATACTTGCATTTATAAAAAAAAAAAAAAAAGCATTAATTTACAGAGAGGTACAAGCAAATTTGATTTGTTACCTTTAAATGTACAACAACGGCGTATGTGGTGTGGGGAGGGGACGCAGCGGTGACTTGTGACATGCTGTAAGCAGGATGAGTTGTGTTGTGACTGCTATGTAAATATCTCATTAGTTTGGGTTAATAATATTCCCGTGCTCTCGGTCGCTACATAAAGAAGACAAGATCTAAGTGCTAAAATTTCTCCGTCCCCTGCAAGTCCAGAGCTGATGAGCCTATTAAATGTCAGCCTGCAAAATTATGCAAGAGGCTAAAAGCGTTTAAGTCGAACATAAATACCAGCGCACCCCGAGGATTCGATTCGGAATTATTTATGTCCCTCCGATCGGGACGGAGAGGAAACAAAGGAATAATTAGTCCGGCGTGCTGCTCGCCGCCCGTCTCACGCACCCTCGTGCCCACCGAATGCGAGACGCTCGCCCGTTCCCCCTCAAACTTGATGGTTGTTGAACTTATTTTTAGTGTCATTTGATAAGCTTCCCTGCTTGCACAGAGACATCCCACTGACCCAGCCACTGGTCATTGTCTATACCGCTTCCCGTCAAAGCCGGCACGCTTTGTCAGGTTTCGACTCGAATATCCATTTTGCGTCTGAAGTACGGTATCCAAAGTGACTGGATCATTCGAGCCTTTTTCTTCAGCTGCTGCCCCCTTTCCTCCCCCACAGTGTTTCCGCTCACACTAACATCATTTGGGATTGGCGTCGTGACAGCGCGCTTGAGAAATCCACAATATATTTAAGTACATATCCCTTTCTTTTTGGGTTGGGGCGGAGGAAGGGGAGGGGGACGAAATAATTTCTGGAAATGAACAATACTTATCCGTCCATCGCATCCGCTGCTTTGGGTTTACGTTTTGGACGCGGTGCACCGTCACCGTGGCGCCGTGTCCTCTTTTTCCTGTGAATAACGCGGTAATAGGTCATTCAATGTCAAAAGGCATAAAAAACAGACAGCCAGGTCTTCACAGGCTGCTGCTTGCTGTTGCCTTTAATTATTTTAATTAAACTTTGATATTCCGCTGCTGAGCGAACTAGCGAGTTGCGACGCAGCTCGGGAGCCCTCGGAGAATTGAGACGGAGAGTCGGGCAGTGTCGAGGCAGCCGCATCTATATCTTAAAACTCTTAACTGATAGGCCTGTTTATGGTTTGTGATGTGCTACGCCTTACTGAGCAGGGAGCAGACTGAACTGAAAACAGGGGCAAAAAACACCAAGCGCCATGTCAAGGTCTTAAAGGCATCAATCCCTCAAACCTAGCTGGAGATCACCCCGGTCAGGAGGCTGTCCTGCGGTCGAATAACGCTCTATTAATTTCCTTGTCCCGAGTGCATAATGAAAGGAAGGTGTATTAAAAAAAAACAAAAAACTAAAGGGCAAAGTCTTGGTGCCTTCCAATACCTTGGGGCATCCTGTCTACAATTTGTCATGCGTGTGCACTTCTCAGTGTTAAAATGACAAGATAAGCCAGTCAAAGGGCAGCCGCCAGGCACCCAGCACAGCCGAAGTTGGAGAGGAGTCGTGATGAGACATTGCCAAAAGGCAGTGGACTTCTGCACTTGCGAGGCCCGCTGGGATTATTCCGACTTCCACGCCAAAGGCAAACAGCCCCTTCCTCCATGTTTTTTTCTTTTTTTTTTTAAAGATAGCTTCTGTCTGTGTCCACGAAATGAGGTTTTTCACAGAAGCTGCAATATGGTCAGAATATGTTAAGCCTTTGGTGCGCATGAAAAGCTAACCGTGTCTGAGTGCTAAGTTCTGGGGCACGCTGCATTCCTGCTTTGGCCTTTTTTATTAAATAAAAAGATTTGGTTTGAGGAAAATCTAGTAAATAACTTAATAAATGAAAATTAGAGCACTATCGTTCTCCCCTCGTGTGATTTTTAAAACTGCAGAGAGGAAAAGAACCAGAGGGGGAAACTTTGTGCACAAAGTGAAGCAGAGCGAACAGATAGTGGTTTTAGCTGCAGGGCTACACGTCTTTGAGAACAACCTGAAATTCTTCTCTTGTCCACAGCAATCAGCACATGCTGGTTTTCACACAGTAGTTCTTCTTCTTCTTCTTCTGTTTTACGCGTGCTGCACACGGCTGAAATTAACACACCGGCCCTGAAAATGACACACACACACCGAGAGGATTAAAACTTTAGTAATAAACGTCCACTTTGCATTTTACTGCAGTTTTTCAAGCAAATTACACATTTTTTTTTTAAATGTCTTAATATTAAATAAAATGATTTGCATTTGATTTTGAATTTGCAGAATTTGAAAACATGTATTCCTGTGGGAGATATTTCTATACATATTATATATTCTTTAAATTGGTAGAAAAGAAAAGTATAATTCAGACAGCAAAATAAATCAATCAATATTGCGATTATATTATAAAATACTGATATAGGTCTCACAAAACAATCCCCTTCCCCACGCACAAAAAAAAAAAAAAAAACCAAACTGAAGAAGATTTTCATAAATGCACACAGAGCGCGTGTAAACACACCGGGATGGATATTCAGAATAAATCAAATGAAACAAAATCTACACTGAGCTGAAATCTTTGTCTCAGCTTCAAGCAAACGAAGAATCAACTGGTGACCCTGCAGCAGTGCTTTAAAAATAAAGTAAGCTCAAAATAAAAGAGATCTCAGTCGTCCCTGTGCATTGTTTTATCTTGTGTGTTTGTAGCTTTGCCTGAGCCTCTCTGTGCGGCAGCGCCCTGCTCACTAACAGTAGGCCGACTGGCACCAAGAGGGAGCTCTCGCACAGCGAATCCCCAGCAGCCCGTCAGCCTCCATCCTCACATCTCTGCCTGCGTGAGCTTCCTCTCTCTCTCTCTCTGTGTTTCCCTTTAGCCTGACTCCAGCATCATCCAGGTGCTCAGCTACACTTCATTCACTGATGCTAGCTGTGGAATTTGTCTTTCACTCATTGTTTTACTGGGTTGTTCTGTAATTTCACTGATTCTTTATTACGCAAAGCTCGCGCCCTCTGTGAGGCGAGAGATCTGGTTCAAACACGGGCCAAGAGGTCCACAGGCCACAGACCAACTGCACAAGAGGAGAGTAAACAGGAAAATCCAGCATGTAAACATCTCCTGATCTTCTGCATGGAGTTTTTGGCGTTTAGGTTTGGCGAATGGTCAATTCACACATACAACAATAACAAGAGTACAGTTTGGACCCTTAACTTTCTGAGGTCGAGGGCGCTCCTGGGCTGCCTGTGTGGAAAGTTTCTGTAATCCCATCGTTAACATGATCGATTGAGTTCTATACATTTGATTTTTTCTGGAAAATTAATCCCGAAATCAAACCTTTATGGGATTTATGAGCTTAAAGAAGAAGAAAAAAAAACAGCCTGCTTTTTATGCAAGTCCTGCAAAACTCATGAACAGGTACTGCGGCTGGCAGGGTTTATAAAATCAGGATTTCTGCACGGCTGCATTGCTCTGCAGGAAGAGCAGCTCACTGACTCACAGCAGCAAAGAGTAGATGAACATTTTATTTCTGCTTTTCAACACAGAGGCAGCTGAAACGCTTTGAAGATTTCATCTGAAAGGCCCCGATTCATTTCCTGCGCTGCATTTGTACCGACACGGTGACACGTGCACATGTTCGAGCGCTACAGCTGCTTCTTTCTCCTTCTGTGGAAACAAAAGCACATTCTTTCACATGCAGGCCTAACGCCGTCCAGGTGGATGCTTCCTATTGAGGCACGGCGGACAAGAATGACCAGGACTTTGGCTCCCGAGCTGCCTGCTGAATGTGGAGCTCAGCAGCCAGCTCCTCTGGTCCCGGAGCTCTTACAGTATCTGCTCTACAGTCTGGCTCGGGAGCAGAAGTGTGCACGGACCGACTGTGACAAGGGCTTTAGACAAGCTGGAGATTCTTCCATTTCTCATTATTTGGCAAGGCTGGTGGGTGTTTGGTGGAGGGGTGGGGGCTTTGCTCCATCTCTGCATGATAAGCCCCTCGACGTGTACCCTCTGCAACTAATCTCACACAGTCAACAAATAAGGCACATCAGATGCTGTTTTGGCCGCGGCCATCAGAGCGGCTAAGTTCAGTGGATTTTACGGGTTTTACGTCGCGGGGGCTTGCGAGGGAAGAAGCGTTCTCTGCAGTGGCAGAATGGCAGGCGAAGCAGGGGGATATGGTGCGAGGGCGAAGCAGGTGCAGCACAATACGGTCAAACCCATTCCAGTTCCCCTGTTCCCGGATGAACGGGGCCTGACTTGGCAGGGAGCGCTGCATTGTAACTGGGCCATGTTGGAGAGACGGAGGCCCACCTGTGCCACCCGCAGCGGCAGAACAATAGTCTGAATATGTCAGCACGGAGCGTCGGCGAAGGCTCATCAGACGGACGGCAGCGTGACTGCGGATGGACGGTCGGATTAGTCAGACGGGGAGGTGGAGAGGTGCGGAGACGAGAGGAGGGGGGTCAGAGAGGGTCATCAAATCCAAATGAAGACTGCGATTAATAAGGTTCATTACAGACACCCCCCGCTGGCTTTCAATTGAAACTAATGGAAACAGTTTGCAATAAATTAATAAATATATTAAATAAACAAAATAAACGCTTTAAGGTTGTGATAATTTTTAAACGTACCGTAGAGGTAAAACACCATAAAAATCACAGGATTTACGCACCATTTACTCACAGTTTTGTTCTGCGAGACTCTCAGCACGAGAACAAAAACTTCCAAAGTGGAAGGAATAATAATCTGATCGGGGCCGTCGCCACCTACGCCGCAGCCGTGTTAGGAGGCCTTCGCGGCGTGCGGAGAGGAGCCGCAGAGGTCCACGTTCGTCCAGTCCTCAGACAACATGTTTGTCACTTGGACTGTCGGCTCGTTACTTGAGGCACAGCTCCAGAAGTGAATTGGTGTGCGCGTGTTTGCATGTGTGATTTTGACTCTCATCTCTCGCAGCGTTCACACCCTGAGCAGCTCGAGTCCCCCACAACTCTTTGGAGATCTCTGCTGCACGAGGTTGTGAGATTCTGCAAACTGTTAGTGGCGACTAAACTCTGCGAGATTTTTTTTTCTTGCTATTAAACGTGCAAATCATAACCAGCAAAGCTTCAGTGAACTAACAGGGAATTTAAGGAGCAGTACTTTTCCTTCTTTTTGTGCTCGAGTCGTGCATTTTCACGACAAATTCGAACCACAGATTGGCTGCCACATGTCTGCGTGAGGTTTAAACTTCACAGCGCTCCTGTTTTACATCTCGGTGCCTTTCAGTAATATGAAACTGCAATATTTAAGGTGTCCCTGTCTACTTTTTTATTATTTCAGTGTTTTCATTTACTGCATTTGTATACTGTATGTTTGCATGTGTATATGCATTGACTACTGACATCAACTTGGAGAGGGGATGACTTGAGGTTGTGTAAACTCTTCAAGAAATGTCACATAACCTCAGAAAGCTTTGGCTTTAGCAAACCGGCTTTCATAACGTGTGTGTGTGTGTGTGTGTGTGTGTGTGTGTGTGTGTGTGTGTGTGCGTGTGTGTGCACTGCAACTGTTTCCAGAGTCAACTTTCTATTTAAAAGCAATATCTGCACACAATCACTCGGGTCCTCGCGAACTTATTTAGAGTGAACTGTGTCTGCTGTTGACATGAACACAGATGAACCTGGAGTCTGAAGCGTTTGAAATGTTTGTGCATGAAATGCTTTTAGTAAGCCGGCACAGCTGCGGACCCGGCTTTCATTTCACTAAAGAAGCGGAAAATATTATTTTCCGTTCACTGCTGAATACTCTCCTGAATGTGCAGGGTTTTAGGACACGCGCAACAAAGGTGGACTTACACCTGTGACAACTTTCTGGGTCCCCCTGTTGGCTGGAATAACACAAACCTGAGCATGCATTCCAGACTTTCTTGCACTAATTAAGCAAATAACTTGTAAACCATCAATGATTTATGAGCTAAAGAAAAACTTGGGTTTGTCAGAACAAGTTTGAAATGTTTTTCCATCGGCGTTTTTGGGAGATTGCTGGAAATAAACACAGCTGATGGAGAATTAGCTGCTTTCCAAATGTTTGTATTGGCTTGGTGTATTAATTGATTGTATAGTTTGTCACATTTACAATATCAGAAACCAAAAAAAAGAAGATGCACGAAAAGAAGAATCCATTTAGGTTACAGAACGAATCTCCCATCTGGACTGTAGTGTGAAAACACTTGCAAGCATGAGAGTTGTAATCCAGTTGCAAGATGCTTATTTTGCAGTGATAAGCTACAGGCTTTGAAAGATTTTATTACCAGAACAGAGACTTTTTTTCCACATTAGGGCTTTGCAGCGTATACAGTAGCTTAGTTAATCTAGGGCTTACTTAATCCAACAGCAACACTCATCACTCATTATTCCAACACTCGTCTCTGGTTGAGACAAAATGTTAATAAGCTGAGCAGCAAATTCATACTGCGAAGTACTCGCGTACAGTTATGCATGTTGCATTTCTCTTACAGTGACCACGTGTGGCACGAGGTCAGGCCGCGGTTTTTCATGATGCACACATCATATGTCAGAGTTGTGACGCTAACAATGAGAAAGATCATACGTCCAACACGACTGCGACAAATGCTTCTGACACTTATGAAATATTGTATCCATCGATCGTCTGCAAAATTTAAACCACTAAATAAGAGACTTGTCCCAATGAAACATGTTCGCTGTATATGAAGCAGTAGCATGTGCACCCAGAATCTTTAAATACATTTTTAGAGAATATCATAAATCCTTTGTAACAATAAATAACAAAGCAACACTCAGCTTCCTCAGATCGGTAACTTCCTGATCCTGTTTTCGGACACCACCTCCACCATCTTGGACCGGAGCTGGTGATAAAAGTTTCTTTACTGCTCTGCAGCTCAAGATGATGGAGTTAAAGTCTGTCCGACCGAGCGAGGAGAGATCAGAGACGTCTACATGGGTCTGAATACAGCAACGACAGCGAATTTAACAGTGTGTTTGTTAAATGTACCACAGGTGGTCATCAGGAACTAAACTATCAAAATAAAAGTGAGGAGACTGTCCAACAGTCGTGCCGCTGCCTCAGAGAGATGAAAAATAAAACTACACTTCGCGTGCATGTTACTTTGACACAGTCACCTCCATCACATCACTTTCAGATGGCAACAAACACAGGAGGCTGTTTTCCTCACCTCAGCAGATACCACACCACGAATCAACTGCACGTCTCTGGGATGAACAAGTACGTCTAGTCCGTCACACCGAGGCCTCAACATCCTTCCTCCAGAAACCACAGGAGTCCCCAGAGGTTCAGTGTAAAAGCCAAAATATTACTTGATATCCTCTCTGAACTATTTCACTATTGTGTGAAGATCATTCTCTCAAATTAAATTACATATTGGTGAGAGACTTATAACATTTTAGCTTTAGCTGGCAGAGTTTGCTCAGGACTTCATTTCATATTTTTCATGTTTCTTCTGTTTGTGCAGGAAACTAATATCAGTGCACCACATTTGAACTGCCCCCCCCTCCTTTGTATTAAAGGGCCTTACTGCCTTTGCATTACACACTATCCTGTGCTGATGAGATCAAGGATAAATAAGCATTTTAAGACTAATTCAATGACTATTTTAATATTCCCGTGTTCCCTCTCTGGGTCAGAGATATCGATAACAAACACTGATAACTTTCCTGATTGATTCACGGCTCCTCTTTATATCAATATGTTTTGAATGAGATAATATGAAGTAAGGATTAGACACCAGTGATGTTTTATTCTTTCGTGAGACTGCTACACTTCACACTTTGACTTTAAGTAGATGCTGTACAGGGATGGATATATGCTACCATCCAACGGATGAGGATTCACCAGGTATCCTGTTAACTAATAAATATGAAGGTTCTTCAGGGACAGAATTTTATAAAAGATGAATGCAAAGTTTCCTTCCATGTTCAAAAAAATCAAGGAATCAATTCTTTAGGGTTTCTGAACTGAGCTATAAGCTGCTTAGTTTTAGTAATCTGCTGAGTTTTCATAAACAAAACACCAAAAACAGACAAATCCGATACCATGTGACCATGTTGTCGTTTCCTGAGTTACATTATGGATTAACTTGATTTAACTTAATTTAAGCTCTTTTCTTAAACCTTATTTAAGACTTCTGTGAGCCCAACAAAAAATGTAAACATCCACTTTTTAAATCACACTGACAGCAGCGATCTGAAGAGAAATAAAGGTGCAATTTAATCTGTTGTGTTTTATAACAATTTCAATTTATTTGTTATGAAAAAACAGGAAAAATTAACTGAGTCAATAATGCAGAATCAGACTGTATCAGTGCGTCTAAAGCAGGAGCAAATATAATTTGCCTCAGAGACCTGCAGGAGGAGATTTTTGTATTTTTAAGATGTTTAAGCTACGTGAATTAAGCATCCCACTGTTACCATCAGACAAACAGACCAGAAGAGTCCGTATAAACTTTAACT
The DNA here is from genome assembly GCF_900408965.1 of Simochromis diagramma. Taxonomy (NCBI): domain Eukaryota; kingdom Metazoa; phylum Chordata; class Actinopteri; order Cichliformes; family Cichlidae; genus Simochromis; species Simochromis diagramma. The sequence goes on along the minus strand of NW_024387285.1, from coordinate 2,204,937 downwards.
AACACCACCGTGTGCTGGAAATTCACACGGTGACGTTCCTACAAACTTGAAAACATATCCACGTGACGTGAACTCAAATCGATTTAATACTTTTTAAGTTTTTTATTAGTAAATGTTTGAGACTTTTAAGAACACGCAGCCACCTTGTGTATTTGTGCAGCGTTGGTTCAAACCCAAGTACAAGAAAGCAAACGCTTGATTAAAAAAAAGGTGTGAACTATTCCCTTATGAAATCCACGATCTCCCGGAAGCAGCAGACTTCGACACGTTAAAAAACAACTCCGCGCGGTGTCATCCTCCCCTTCGAGTCCCTGCCTGTCGAGCCTCAGCCACCAGACATGTGTTCTGTTTTACTCGGTGTCCTCTGCCACATATTGAACAAATTAAAAGTTCAAGTTGGACGGAGAAGCACAGCTGCACGGGGACAGAGGACAGAGCCAGAGTGTGAGCAATCCTCCCTTCATGAGGCTGCTGGCCCTCTTCTCACAGCCCCTCGTCCACACACACACATGCTCAAAGACAGACACACACATATACACTGCCCACACAGCACTGCCATCTGGCCTGCTGGGAAATCAGAGCCACCTGAGACTCGGCCAAATACATGATGCTCGCTGACAACTCGGGCATTTCTACTGATTGTAAAGAGATGAATAAAGATTACACAAGCACATAAGGTACATTGGAGGAAAAAACAGTAACTCCCTTCAGTACTGCTGTGAAGTTCAGCAGATAGCTCGGAAGAAGCTGGCAAAAAAGTACGACTTTCAGGAGGAAAGTTCCAAAACAGGAAAGAGTTTCCGTTCTTACTTAACGGCCTTAAGAGCTGTGCGTACATGCAAACACTATAGTGCAGTGAGCCACAATACTACACGCACTTCGATACTCATTAAGCTTCTGTGTCACTACCAAAAACGTGCAACTGCATGGTCAAAAGTATGCAGACAGATAAAGCACCGACTGGATCGTGTGCTCCTGTAACAACATCCGTTCTCTGGACTAAGCTGGCCGCTGGAATTTGCTTCCTTTCAGTAAAAGATCCAACACTGATGCTGGGTGTTAAACTCTGAATATATCCAAATATCAAAAGTGGTGTACAAATTCTTGATGAACCGGTCATATATGGGACCCTCAGCGAAAATTTGAGACACACATCAATAAAATATCAAAGTCATTGTTTCCGCCTTATACTTTGTTTCAGTTTGACTTTACTGCTGGTTCCACATCTTTGTCCAACAATACTGCGTTTTAAAAACCTAACCATGTCAAGTCTGAAAATTAGCTGAGGCTAGAAGTCCTGCATATGCTGCAATTTACTTTAATGGATCAATATTTGTTTGTACCAAGGTTTTGCATAGAAAACACTTCCTGGAATACATTTTCAACAAGGAATCAGTAGAAAGGAAAAAATGTTAGCACAAAGTCCAAGGAGTCTAATTCACACCAGAAAAAAAAACCTATTGCAAACCAAAAGTGCAGAAACTGCACATCCCATGTTAACTTTAGTCCCAAAGAGACTGTAGACTGCACCACGTCTGCTGTGATATCTGTTCCATCCATTCATTCTCTTCTCTTGTCCTTATGAGGGTCGTGGGGGTGCCGGAGCCTATCCCAGCTACCATAGGGCATGAGGCAGGTTCCACCCTGAACAGGTTCACATTCACATATATGGGCAATTTAGTGCTACTAATTAACCTAACCCCACTAACTGCATGCCTTTGGACTGTGGGAGGCAGCTGGAGTACCCGGAAAAAAGAAGAGAACATGGACACAGAAAGGCTCCGCCCAGAATCAGAACATATTCTGTGAATCTTTAAATACACTAATTGGCCACCGTTTAAATATCACTGACACCTTCTGTTAATTCTGTTCATCATCACACTGATTATACAGAGCTCTGCTGAGAAACCTGGGGCACTCCCCAATGGCTGCAGCCTCCCTCAGCAAGACAATAAAAGAAGCTCCTAAGATGTTGTCTCCAGAAACATGACATTGATCCCAACCTGAAATATCCACTGCTGTTCTAATGCAAGACACCTCCAGAGAGTCAGTGTCCAAGCCCCTAATACATTAGCATAGAATAGAATGAATAGAACAGAATAGCCCTTTACTGTCATTGTACACGCACAACGAAAACACGGGTGCACCACAGCGACTGTGCTGGAATTAAATATAAATATCCAGGTCTGTGTAGTACTGATATATACATTCAGACATCTTTAATAATTCACTAACTAGGATTTGCAGTTGAAATTGCGTGACGATAAAGTTAAATTCTCTACACTATATTTATATTTCATGGGTTTTCAAACTGCGACGCCGCTTCGCTTCTCTGTGAATAAAGCAGTGGATGATGGGAAATCGGGCTCTGATGGCTACTTGACTGACCCTGGGAGCAGAGAGGGAGTGAGCGACAGCTTGCAGTAAAAAAGTTACGCTAACAGGCAGCAGCATATGGTCTGCAGACTGTCAGAGCATTGCTGGCTCCCGTTTCTTGCAGACAGGAGAATATTTCAGCGGAAAAGAAAATCTGAAGGCAGAAAAGAAAAAGGTCGAGTTATTTGGGCTGCTTCTTCTTTTACGTTTCTGCTGCAACTTTGAAAACTGCGTCGATCAGATCGGGAGGATCTTGCAGCAGAGTTCGTTTTCTAACCATTACAGCAAGTCAGCGGCCAAAGTCAAAAGATCAGATCTACAGATCGGATCTACAGAAATCTGAGAGCTGTTATAGTTAAGAACTGATTCATTTAACATTAACAAGAATCTAGATTGTAGATTTTTTTGTTAATGTTTCTTCTCTGTGCATCAAACTCACAGCAGTCGAGCTTTTGCACGTCTCAGTTACACACTAGCCTTTATTTTCCTCTGTTTTCCGCCCTCTGCCGCGACCCGGAGGCGATAAAACAGATGCGTTTACGCTGTGAAGACCCCAGCCCCTTCCTCGCCCAGTGTTTCCAGACAATACAACTGTTGCTGGCACACTTGCATCTTTCTATCTCACTCCTCTCCCGCCTGGCTGCTGTGTGCTCGCCCTCTTAGTTTTTCTTCACTTCTTTGGTTTTGTTTTCATGCCTCGTACACGATCATTATCTCCACTCTCATGCACATCCCACGCTACTGCTTCTACTGTCTCTCACAGTCCACGTCTTCATTTTGTATTATAGATTACTTCAACGGCAAGGACGTGTATCCCCCCCCCCTTCGGTTATCACAACTTTCAAGCCTAATTTTTTCTGCACACACATCAAATGAACACCTTGAAGCCTGATATTTAGCAGACAGATGTATCTACTACTGGGTCTATGCTGCTGGGATAACCTCGGCTTTTCGTAGCTCCTTTTTTACCCGACTTGGCAGAAAAACTATGAACTCTACATCAAAATCTCCAAGAAGTCTGTGAGAAAAAAGAGGAACAGCCATTCTTTCACTTCTAATTTCTTGCAGGTGTGATCGGTTTACTTGCAAATAAAGCTAAAAAACTAATCTGCAGGCAAGGCAACCTCTCAGTTTCCTGCAGAAAAGGTGTAATTTTAATGCACAAATACATGTCGGCAAACATTTGAGGTCTGTGCTCGGTTAAATTAGGTTTAACCACCTGATGATGAGGACGAGCTTGTTGGTAAGCAGGCGCTAATCTGTACCTGTACCTGTTCAAGCACGCAGCTGATCATCGTGCTCAGTAAAGCACCAGCTAAATGTCTAACATGCACGTCCTGCAACAGCCTCTGCATCGTGCGTTTCTCGCTGCAGAGATAAACAATATCTCCGGAAGCAGCAGTACTGTAGGTGCAGCTGTTTCCTGCCCAGGCCTCCTGCTTGCTTCCACTCACCCCCATCCTCTCTGGTTTTGTCAGAATAAGTGCACATCATTGGCAGCTAAAAGCTCTGGGCACCGTCCCTCTGGTTGTTCCAGAGAAATGCCAATCGTTTTGGCGTCAACGGGGCCCTCACAGACGGCGCATGAAGGCACAGATGGCACTAATGGACGAGCAGAATCCAACCGAGGGACCGGGACAGAGCCACACCGGAGCGCCGTCCAAATAACTGTAGTGTGAATGTACTGTATGGCCAACGCGTCACTCTGCTCTAGCGGGGCCGGTGCCACGGCAATGCGGCATAAAGAATTTAAAATGATAAAATAATCATAAGAGAGAGAGACCGTGGGAGGATCAGCGTGGAGTGGTGCCAAGAGGATCAGACAGAGGAGAGATTGTTCCTGGGCTGATATGTGCTGAAGCGATTTAGACAGGCCTCATCCAAGTCAACCCACTCCAGTCCGACAACTGGGTATACAGCTAATGGACAGACTGAAACACTCTGTGCCAAGGAAGAGCCGCTTTATAGACTGCACCTTCTCCTGGTACAATGGTACTTTTGTACAACGTGCGAGCCAGCCGATAGCCTGTTCCGAGACCCGTGAGGCGTCAGACTCGCATTTAGGCTTCTTTCTTTTTTTCCTCGTTGACGAAATCTTTCCCTGCGTTTCCACGTGATGCCCACATACTGCACAATTTTAACATTTGTTGTGTAATGCATTCACAAAAACACTGCTATGTCTCTTATTTAGCTAGTAGTGCTAAACAGATGCTTGTAGGAAGAACTAGTCACAGCTTTTGCTGGTGCTAAATGGCTCCCAAAAACCTGTTTGGAGCGCCGTGTACTTTTGATAAAAGTTTAAATACTTCCAAGCGGTCATGATACTTTATGTTTGAGCTTTTTTCAGCCGTCTGTGTGGTTTCTAAAAATGCAAGCGGCTTTCAAATAGGAGTAAAAAAGCGGATAAGTGGGCAGCTTGGAACTAGAAAATTATAGAACGACATTATAAAACTACTGACATACATAGAAAAAGTTTCTCTGGTGCAAGTAGGGCACAATAAATAGATCCAATCTGTCCTAAAATTCCAAAAAAGGTATTAAGCTGTTGCACACTTCAGGTAAAAACATGCGAACTAGCAGCACCGGAATTCTGCAAAAACAAATAAAACAAAAAGGAGCCAGTTCTGCAGCGGACAGTCAGCTGTTTAGTGTCCCAAAAGCTCAGATCTACAGTGCAACGCGCTCAGATAACATGTGCAACACTTCTGAGTAAGGACGCCAAACCAAAAATAAAGAAGGGGGGCATTTGTTAATTTTTCTTCTGGGTGCCACAGTGTATCAGTGTCCACAGAGAGCCAGTGGGCTCATCTGTACTTTCAAATTATGCGTCATCACCACAACTGTCCTCACAGAGAGGCCAGGAGAGACGCCACAAACACTCGGAACTGCACTAAAAACATAAGCTCACATCATGTCTCCCGGCCATCATCAACAAGCATCTTTTAGAACTTAAAGCGTGCGGAATATTTGTGCGTGTGACGCTCAGAGGAACAAACCTCGCTGCTGCTTAAACTTGAGGGTCGTTAGACATTTAAAGTAAACAAAGGCACCGATAATTAAATTATGGACAAATAGGATTCGTGTAGCTGCTGGACATGTCAGTGTTTCTGCTCGAGGACATATCACCACACTGCAAAAATGTGAAGCAAGGTAGCAAACAAACAGGCTTTTGCAGATGACACAACGCTGGGGGATAACTAAACACCGTGCATGCTGGACTTACAATGCAAAATATTTCAAAGTTACAGACGGCAGTGAGGTGACAACAATCGCTCTGAGTCAGCTGGTGCGATTCTGGCGTTACAACATGAACAGAAAGTCATTTCTGCAGTCGTCAAACATATTTTAATATCAGTGCATCCTCCAGCTAAATGTGGCAGAATAACACGTGCCCCTCCTCAAGGAAAGAAAACTTCCACAGGACAATAAGAAATGCACTGATGGTATTCACAGACGTGTAAATGCTCATCAGAGTCACTCAGCAGCTCTGCAGCGCGAGTCTGTTTGCACAAGTAAAAAATACGTTTTTTTTCGTTGGTATATTTGAAATGTTGCCGCAAATGCTATCTTCATCATTTATGGATCTGTAACATTCAAAATAGGACAAAGAAATAAAGAATGTGGGGATGAGAATCAAGTTAAGAAAAACTACTAAAAGCACTGAAAAAAGTCAAAAGAGGATAAATGTGTCTTTGAACTATTACACGTTTTCTATTTTTTCAATGCTATGTTTAAGAATTTGACATTAGATTTCAGCTCTTCGGTTTCCAGTTTTCTTTGTAACATTAACGCCAATTATTTACATAATTAACGCGTCACGTAGTAACAGGACATCTTCAGGAAACCACCGACATACTACTTCCTTTTTTTAGTCTTAAAGGTTCTTTTTATACAAATATTGCAAATATCCATTTTGGCCAAACTTTGTTGCCTCAAATGAATCTGTCAATATTTGAAAAACACAGATGATTCAATCTTCACAACCTATTTGTAAACAAAGGTCTTAAGATGACTCACTAGCAGCAATGTGCTCTTACTTCGATGCCAGTCGTGTTCGTCAGAGGAGGCAGATATATTTTCAAGTGCTGAAGAGCTCAGTTTGAAATGAAACTCTTTGATTGGCCTTGATTTTTGGAAAGTGTCCTTTTAGTGTGTGTGTGTGTGTGTGTGTGTGTGTGTGTGTGTGTGCGCACGTGTGTGCGTGCTCCTGTTCCCTGCGTGGGTCCCCCTCTTCCCCCTCCACCAGCGGCATGCTGGACGGGGTCACATGCGATCTGCTCTGAGTGGAGATGCAGGCCATGCGACAGCGAGGGCCAGTAATTGGAGTGAGCTGTCAAGATGGGGCGGTGTGTTTATATATATGTGTGTGTGTGTGTGTGCGTGTTTGTGCACATGCCAGGGCGGGTCCCCTCCTGCAGGGTGCCACACATTAAAGTCCCTGATGAGACTAATGCAGGAGGAAACGGGTTTGGCTTTTTGCCCGGTTGACAGGTGAAAGGGAGGGCCGGTCTATGTTGACCTAAAATCCTAAATACTTATTTCTACTTGTTTCACTTTTCTTGGTGTTATCCTCGAATGTGACACTTTTAACAGTTCCGCTGGATTTAATTTGCTATGAATATTCATATTTTTTTTCCTGCCGATTCTTTAAAAAAACGATTTCCCAAATCTAAAGAAAAGAAGCTCTCATATTTGTATCATTACTGAATCATTGATCCTTCAGACGCAATTAGCGAGAGCGAGATCACAGCCCCTCGTTTCTCTTTTAAGAGTTAATCAACAAATTAAAGATGCAGATTTGCAGCTAACGACGTGCCGGCGTGAACTGCCAAAGACGTGCGATGCAGCGTTCGCGCTGCTGACATGATTAACTACAATTACAAAAAAGGTAAAACAAAAGCATTAATGGCAAATTGTGTCTAATCACAGACACAAAGGAGATAATTGCGTTGTGGGCTGATGAATTAGTTATTATTAGTTTCTCTGACAACTGTGGTTTATTTCATCTTTGCCAGGACGTGAACATCTGTAGCTGCCTTGTTATTGTTGGACGCTGACAGACAGAAAAGTTCCTTCTCCCACACTCAATTAGTCATTCGTGGTATTTAAAGCTTTCTTCTGGATTATTTTGTGTGCTAATAATCACAACAGCACAGTTTTTTCTCCTAAACAATATCTATTTTACTTATGTTGCAAAAAATATGCAATTTTAACAGTTAACATACACCTGATTTTTCTAAAGTTTAAGAATGCTACCTTAAACCATCGGCTTCACTGAAACTCAAAGGCAGAGGCCGGTTCGTTTTTTTTCTTCCCTTTTTGTCATTTTGACTTTGAACTCTGTGCTGTTGTGTTGTATATATTCCAAAGTTGTTCTGCTTATTTAGCAGAGCTTGCGGCTGATTTACACCGAAGCTTCTGTGTGTATAAATCACAGCCAAAATCTGTCTTCACGCTCAAAGTTAAATCTGATTTTACGGCAAAAACTCCAGCTTTAAATCTCGACTGGAGAAAAGTTGTTATTTACGAGGCTGTAAACTACCACAGGGTGGAAATACGAGCGGGTGGCCGCAGCCTGCTACGGCGGGCGGAAAGGCTCGGCGATAAAGCATCTTGTTAGCTCTACTGAGGAAAATATGCTTATCAAGCCGCATGTTAATACAAGCAGTAAATAATGCGATCATCGGCCAGTGATGCTGGAAATATAACAGCGTGAGAAGGAGCCTGAAGCTACGTTGACTACAGGGAGGTGTTTGTGTGCTTTTCTTTCTTTCTTTCTGTCTTTCTTGTTTTTGAACATGGGCTACAAACTGTGAGAGCTGGGTTAACATGTCCTAAGCACAGAAGACACAAGCAGCAACCCACACACAAAGACGAAGAAATATATATGAGGAAAGCTATAAACAAGTTTTTATTTTGTGAGCAACGTTCAAGTGGATGTGATTTGGCTTCACTGTGTTTTTTGCATGTTAGTTTATCATCTTTTCCAAAATAATATCACAATAATACAAATTTTTAGTCCAAATTAATGCTGATGCTTGATGAACGAAGCCTGGGTTGGCCTCATATACACACCTGATTGTTAATGCTTGTCTGTGTAACAGTTTAGATATACACCATACTGAGATACACTGTGTGGATGTTAATAATGTTACAGTATCTATTTTACTATAGTGTCATTGTTAGTCCTAATACATGCATGTATTTGAACACAATGTATCAATTTAAAACAAATCCTCTATCTTTTATATCCTACTCCTCTGACTGCTTTCAAATATTATCCCTATAAAATAAAGACTGCAAAATATCTTATATATAAAAACAAAACAATAGTGGAGATACAAAGTCAAGCTCACTACTGCAAACTTTCACCTGCCATGGATCATCTGATAAGCCCTCAAAACATTCAACTGGCTTTAGCCTTCCAAACATTCCTGCACATCTGCAAACCACTTTGCAACCCACCTCCACCCCAGCTCCTTCTTTTCCCCCATGTTGTTTCTCACCTACTTAATGTTGTATTTGTTGTCACTATGGCTCTCCTTGCTTCATGCAGGCACATCCCAACATATCCATTCAGACGGCAATAACAATCTTTTTTGGACTGTAGTGGCGAGTGGTTCAGTCAGGTTAACAAGTTATCCAGCACGTTCAAGGCAAACATAGTGTTACGCTTAATGTTGCTCAACAACTACGTAAACATCAGTAAGTTTGTTGTTATCGTCATCACTTAACTTCAGGTCTCCATAAAGTTCTGCTGACACACAACAACAAATGACTCTTTAGTAAGTCAACCATTCTTCACAAGGGGGCAAAAACTCTACTGTTGTTTGAGCTCAAGTCCCAATGCAAACAGTTCAATGTCAGGAGAACATGACAGATTTATCTGTTTTAGTCATACTATGTTCCACTTGGCTTTTACCAAAGATTTTAAAGAGGAGAAAACTGAATAAATCAACTCTTTTTCATTAAAACAACCCCACTTTTTCTCCAGTAAGTCTATTTTAGTCGTCATCCTCTGCTCAGCAGGGTAACAGTCCGGACACACTAGCCTGCCATCTTCTCAGGAATACGGCGCCTTTGTAACTTCAGCCTGACTGCGACTGAGTCACCTCGCTGCCTTTGGAGTGACAACAGGCCCTTGACCTTCACCATGTTCTCAGAGCTTACACTCCAAAATCGTGAACAGGAGATCAGCAAACACATACATAAATCACCCTTTGGTGTTTCAAGCTCTGCACATCCAGACAATAAAACGTTCAATCAAGTTTTTGCTTCAGTTATAAAAACATTACTTTTGTCATTTCTGCTTGTTCAAGCACATTTGGTGAAAGAGGCACATTTTTATAGAGGCCAAGAGTTCACTGGAAAGTTACTCCTCACGCTTTGAGACAAAACTATGCTGAGTAATGCAAAGTCAAGAGGAGTTTCTTTAAAGAAAAAGGCCGCGCTGTACTTGCATGGATTGGAGCGTTTTACACTTAAAGAAACCTAGATTGTTCAAGAACTCTCAAAGGCAGCTACAGTTCTCACAACTGTCCTACGTGAGCAGTGTTCGCCATGCTGGCAAGAAATTGCCTGCAAACCTGTGTCAACTCTGGGTGACCTGGGAGTTGGTATAACAATGGGCGGGAGCCTTGATTTGCAATATGATGAATCCTTGCACAGCACACTAAAACCTTCCCTGAGGCACAGGAGTGAAATTAGCAAGTTTGGCAGGCCTGCGCTGCCTTCTCCGGCGGTCGCAGAGTGTTTCTTTGCAAGAGGAGGGCGGGCACTGCCTCTTTGTCTCAATGGAGACAAATCTTGGGCGGACTGTTTGTTTGGGGAAGGGGTGTGAACGGCACACAGTCCATCAAATCAATTACAGTCTTATGCAGAGACGGCCTGGCTTGGCCTGGGCTGAGAGCTTGGCCCGATCTTTTATGAGGGGTTATGTGAGTCAGAGTGTTGCCACAGCCAACAGTCGTGACTCGTGTACTCACAACACCAGTATGAGCACAGAGAGGAGGGGTGAAAAGCTCGCATATGGCCAGAGCCAGCGTGTCACATTTGGGCTAGAGTTCACATTGGGCTCAGATGCTCACACCAATGAAATCGTGAGGATTGTCGAGTTGCGGCACCGCGGCCGTGTTTGAGATTTAGCAGCTTAGAGGCGGCGGCGAGAAAACTGTACCACATGTACACTGACATCCAGCAGTCCAACTTTCTATTAACCGTCACAAGCAGACCAGCGCTGCACATAGTATTTGTTCGAAACGTGTAAATCTCATAGTGTACACAGCGTCTTTAACACAGAGTTTACAAAGAGGTCAGACAAACATATATAATACAGTCAGAAAGGAAAGGAGGGATGCAGCAGATAAAAAAGTGCATGAATGACGTTTTCCAGGTCTGAGTTTGAGTTAAGAGCTGAATCAGATTCTCCTCTCACATTTCTGTCAGCACTTCTTACATCAGCCGAGAACGAGATTGGAACCCTTTCAAAACGACTGATGTTCGTATGATTTTGAGGTATTAAGTTTGTTCCATTCAACAGTTGAAATTTAAATAGCTGACTCTTAAATACATTTACTGATTACTGTAAATTCATGACTGCTTATGGTTCAGGAGAAGAAGAAATGGAGGCGTTAAACCACGTTTTCCAGCAGTGTAGTGCCTAAGGTGATCAGATATTTTGAAATATGTTCTCAGTTTCATAATGCCAACAACAATATCACAAAACGTCTTCTCTTGCACCTAAAAGAAAATAGTTTTGTCACACAGCTGCCAGGGATTCCTGTCAGATAAATACTGGTCATGTCATGTTAGTCATTCGTCCTCCTTGTTTTACTTCAGCAGTGATGACTGAATCCTTTTATTGCAGAAACAATTAGGTGATAAATTAGAAAAAATATGAATTCATTTTTAGCACTAGTTTAGTTTACAGACTGGGGTGACTAACTGAAAGAAAAACAGATATTTGTTGAAAAAGATCGACGCTGAAACATCCATCAGAACAATATTAGCTAAGAATCTGAGTCGGCCTCTAGTCACAGACTCCAAATCTTCAAATGTGAAGCTCCACATGTGAAAATCAAGTTTCTGTCGCTGCTCTTTTCACGATTTAAATCTCTGCAGTAACACTGATTGCACTGTTTAATTAATCGGGTTTCCAGGCAGTTGGTCAACACTCGTTTCAACTTCTGCTGCTGCCATGAGCAAAACTCTGAGCACGATCTGCATTATGGTAATTTATTTGCATATGCTGGAGACTACAGACATTCGCAGTTGCCTGCAGCCCGATCTCAAACACACTCAGTCTTAAGTGTAATTATTCAAAGGCGAGCGGGTCCGCTCTCCATTGCGTGGCATTAAAAAGGCTAATATCGCCGCCGTTTTCCTAATGGCGAGTTTGGTGGCCATGCAGTTCATTACTATGTGCATACTGTGAGTCTCGAGAGGATATTTCACCAGGAGGACCCACATATGATGTTACGCTAACTGGCCGAGAGCATGTCGCTGCACGTATCCAAGTTTTTTGGGGAGTCAAGCTGTACTGTTAGGGCGACATGCATGCTAATCAGCGGCGCCTCATTCTGTAGTCTTTTATTATGCGCTTTTCAACATAGTGTGTCAAGATTATTTCGTTTGAAGGAAAACGCCAGCTGTCATGTTTTATGCATTCGCTTTCAGTTCAGTTTCACTTGCGCGTAGCTGTTGGACGATGAAGCTTGACTTGAGCTTCAGTTTTTATATTTTACAGCGTGCAGGTTTCATACAGCCGCCGCAGATGCTTCGGCCTTGACCGCGTGCCAGCAGACCCTCGACACAGCGGCGATGGGATCTGACACTGACGTAGCATCTGGATGGAAATGTGTTTGGCTATAGCATCATCTCATCTTTATTTCATAGATTGTGTCTAAACTGGTCTATTTGAAACAAATGGACTGAACAATTTCTTCTTAAGCACTACATCATTTATGAATTTATCCTCAATAAATAACCCAAATTTGAATGTGCAAAGACCACAGGTGTGTCTGTCTGGGCACCTTTTGACAGAAGATGCAAATATTCTTCCAGCTCGTGCTTTATTTCAGTTCTTCTTACATCTATACACGACTGCACTGAACACTGACAGGCACTTTAAATCTTAATTAGTGTAATTTGCCATCATTTCAACATTTCTCCATACTGGTGCCAGTACAATGCATGGGCTCAGAAGTCAAGAAGCAAACCTCTTTAATTAGGACTTTTAGAAATAGAAGCTCAATACTTTTTAAGGGAAACGTATTTGTAGCACCCAGTGTGAATAACTCAAGAAAAGAAAGTCAGCACAGCACGCTTGACCAGGTCTGTTTTTTTAGCAACTTATTCACTCATTTATTTTCTTTCTCAAAGCTGTTTCTTTATATAACAAAGTATGTTTTTGAAAGACAAATACTATATTCTAAATATAAAACACACACACATACACACACACACACAACTCCAGCAGATATCGTTAGGTTACAAAGAAAGAAGAAGAAGTGCTTCATAGAGCTATTACAAAAACTAAAAGTCAGCATAGAAACTTTGGGATTTTATATGAAAGACACGAGGTAAAAATCACAAGTGCAGTTAGTGTTTCCACTGCACTTGTGACCGTCTTATGATGCGTGGCCTTTGCCTGCTTTATGTAAGTCAGTGTGACATCTTGGAGAAAAACATCTGACCTCTACTCCTGAAGAATAAATTAATAATAATATAATTTCACTTGAAGAAATTCTTCAGTTTTTCCCACCATGATTTTACTCCGAATATTTAATATCTTGAAAATATTTGAACAACCATCAGATCAAACTTATTTCCCGATTAGGTCGCCGTGTCAACAGCACAAAGCAGCTTTAAGGAGCCAAAAAATGTTTAAAATTCAAGCATTCAAGTTTCGACTTTGAGTTTTGAGCCTTGCTAATATTTAGTCTAATCACAGTACTGGTCAGACTATGAAGCCAGATTTTGCACTTAAAAAGAAATAATTCTTCAGGAGATGCAAACAAATAGCATGAACTGTAGTTACGGGACACTTCTTATAGTTTATCACCTGATATGCAGGAGAAATGGGTGAACGCAGATGCTGCAGAAGGCATCATGAAGTTCTCCTTGCAGCATCAAAGACACAGTGAGACTAAACGTTTCCAATTACTCTAAATTATTAAGACATTGTCAGATAGAGCGGTTAAACTCCCAAATCCTTTAGAGCACGTGCAAAGATGCTGATGAAAGGCTTCACACTCACTCAATCGCACACACACACACTTTTTACAAATGTCTTTGGGTAACAAGTCTGAATGCAGATAATTAACAGTCAGTAAATGACAGCATCTCTCGTCACCCAGCCATAGAAATGATCTTATATTTGCAGAATACAGCACGACCATCATACACTGCATGAGTCTAAGTGCAGGGCAGCAATTCGCGTACTTGACCTGTCTAATTGGCTCAAATATACTGCCCCTGAAATCCCACAGGCCACATAGACACATCAACACACACATGCTAATATCCCCCCTACACACACACACACACACACACACACAAATACAGATACACAGAGACCCCCTGTCCCCATCGCTTCCTCCTCAATAGCTCTGGCTTCATTAGCAGCGGTTTGCATCATCCCTGGTGAAAACGTCACATGTCATCAGTGACTCCATTCTTTATCACTTCCCGCAGTATAGACAGTGTAACCTTCAGAAACCTGCTGCCCACAATTTTACGTCTTAATTAGGAGCACTGTCACAGGCACCCAGCGCCCCTCGTCCCGATGTGAACGGACAGAGAAGGATGGAGACGGGAAGGGAGTGTGAAAGACGAAGAGGAGGGCAAAGTCAGACACGAAGGTGGCAGACAAAGGCGGCGAGGGAGAAGGAAGGGAAAGATGTACAGTGGGAGGGAGAAAGAGCAAGGCAGACTGGGAAAAGGGGGAGGAAGAAGAGTGGCTGGAAGTTCACAGCGTGCAATAAAAAAAAAAGAGAGAAAGTTTTTGTCACGCAAACCAGATGGCAAAGCAAAGTGTACGCAAGGATTTTCATCCTGTGCTGCAGAAAACACGCATTAACTTCAGGGCTAAGGATCACATGCTAGTCCTCCACAGCAGCGCTGATAAAGAACTAGAATGTTCTCAGTGGGATGACAATTTTTCAGACCTCGGTTTGAGAAATATGAAACCCAAACGACCCAAAGTGTGACACTACGAGTGCAGTGGGCTGTAACTGGCTTAGATGATGACAGCACAAAGACGTCTGTCCAGAGTTTGCTCACCTTTAAAATATTGAAGGGAATTTCAAACCTATGTAAATCAGGAGAAACATTTAAGTTTTGTGCAAACGATTTAAATATTGTAACTGCACATGTTTCATTACTGCTTTTGTTTAACTCAAAAATAAGTTGATGTAAACTAGCTTACATAAACTAGCGAGTTTGCACAAACTTCAAGCATCCAGTTAGATTGTCTCGATCTTTCGAGGCTTACGGTGCACATCCTGCACACGCCTCGTCTTCTGCACAGGGACTATTAAGCAAGGCAAGCTGCTTAACCACATTTGAACCAATCACGCTCATGTGCTTTGTCGTTCCCCTGAAGGCCTGCTTTGAGGCAGGCAAAGTTTGCAGATTTTCTTATGTTTAAAAAAAAACTGACAAAATGATTAAAATATGACAATATTTACTTGAATACGAGGCTAATGCATTGATACTTTGATAATTTTGGTACCCAAGGGCAAGCATAGTTAAATTTAGGTTCCAGAAAATGGTGATTAAGCACCATAAGCTTGAAATTACTCGGCATGTTAAACTATTAAAACATTCTTGCCTAAATACTGTCTTCTGTTTACTAGCTAAGAGTGTTAGAATTTTTTAATCTAACTTTAAGATTTTACCTTGTACAATTTTTAAACGCCCGCTATTAGAAGCACGGAAAGTTCAAAAAATAAGGCGGATGATGGTTTTCTGCTGAAGAGATGAAAAGTGGAAGTTGTGTTGGCTAATTGCTCAGCGAGAAAGAGTGAAAATCCGGCTTAGTGGCGAAAACACTGGAGACGCTTGTGTCCTCAGTGTGGGGACAGCTGACGGGTTAACACTATTAAGACTGCAGAGAACACAGGACTGAATGTGCATCTGTGCTCCCCAACAGTGGGATTGAACGCCGCTTTCGAGGCATTCATTCTGAGACACAGATACATAGACAGACGGACCACAGAGAAGCAAAGGGACGACTCAGGAACACAGATTCTTTTTGTGTTTTTATTTCTGCACTTCTATGGAGGCTTTATCTCGTTGGGAGCTCATCAACAAACACGGCTTCAAGATGAATTAAAGATTGTTTATCATCGCAGTATGTTGCGCTTTAGTTTACCTAATTTTTGCTCACGTTTCATTCTCTTTCTTTTGATTTTTCTTTTACGCGCTTTTCTTTTTGCAGTATTGCACCTAAAAATAATCGTTTTCTGCACTTTTAGGCGCACTAAACTACGTATTTCTCGTGTGCCCCTCAGTAAACATCTGCTATTGTGCCTCCGGCTTATACTGATATAAATAAATGTCAAAAAATAATAAAAAACCCACTAAAAGATGCACTTGTGAGCTGTTGTACAGGCATTAAAGAAAGCCATTAGAGCACTTAAGCATTAATTAAATCTGTATCATCATTACTCAGTGTAATTGAAGTTGAGACAACCGATCAATTGTAAAAGATCACACTGTCATTAAGGTTAATAAGCTGTTTTACAAACTATCATCATTAACATTAGATAAATCTATTATAATAATAAATGACATATTGATAAAATATGTAGTAAAAATGGGTGTGCTTCTGAAATTGGTGTGGGCAGAGAGAGAAACGGGTGAAATCGTCCTATAAAAATGAAACCTTGATTCTGTTTCTGACTGTAGAAAAAAAATAACTGCACTAAGGATATTTCCAGAGGTGAGAAAGATCCCCCCAAAATTACAACTACATCTGGAAGCCCTTCAAGAGTGTTTTCAATTAGCTACTGTGCTGCTCTGCCAACTATTGTCACATCTGCATCTTTTCTCTCAATCAATTATGAAATACTGTAATTTATTCATGAAATGTTCAGGCTCCAGTTGGTTGAAGAATTTAACCACTGGAAAGAAAAAAAGAAGCTTTTTGCAGTATCTTACAGAAGACATCTGTTTAAATCACTGGGCATATACAGTGAAGAGCCTCAGGAGGTTGGAGTTTCTTATCAGAAACATTTTAACACACCTTTAATATAAAACACCCATATAAAAATAATAAAACAATGCTCCGCTGTGTAAATAATTAAACCAGGTTTTAAGCTGCTTTGCTTCTCATCTAAGGTCATGTGGGAAAAAAATTAATTAAAAGGTCAAATTGAATTCAAATTAAAGCATCTTTAAACAGCAGTTGAGCCCACAGTTTATAATGAAAGAGCTAATGCTTAAGTTCATTAGCTTAATTAGGAAGGATGTTAAAGAAACGACAGAAGCCCGGCGCTGAAAGAGTTAACGAGGTGGAGCCGGTAATTGGTTGAGAAGTGACCCTTTCACGGCGGTGACAGGGGCACCGCTAATTCACTTAAATGGCCACTTGAGGCCGAACTTTGGTTCCTGTGAGATACAGTCAGCACCGTGGGGACGTCTTAATATTTAAAAATATTAATGCAATAAAATAAAAGAAGGAAATATTTTTAATAAATGAGTAATTGACAATAATAAGTTTCTGGCTGATTCAGTGCAGCATGCGTCATATTTTACCTTTATTAATTTTAACCATTACTAGTCGGTTTAATAGATGCATCATAAGCCTGCAGGCGAGAATGCTCGTCTCCCCCTGAAGGCAGTGACAGTAATTACACACTTACAACACTCACACTGGTGTCTCTGTCTGATAAGCAGCCAGTGCAGTTTTATTCTCCTCCATCTCAGAAGCTGTAACTGCTGCCACAGACTAAAAATGGCTCCGAACTGCAACACGTGAAGTTTAGCTGCTGCTGTGTGAACTCGTTATAAAAGCAAGTTTAAATGTAACAGATGCTAACTCATACGTAAGTATTTGCTAATATTCCAACATAACTGTCACAAATAAAGTGTCTTCGTAATTTTAATTTTTGTATTATAACGTCACGTTAGCATTATTAGCCAAGAGCGCTCAACGAAAAATTCCAGAATTATATAGTTTTCTAATAATTTGTTACAGTTTTTGGAATGTCCACCACATTTGACACCTATTTAATTCCCCGGATACGTTTTCATCACCCTGTGAAGGCTGAAAATGGAAACATGCAAACAGGACCAGTCCTGTAAGAATTGCTTTCTTATGTCTAATTCTGAAAACGCTGAGCTAAAACCGCTCAAACTTCCTTCCTTTGATGTGATATTTAAACGACCTTATTGTTACAAATTAATCATTTATTTTGGGAAACCCTAAATACATAAACTGGGAGGGCGTGTGCGGTATATGACGTTCCCATTTGTCTGTGCAGGAGTCTGTTTGTAAAGCTGAGTGTACCTGAAAGAAACTGGACATTACTCCTTGGCACAAAAATTATTTTTCAATTTCACGAGCTCCTCCTCCTACAAGCTGAGGTTTTCTTATGGCCGAGTGACCATTCAAACTGTTCACTGATCTAAAGGAGAATCGAATCAAGTTGAATTTTTATTGTCAGAAGTATCCAGCAGGGGGGTCAAAGTGGCTAACCTGTAGGAGCCGTGTTATCGACACGATTTTGAGGAGCAACAGCAGCAGTAAAGAGAGGGACAGAGGAGAAAGGAGGAGGTTGTCGGGGTGTTTATTGTCATGAAGACACATTTCAAGCCTGCGAGCAAATGAATAGAGCCACATTAGTGACACTTCACTGCACCCTCTATTCACAATGGAAGAAAGAGGCTCACAGGGTGAGATGTTCAGCCGGCCACTCGGCATATTTTCCCAGAGAAACATTAAAAACAAGCACAAATATTACCAAAGATCAGTCGGCAGTGATTTTGATTCTGCTGGTAAAAAGTTTAATTCCATTACAGGATGAGAAGGAGTATCATATAAGCTCGTGTTAGAGGCGATATAAGAAAAACAGCATTACCGCAGACAGGAAGGAGCGAGGATTATACAAGTATGAAAACAAGAATTAACTTAAAGACTGCTGCACTGTAGCGTCACTGCGAGAGTTACCATCTGAGGCTCAGAGGCACATGTTTACATGTTTATTCATAGCGTACGTCTGCTATCAAACGCAACGCAAACTGTTTAGAATGGATCTTATTGCATGAAGCTGCGTGCGAGGGCCCTTCACTACATATTAGCCGGCACTGTCACAACGTTACATTTATGTATACAAAATACGATCGGGCTAATTGAATATTCACTGTGAACATATTCCCTGCATAACACGACTCCCTGCTTTCATCTTTTTAAAAATTCAAATCGATGGGAGGAGAGCTTTAGAATATATTACTTCATGTATCCCGTAACCCCCCCCTCCAAGTCCTATATGTCTGTCAGGAGGTGAGCTGAGGAGGAGGGCAAAGTGCAGGCGACAGAGCTGGCCTCGGCAAAGCTGACGTTAACAATAATGTAATTTAATTAAAGCCAAGATCCCAGCGGTCCTCGCCAAACGACGGGGCTTTGATTTTAATAGGTGATGAAGAAAAGGCTCGGCACACGGCGCCGCCGCGCCGACCGGTCTGAGGGGTACTGGGAAAAAAGGCACCGGCAGGACATCAGTTCACATCGTATCAGGCGGAGAAGGAGGGAGGGAAGGAGGGAGGGAGAGGAGAGGGAGGGACAGCGGGTGCAGGTACCAGCCCCGGCCACCCAAATACAACAACACCGATCAGCTAATGGAGAGGAAAAGGGGAGACCGCCCAACTCGCGGGGGTGCTGGACCGTCCCAGAAAACAGTATCGAGCTCAGCAACACTGGAAAACACTTAATATATAAAGCTGTGCGCAAAGTGGATTTCAGTGCAGAATGAGATTTAAGGGAGCGGGAAAAACACGAGCTAATCCAGCGTCAGACTCTTCACATGCTCGGAAATGACATTAAATCTGGAAGGATATTAAAGCGTCCGACAAACAGCTTGTTTTGTTCCGTTTTCTTTGTTTGCTCGAGAAATCATGAGACAACACTGAGGCTACAAAAACACAAAATGAAGAGATTACAAGACACAAATAATTTATACTTCAAAATATAGAAAGTGTATAAAATGCACACGTTTATCTCCAAGTAACAAGCTGTTATCTGCCTGCCTGGACTGGTCAGAGTGTAACTGCATATTAAAATGTCCTAAATCTGCGTCATTACTTCAATTAACACGTTTACATTTGCTGTTACAGGATGTTTTTTTTTCTCATTACCAAACAAATCCAAGAATCAGTCTCTGAGAAATTTGGAAAGACCTAAAATTAATTTGTGTGTGTGTGTGTGTGTCTGTCTCATGGTGATTTTCTCATGATTCTCCACCATTACACCACTTTTCATTTTACTTCCCCAACCAGTCACCACCAACAACAATTAGCTTCCTTTTTATTGGTTAAAGAAACACACACACACACACACACACACACGCACGCACGCATGCACGAGGGCCCCCTCTTCGGTAATCCTGTTACCAGCCAGGTCGTGAACGAGGATGTGCTGGGATGGTGGGGAGGGGGGATTAACATGGCGGTCATTATCAAATTTACAGCCAGTCACACGGACATCTGCCCTACTTTTCCTCGGTTAATGTAAAAAGAACTAATCTAGTTAAGAGAGCGCGGGCGCGGCTCGTAAATCGGCGGCACTCCGCCGTAGTTAAAGCTGTCACTTCTCTTGTGGGGGAGCGGCGGCTGAATGGAGCTGTCAGCTGGCTACTTGTTAGGGCTAACAAGGCCGTCCACTGATAGGACTAATGAGGCCCAGGGCCCGGCGCTACCCCACGCAGCCCACACCGCCACTACTTCAGCTGCATTCTCTGCTATATAATGCACACAAGGAGAAAGGACAGAGGGCGAGCTTAAATTTCAGTTACAAATGAATGTAAAATTCAGAAAGTGGATACATTCTTTCCACTTTTCATCAGCAGATTTTTTTAAAAACATCTGATTATTTTTATTTGATTCTTCTTACATATCACTTTTTAAAAAAAGGCAGGGTTTGGATTTGAGAAAAATATGATTTGTACATAAGAAACACGTGTAAGCTCTGCAGACTGTTGACACGTCTGCAACACTGTGACTTTAAACAACATCTAAATGCTGGAAAACGGCAAAAACTGAAGCTTTTTCTTCTCTTGCGTTCTTTTGGTTGCTCTCTTGAGCGGTAGATTTTCTGTAATCCACTGTTACTAATTCCTGTAATTCCTTCTGATTAAAAAGAAATTATCGGTCACAGGTAAGCGCCCAAGCCGATCTGCAAAATGCCCATTAGGTTTTGTATTAACGGCTTTAAACCCCCTTTGAAAGTATGTGTAGGAGGACTGCCGACAAAGCAGCCGTGATGAGAAACTGAGAAAACCTGACAGAGTTTACAAACTCAACAAAAAAACTAAAGGACTTGCAGATTTCCCTGAAATGTTACATTTCACCGTGTTGGCCAGTTACAACATGTCGCCTGTTGTCCGTCTCCTTCTTGAGCGAAGCCCACACAGCACATACGCAGTGTGATGAAGAACAACCCGCGCTTCTCTCTTAGCAGAGCAAAAAGCCCCTGAATTAATGCTTTCATCCTCAAACTGAAGCGATCATTTTAACAGTAGCTGGGGGTTAAACTTCAAGCATGAGCAACATTTGCAGCTTTGTTTTTCAGAGTCAACTCCAGCCCTGTTCGATAAAGCATAGTCTCTTCTCCCAACGCTTCATTATTCGTGACGCCTTGGTTTAATTCCAATTACCCCTGTTAATTAGGAAATCTCATGCTCTCTGATCTCGAGGTTTGTTTCAACTTAATGTCATTTGCCAGGTTGTTTACTTTCGATTAAAGCCTTTTATTGTGAAATTAAGTGTTACATTTGCTTCAGCGAGGCATTTGTCCGTGTGACGGTAAACATCCTGACTGATGTCAACATGCAGGAGTCCTCCCACGTGCATCACCTCGCGTTTGTGCCGTGTTAGCGCTGCTATCGACTCTTTCTTTAGGCATTTGTTAGCGCCGCATTAGCATTTAGGTACCAAATTATTCCTTTCACCGGCTGTGGAGAGAGCGAAACGGCCTTCTCCAGCGCCGAAACCCTACAAGGATGTGTCATGTTTTGGCTTCTATCAGGCATTTATTTTTACACCGAACGATACAGTTTGACGGCTTTATTAGTTTCAAGAAAGATGTTCTCACCATATTCAATGTGGCATTGTAATGCAACGAGACAAAAGCAAGGAAAGCGTGAAAGGATGAGTATGTGTGCATCTGTTTGTGTGGGTTTCTTTTTTTTATATTCAACAAATGTTTGCTCTGCTTTACATACTGAGACGAAGCGACAAAAGATGCAAAGAAAGAAGCTGCTGACGGAAGAATAAACGGTTTGTTGAGAGAGTTTTCAGACATGCTCGGTGGAGTTTTAAAGTTTATCCTCTTTCACAGTATTTTTTTTATTCCCTGTATTGTATAAATGGATCACTGTGCATCTCTCAAGCCTTAACCAGCCTCCTAGTTTCCAGTGCAGTTTCCAGTGCAACTCACAGGTTTGACTTGTTTTTTCACAGGTTTAAATTTGATTGGACAATTAAATCTCAGTGGTATTCAGTCGTAGTCTACAACTGGAGGTATTACTACAAGTCATTTTCACATTAGTACATTAATAATATTTCTCTATAGGCTCACCAAGCCCACCACATGTAGCTGTTCATTGTTTTAAATCATACATGTTCAGTCGAATGTAACATGTTAGACACCAACACATATTGTAAATCAGTGGTGCCCAACCTTTATTGCGCCACGGACCGGTTCATGTCTGACAATATTTTCACGGACCGGCCTTTAAGGTGTCGCGGATAAATACAACAAAATAAAACTAGTACCGGTACCGAAAAAAAGGAAGATTTATTCATAACACACGTGAAAAGACCCAGGGAAACAGAGTTAACGATAAAAACCATGAACTTCACACCCGAGCCTCGACTCTCGTGGCCCGGTACCAAACGACTCCCGGACTGGCCCAGGGGTCGGGGTCCGCTGTTGTAAATGAACTGGCATTTCTTTGTGAATTAAACATCCTAATCGTTTGTCTTAATCTTAGCTGTGATCATGAACTCCGGTTAAAAGGATGAAACGGTTTAATTTTCTTTAGATCTGCAGACTCAGTGAAAGCTGCAAGTGTACGACACTGGTCGAGAACTACATTAGGACATCGAATTTGACGGATTACAGATGAACAGAGCATCACGATAAAACTCAACTCAACATTTTTTTATGTTTTGTGCGTTTTCTCTGGATGACTTGCAGCCATGCAGAGGTGACAGGAGAGCCTGGTGTATCAGAATAGTTCAGTCCACTTTATATTTATAGATTTTAAATAACCTTACAAAGCATTTCTTACATGTTAAGACTCACTTCCTGTCTGTAATCTGCTAGTTTTTGTTTTGCATCACTGGAAAAGGGTTGACACTGAACCATTTCTCCATTCATGGTTTGCCTTGGCACTGAGGCTCTGCCACAATATTAGGTTATTCTGAGTTTTCACCTCAGTTTTGCTGATGCACTGACCAACTCTTCCAAGGACATTAGCAATTTTCTTTCAAAACAACCAAAAATGTGTTGTAAACGATCACTACTACTACTAAGGAAGAAACTTAATGGAGTCCCTGCTTTGGCGAACATATTGCCAGAAACAAAGTAATGGTACAACTTATTTAAGAAAATGCCTCCATAAACCTCCCAGTGCTCGTCAGACAGATGATGATATGATGAAAGCGTTTCTGAAGATTGTAAACATATTGGACTTTTTTCCGCCATCAGTCGTTCACTCCTTCCACCATCTGCCATTGAGAAAAACTCTGAGAGAAACTTGAGCTCCATTTGCACTGGAAGAACATTTCCCGCAAAATGTGACCTCGTGGCTCGCGATGTAAAAATGCAGTGCAGAGGC
Organism: Simochromis diagramma; assembly: GCF_900408965.1. Classification (NCBI taxonomy): domain Eukaryota; kingdom Metazoa; phylum Chordata; class Actinopteri; order Cichliformes; family Cichlidae; genus Simochromis; species Simochromis diagramma. The sequence continues at coordinate 2,181,499 of NW_024387285.1, read as the reverse complement.
CAGAAACAGGCTGCCAATCCTCTCAGCCACGGCCGTGTTTGTTTGCAGTAATTATGATCATGTCTCTGTAATTACTGATGACTTACTGATGTTAAAGGCTTAAATACTGAAACTGAAAAGCAAAAATCGTACTCCACTGTTTGCCTCGGCTCTATTTCAGGAAACAATAGCGTCGCATCTTAACTGATGAAAGACGATAAACACAAACAGAAAAACACGAGGGCACAACACTGAGCCGCTGAGAATGGAGAACATAAAATGAAGCGTGTATTGCTGTGACCTCCGTGCACCGCGCTCTCTCGCATGCCTGGCAAGCAGACTGTCACCCCTGCCCCGAGTGGCCCTCGGCTCGAGATGGTCCTTTTTAATTGTTTTTACACCTCCCTTTAACGTCCATCGCTTCCTCCCCCTCCTTCCCAAGCAGGTCTGAGGAGTCGCTCGGCTCACAGTCACTTAATTAAATGTCCACAACTCGATCAATGGTTGTTAAATAAAGACACTGATGCTGTCAGAGAAACAAGCACAGGCAGGGAGAGGAACCCACAATCCAGCTGAGGAAGGAGGATTCGTGGGCTCCTTTTGTACCATCCCTGTAGTTTGCTGTTATGTTTTGACTTTGATCTATTCTCCTTTTCTTTAGCTGAGGAAGAATAATCCCCTGATTGCATTTAGCATCTCTAACTATTTAGTTTAAAGGTATAAAACTCGATAAAAACGCAGAACCTTTGCAGAGGTTGGGATAAAATGACATCAGGAGATGGATGTGGGAGGAAACACAAGGCTTCTGTTTCTCTTCTGTGTCCTCTCTCTACCCCTGGGATCAGAACCCATCACCTCGTTAAACTACCATTTCAACGTTCAATGGAGATTCCCCACCTCCCCACAAAGAAGTAAGTTTTTTCCAATAGCAATAGCGTCAGCTAATACTATTAACCTCCGCACACACCAGCACACTCAGCCCACACATCCCCCTGGTGAGGAACAGATGAGCCTGAGAGGAACAAATGGAAATTCAACTGTAAATCCTCACGGACTCACAAGAACTCAAAACGCCTTCTTTCTCCGTTTTTTTCTCCTGCGTCTTGATCTGCAGGAGGATGAGGAGGGTTTAATGTATGGTGATGCACCCTGTTTGGACATTTTGTAAACAGCTGTTTTTAGAAAACAATACCTAGAATTCAGAGGTAGGCGGTGGAAAATGCAGAAAGAAATGCGTGCACGCACACCGCCGCCTCTTCAAAAAGAGCCTGAGAGAGCATCAGAATAAGGCCAACCTCCCTCTCTCCCGCCCTCCCCTTCTCTCTCTGCCACCTTCCTCTACCTGCTGTCCCCAGTCGATCCCCGGCAAAACTTGGCGGCAGATGTTGCTGTGCTAAGTTGGCTCTGAAGTGCCTCCCCGGCTCCCTGGTCTCACCGACAACACAGTCAAACCGCATTAGATCTCTTTATTTGTGCCTGGGGCAAGTTCGGCACTGCAGCTGTGTCCACCCCCACTCTACCTTTGGTGTTGAAGGCCCTCAGGCGCTAAATGTGAGACCACAAAAAAAAAGGGAAAAAAAATTGTTTCACTCTCATTTTCTGTCTCTCTTCTGCATCTGCTGACAATCCAGCGGTCTGGCTCCGGGCGGCAGCACTGAGGGAGGGAGGGGGAGACACAAAAGGAGACTGCTGGGAAAGAGAAGGGGGAGGGATGGAAGCATGGAGAGGAGCGAGGGGGTAGCACGGACACCCGGGTCCCCGTGCAGAACAGATGTCTGCGACAACCTGCTTCCTTACACCTGTACGAGTCCTTGTAACCCTGCGGAAGCAGCGCGTTGAAAAATTCATGACCCTGGAGGTTTCCTGTCCGCCTTCAAAGACCGCTACCCTCCTTCCCTCGTCCCCTCCCTCTGCCGCCGCCGCTCTCCTCTCTCTGTCACTGTCTGCTCTGCCATCTACACCTAACCTGTCACTGGACAGTTCAGACACCTCACACTTTGATGAATCTGTTCAGAATGATATCACACGTGTCTCAGCGGGGCCAGGCTGGAGAAGCACAACAACAGCAGCGCGTACGGATTCGAAATAAGCTCTCTAACAACTAATGAATGTCAAATATGAGATATCTGCCATGATAACACCGATGCATGGAAGCTCCCAAAGCATTTCCACTCCAATCAAAAGGCAACATGTGACACCAGAGCCAGTTTTATCATAGAGATTGGAAAAATACTAAAATGGAAAATGAAATGTAAAACCACAAATCGAGATAAACAATCAGGTCTCGGCTCCATTTCTTTCCTCACATGTTCCAGACATGATGTAGTCTCACTAGTGGAAATACTCTGGTTTAGGAGTATCATTAAATCATTCAGGATGTCTGACCTGTAAGGATCCCAAGTCCCAAAAACTCTGAGAATTTGTGTCGTTAACAAAAGCTTCTCAAAAAACTAGCCTGGAAATTGCTACAACTTAGCAGCTGACTGTCTAGTTTCAGAGTTAGAAAGTGAATCAAATCAGCTGAACGGTTCATTGGATTTCATATTTGTGGATAGAATCAAGGATGAAAGATTGATTGAATCTTACGAAACTCGCATGAAATCAATTACATGTTAGCAACACAGCTGAAATTCAACTGTGAGCCAGTAGGCGATTTAAAATAATCATCTACAAAACGCGATTAGGTTTCAAAACACCTTCCACTGCCTCTCAGTTGAGACATCACTTCAAACGCACTTCGTGGCCCTCTGTTTGATTCTCTCCCGCGTCCTGTGTGTACGATGTTGATCACAGACTTAATGTGGACGCAGTGATCGGCATGAGAATGAAGCGAGACTTCAGCAGCCTTCCCTCCTCCGGCCGACGTGCTTTGACATAACTTGTGTACTCACTGGTGGGCTTCACTCTGTTTCCAAACAGTTTGCTCAGAGCGACAGAGGTGACCCCTTGTGTGGGAATATCAGTCATCTTCTACACAGCTGGAGCAGCCGTGATGTTTCCACGTTCAGACAGTTGGATGAATACCGGGCAGGGGAATTCCTGTCACTTCACGAAAACCCTGTACTGCAGGTAAATATGCACGTTTAGTCTCATCATGAAGCCTTTCAACAAACTCAAAGAGCATCAGCCTATTTAACAAACTTTTAACAATTTATTTTGTCACTTCACATCATACTTGAGTTGTTTACGCTCCTGTAGAGAATAACTGGTTGATGCTCAGTCGCTTAGGAAGGCAAACAGGTTTGAAACAGATCACGACACCTCTAATTGACTTCCACCGATGTTCATTTTATGTCTTGACTAACTCGGTTAAAAGGTTGTCACTTTAAAAAGTCCAGATTACACGTTACTACAGCTCACAGCACCCCAAGGTGTCGCAAATCCTAAAACTGAGCTCTATAATGTTCTATATTGATCCATCACTGATGTATCAACAGCAATGGTTGAACTCAGTACTCTGTATCGTATCTCAGTATCTTCACTGTGACACTGAGGTACACCACACTGTACAAATGAGCAAAAATTTTAATTGGCTACTGGTCGTCATGACAATGACAAACATGAAAGGAGAGAGTGTGGTTACTGCTGAGTTGAGAGACTTGCATATATAACTACAACTCAAAAAATCTAATATGTATAAAACAGGTGAAAAATGTGGAAAAAATCTTCTGTTTTTAAATAGAAAGAGAAACGAAATCTATGAAGAAGAGCGTCCGAATGTTCACATTACTACAGTCAGCCTATACTACATTAGATCTGCATAATTCACTGTTTCAAACAACCTGTTTAAACTCCCTTCCTCCTGTTTTCAAGCAGTGCTTTTCTCTGATTGGCTGCCCCTCTCAACAATAAAGTTTGATCAGCAGGTGGGTGGAGCTTCTGCGCTCACAATCAGAACTGCATGTCTGAGATGACCATATTAGGATCATCTGGGCTTACTGACATCCTGCAGTACATAAACTGATTTTAGTCCATACTTTAACCAAGTTAACATGAGCGTCCAAAGTCGTATCAGAATGATGGATCAAAAGAATATCTGCTAATGTAAAGTAAGACTGTAAGACTCTATATTAATACAAACATCTCACATCTCTTAAAAACAAAAGCTGGAATTAAAAAACAATTAAAATCAGCACTGGCTCAGAAACATCAGTGTCTGCATGGCTTTAAAATACTTTCATTCAAATTTTGGCGACACACGTCGCAGTGAGATTCTGATGAATTTTAACCACTATATCTAAACATCTTCTAAAATGTGATCTGTCACATCACTGCTCACTGGAACTATGAGAGTTGTTATCTATTTTTACCAGTGCATCTTCTGGCATTCTGAAATTTGCTAAACAGCACTGTGACACCCCGAGTAGCAACTGGCAGGCTCACAGCTGGCCCACTGGCTCGGGTTTTTTCCATGTTGCAAAACACGACTCCACTTGAGAGATTTGCAGCCTGACATCATTCTCTAAACTACTAAAAGCTTGGATGGTTCCTGCTCTCTAACCTCTGTGAAGAGGAAGATGCACAGAAGTTGGAGACAACAGGGAAATAATGTATGTGCACCACACAGGTGCAGATTTTTTTGGCCCATTCGCCTGCACAGCTTGTGCCCGTGAAGCACCGTCCTTTGGAAAGCGATGAGAGTTTGGAAGAGTCCGCGCATTTCTCTTTCAAGATTCACGTTTGGTTTTCCCATGGCAGTTTTAATACTAATACATTTCTGCTGTGTAATGTTAAAAAGGAGACTGATGGGGAATTTCTAAAATTACCTCACAGACTTCAGAAGAAGCAGCCCAGGAAAAGCCAAGGACGTGTTTGTGGGCCACAGTAATATAGCTGCTCCACTTGTCTGCAACCTGATTCTAATCTCACCATTAATTCTGACATTTGGCATACAGCACAGCGAGCACAGCAGATTGTATTGTGTTTGGATTGTAGTCAGCAATTAAAATATATAAAAACATCTGGTTAACTGACTTAGCAGCGGTTTCTGTGCAGTGCTCTTTCTTAACCGCCTGTGGGGCGTCAGGTTTCACTGTGCCGATTTGTGGAGTCGATTTGCTTCCTCTTCTTTTACACTGGTTGAAAAACACACACCAAAAAACCCAGAGCATAACCATATTAGGTCATCCCTGTCACGCTTCCTTCTGTGAGTATCTGCAGCTGCAGCTCACATTGGCTCCCTTAGGTAACAACAACACAAGGCACAACTTGTGCCAGCAGCTTCCTCTGCCGAGAGGAGCTGCGATACAATACAATAAAACAATGAGCTCTTAAGTGTAACTGCGGTGACTTTAAAGATTTGGAGGGATAAAAGTATTCCTATTAAGGCATAGAGGGGATTAGGGACTTCATGGAATGGTTACAGGAACATTTACAACTTAAAAAAAGAAAAAGAAGAACATCCACGCTGCTGACTACTGCAGGATATTTTCTATTTTTGCTCCTGTGTACTATAAACTGCACTGATGACCACTGATGAGACTTTGACTCACTGCCTCAAGCTGTTGGTTTGTGCAACTAAAAAGCAGCACTGCACAATCTTTGCACACGTGTACACTTCACTCTCGGTATGACTTCCTCCTGCATAATTCACCAATCGCAAATGAGTTTGTATTTTTGGCTAATATGCAAATATTTTGTTTCCATTAGAGCAAATTACCGGTGCTGAGAAGCTTCGAGTTTGTTTTAGGTTTGAGAAGAACATCAGGGATGAATTTTGACTTACCTGGTCTTCTGATGTGGGTCGCATGAGGGACACTCGGTCGTACTGCCGCCGCATCAAAGCCCACAAAGCATCGAGACGACCCTGATGAAGCACAGAAACGGAACTGTGTCGGTTGTCTTTATTTACGTAATCTTGTGTAGATTTTCAAAACCGGTGTTTCTACAGACTGATCTTTAAGGTAAACATTAGACATCCATGGATGCCGTTTTCCACCGTAGATGCCAGTCGTGGCCTCTTAAATGAATATTCAACCATTCTCTATTAACCATTTAACTTTTAACCACAATTTAGAGATTTTCACATGAGTGTAATTTGCTGGATGAACCTTGGAGAACTAGTAAATGGGCCTTTAAGCTGAGACTTTTCCTATCAGTATCATTTAGAAGTACCCAAAGTAGGAAAAGAAAAATCCTTAAGTCAGTCAGTAACTCTCACCTTGATAGGAGTGTACCATTTGTTCTCGGGTGGATGGTTGGGAGCGGGCTTTGGAGTGGGCCGTTTGATCATTGGCTCCTCTACATCCTGTGGTATGGACACTTTGGCATTCTTTGCTTTCTCCAGCCGGGCCCCCTCCTCAGTAGAGCCTTTTTCCCCCCAGCGCACCTTGAACAAGAAAATAGAAACGTTAAATGAGGGCGATCGAGCAGTTAAACACCTGATTGGTCCATCAGTCTGAGAAAAACTACAGGAAATAAGATTAGAGATGCTGTGAGGACTGTGTGTGATCACTACAGCAGTGTGTCAGCGTGATGAGCCCGGCCAAACACCTCTATCTGTGACCAACTTTAGCTTCAGTAAAAGATCTGTACGTGTTGGAAAAATCACTCGGATTCTTTTATCAATAAGGACGTTTACATTTGGTATAATGTGTTATTGTGTGTGTGTGTGTGTGTGCGTGTTGGGGGGGTGTCAGCGTGTGAAAGCAAGCCTGTGTGTTAAGTAAAGCTGTCCTGCTTTTTAATTGAATTCATCACATCTGTTACAAGGAGGAGATAAAAAAAGGAAAAAAAAACCCACCGTCACATGAATGGGGAGAGGTGATTAATTAGCAACACAGTTTTCAAGCTGTAGGTTAAGCCGTGACAATATAGAACAGCTTTTCAGAATCATCTCTGGGATACATCGCCGGCCTGCCGCATCATCAGGAAAAGAGAAAGGCTGCCATGAATAAAAGATACGTTGTCACCTCAATAATCGTTCGAAATGCTGGCAGCGGCAAAGCGGCGGAGGTGGTTTTCTCAGCATGACGTCTTAAATGCGGATGCGGAGGAGAGGACGGGTTGGTCTTTACAAGCAACTCGTTATCTACCAGTGGGGTGACGGCGGGGAGGGAGTGGGGGCTTCAGATGTGGAGACGCGCCTGTCGACGGGAATCAACACGCTAGTGGAAGAACAGAGAAAGGTAACAGCCAGGATTGGATCTCAGCAACACTCTGGGGGGGGGAAAGTCAAGAGGTAGGAGCTCCCCGAGGATGCTGGGAAATCCCCGCCATGCCACCAACTTCCTCGGGGCTAAGTAGGAAGGAGGGGGAGGGGCAGCTCGCTTTTAAACCTGAATTCCCTTCGGAGGAGGCGGATAACAAAGCGAGCTGCCAAGGTCTGGAAGTTGAGACGGGGGAAGCAGAGAGGAGAGGTGGGTATGTCAAGTTGACAGCAGCACTCAATCTTTCATCCCGGCTGCGACTTGATCCAATCAGCCCTCGACGGCCAAGGACGAGATGGCAGGGCCTGTCATGTCGGAGGCATCAGTGGGCTGACGAGGACAGCGGCCCGGCCGGTCAGTCAGCCCGTCAGTCGCTCGCTCGGTGGGTTTCTCCTCCTGATTCCTGCGTAACTCAACAAAGTTCCCGCCTCGCAGAAAAGACTGAACATGATGATGCAAGTTTACGGGACCACACATATGTGTAATTTCCTGCTGTCTGCATTTTGACCTTTGGAATATTTCAGCTGTTTTTGCTTGTTTCGTTCAGCTTTTCACTAAGAAAGAACGGAAGCAGCATGTTGGCCAATAGTTTTGAGTTTCTGACCTCCATCCGACTGATCCCTCCGACTCCTCTTCCTCCGTAGTACGAGGCATCCACGGTTGGCCACTTCTTCTTGGGCAGCGGCTCAGGCTCCTAAGAAATAAACGCAGAAAACAAAACCAGGAAACACATAGTCGTGTGTCAAATAAGAGTGTGTGCAAGTTTTCTTTCCATATTTATATGTATGACATTAATCAGAGTCACTGTAATGACAAAGGGAAGGAAGTGCAATGATGTGTTTGCTATTGTTCTATTTTCTTTCGTCCATATTTGTCCCTGCACACCAGAACAACGTTTCCTTTCATCGGGAAGATGTCACTTTGTCAGGAAGGAAGGGAAACGTAGGCCTTACTCCTGGCTCAGCGCGTGTTCAAGTGCAGAGGGGAAACCGTTCGTATCGCTCTGCTGACGTTTACAGTTCCATCTGCCGCAAACTGAAAATGCTGCAGTGGGATGGGATCAACTACCACACAGGGTAAAGCTTTCAGAAGCATTTACACTGTAATCCTGTGCCCTGCAGAAAAAAACTCAACAAAACTGTAGCATCATGCTAACGTGTTTGGCAAAAATTCAGCCAATGATAAGCCAGATATTTAAATGTCTACTTTACGCTACAATGTTTCTGGAAATAAACTAAACTCAGGCGGGTTTTCTGCTATAAATTTGTTCGTATTTAACAAAATAAATGCGCAGACATTCGTTTTTGACTCTCTGAACTAACACAGCCCTCAACGTGTCTGTGCTCTCTGCTCATATTAAGTCATTTTTTGCTTTTTAAGGAACTTATTTCAACATTGCACTCAACAACAAACACATCCTCCCTAACAAAGTAGGGGTGACGTGGGCTGCGAGTTTGAGACCCCCGCTCTGGGGGGGAAAAAGTCAAGAGGTAGTAGCTCCCTGAGGATGCTGGGAAATTTAGTGTAAAGCTTTACAAGCAGTACGGTATTTTACTTTGCTTTTAAAAACCTGCAAATGATTTTCACCAAGGAGGTTGAGTAACTCCATCGGCAACTCTCTGATTGTCTAAACCAGGGGTGGGGAACTCCAGGCCTCGAGGGCCGGTGTCCTGCAGGTTTTAGATGTATCCTTGATCCAACACAGCTGATTTAAATGGTTAAACGACCTCCTCAACAAGTCCTGAAGTTCTCCAGAGGCCTGGTAATGAACTAATCATGTGATTCAGGCGTGTTGACCCAGGGTGAGATCTAAAACCTGCAGCACACCGGCCCTCGAGGCCTGGAGTTCCCACCCCTGCTCTAAATGTTATAGACAAGTTAAAATGGCGAGGTTTGGTCCAGCTTAGGGGTGATTAAGTATCACAAAATGACCCGGATCCACTTATCCGTCTGGATACAGAGATTCAGTTCAGGAATGGTGTGAAAATTTAGATTTTACACGGTGAAATCTAAAATATTAGACCTCAGCTACATACTTTGATATTGACTGTTTCCCTCTGGAATTTAATTAACTAAAATAATCAGTTAAACATTCAAATCTTTTTCTGTTAATGAATCTCGTATTGCAGAAGACGCTTTTTGATTCAGTCTTTTACGATAATCGTTAGTCAGTGAAGACGAAAGGTGTATCACAAGCACCAACTTTTCTAAAGTCGTTTTTTGAAGGAACTGCTCGACACGTTGGGAAATATGCAAACTGACTTCATTTCATCATGAGAAGAAACAAGCTCCATCACTCTCATGTCTGTGTGCAGAGCTGGAGCTGGGATTACTCTAGTTTAGCAGAAAGACTGAAATCACGGGGCAAACAGCGAGCACGCCTCTGTCCAAAGTTCAAAAATCCATCTACCAGCTCACTAATTAAAATGTGATCTTGTTTATATGATCTGTACACAAACATAAATGTAAAAGGGACACGTTATGGTTTTAGTTTTAGTCTGAATTGGCTCGAGTTAGACGCTTAATGCAGCGATAACGGCCCTGTGAAATTCTCAGAGAGACGCTCAATAATCCTGATTCAATGCAATTTCCCTGAAATTTCAGTGCTGCGCCACTCTGAGCTCTGGAACCTCCTCTGACTCCCATTTTCTTCTTTTGCACCGCACGGATTTTCAAACCTGAAAATAAAACAATTGTGACTCACGGGCGGTGGAGGGCGAGATGGTGGAGGCGGCGGCGGCGGGTCCTTGATGACCTGGATAAACAGAAGAAGCAAAAGAGCGTCAGCACAGCCCGTCAGGAGACGCATTGGGACACGCACAAACACACGCGCTCAAACCTCATCAAGACGAGCGCAGACAAGGCTGACAGAGGTGATTCGTGACAGGTGACTGAGCCAAACAGAAACATCCCTGAGCTCATCTCACGGTGGAGACGCCGTCGCTGCCAGCCTGTTTTGCAGCAGCGACTGCTGCCCCATCGCGTCACTGACTGCTGATTACAAGGATTCTGCTTGTAAACCAACATCAGGGGCCCCCCGTGCAAAATAAAGAAAAGCTGAAAATCAACTTGTTGACAGGGGAGTCTTTGGGGCGAGCGCCGCTGCCCGTTTAGCTCTTAATTAATTGGATGGGGTTCAGTGCTTCCAAGCAATCCCCCCAATCATAAAGTCCTAAGGAGTTAATTAGCTCCAATGAGATACAGAGGAGGAGGCTTGGGCTCAGCTCCAAGCCCCGTCTGAAGGGAAGATGAGTGGCGGCAAACACACACAGAAAATACAAGAAAACACACACACGTGCGCCCTCGCCCACATATAACCAGGACACGACTCTCCCAGAGCAGAGTGACCGGCCCAGCGGCATTGTTTGTGACAACACTGGATGAGAGGGCACCTGAGGAGCAGGTTGTCCACAATGTGATTCCACTCAAGGACAAGATGCCTCGGCCGGGTTTTTCAGATGTGCACGGCAAAGCAAAGAGAGGCCTGACAGTGACATTTGTCAGGTGTCAGTCAGACGCTTCACATACTGATGCCCGACTCTTTACTGAAGACGCTTCTGCCACTCACTCACCAAAAACCCATCTGTGAGCGGGCTGGCGCTGGAAAGACCGAGGCGCTTTATTCTTCGGTGTTGTCAGTTGCTGTAGGTCACAGCCGTCACGTGAAAACACAGGCCTGCACACTTGCAGTTTATTTATGTTCTTTTTGCATCTTTAATGCTTTTTAACTAGTTTTCTTTTATTTTGTGTATTTTTCGCAAGGAAACTAAGAGAAAGTCACAATGCAAGTCAAGTTTTACATAGTGAAAAATCGATAAACTCAAAGAAGTCCAGTCGCTTCTCTTTCCAAGCGCCTCAGATTAGCACCATTGGATGACTCGTCCAGCAGCTGATCCAGCAGGTAAAAATACCAATGCAAGCCAATATTTTGTACTGTTTCCACTTGCGATAAGATTATGGATGAACTGGCACTAAATATTTTCACTACAACACGTTGATGCTTTTAAGAGTGACCCCAGCCAGTTTTTTTTAAATGAACAAAGTCTCTGTTTCACGACTTGAAGTTCATCAAACGGTGTAATTTAAACAGACGGCAGCTCACAGTGAAGATTTCAATTAACTAAATCATGAAATCTGATGATATAGCGAGTATTGCAGAATGGCTGTGTGGAGATACTGTGCGATATCTTAAAGTACAGTGAGGTCACAACCTCTTCTGAATAATGTCTCCATTATTACTCAATCGATTAACATGCTGGTGACAAAAACTTTTATTTATTTAACTATAGAGCAAATTATTTATAGTGAAGGCAGGGAGATGTATCTTCTTACAAATTCAGAGAAATTTTCCTTTTTTCTGTTACTGTTTGTTAAAAGTCTTCAGGTTTTGGATCAAAGTCATCAAACTGAGCTCAGGAAGTGTTATTGGAATTTTGTGGGACATTTATTCAAACCTAAATCCTGATACAAAGGGAAAGGATTCTGTTCACCTCCTCGCCCACTCCCCGCTCCCCACACAGGGGTGGACACAGTAGGTGCCCTATAAATGCAGTGCTTATAATTGCACTAAGGACATATCTCAACCTGAGGTGCGCTGCAAAGTGGAAAGCTGACCTTTGCTCATTAGTCATCAAAGACAGATACCACAGTGTCAGAGCTGGTTATGCATTTGCTAAAGTGGTTTCGGAGGGAAAAGGAGCGATGTAATTACGGCATATCATAGATCCTAACAGCTGTTTCATTCACTCTTAAGCTCAGGGACGCTATCACACTCTCTGCTTACTGTTGTCATTAGAATAATGAAAAATAATCAATTAGGGTTAATTAATTCCTTTGTGACACACAACCTGCTGTAAGCAAATCTAGTAAAGGGCTACTGGTGGCCTCGCCATACGCTGATTAACATCATTTCAGCCACACCTTACGTTCACAGGATTATCTCTTTTATTAAGTAATTATGCAGCAGATTTCCTGCACATGTTGTGAGACAAATAAAGCGTCACACAAACGCTCTGCTGCTCTTTCCCAGCTACCTGATGGACAGATGTGAAGAGGAGCAGCGCGGTGGCATAATTAAAAACTAAACCACAGGATATTTCGCCATCTGACACAAGCCCCAGCGGCCCGCCGCCGCAGCCACGACACCGGGGGGAATTGGACCAATCAGAGGCACTCGGGGTATTGTCCCCATATGGCCGTCTCCGTAAACGTCCAACTGGACTTTATAATCTGTTCGTTCCCAACCTTAAGCTCGAACCGTGTCGTGTCAAGCTGTTTCGGGGGGCTTATAACGACGGATCAGTGGCAGATAGCATATTCGAAAGTTTAAAATTGCTTTAGGTCTTCATCTGCGGAGAAACTGTTTGTACGAGAACAAAACAAATAAAAAAATCAACTGAAAGAGAACAAAGACGACAAAAGTTCTGCAAGAACAAGAAATAATTAGAGATTAATAACATATTAAGGACCAAATGAGTCGCAAATGTGTCCAAAAGTGCATCCAATTTAGCAGCGAATAGTTTGTAATTTGGATAAACTGGCAATGTAATTTAAAACGGCATCTCCAATCCTGAATCCTTTGATTTGAACTAAAGGCGATGCCATTCGAGTTTAATTTCCAAACAAATCATAAACAAAGAAATTACCACTCCACAGCTTGTATGACCTCTCTCCTGGCATCGGTCCACGCGGGAGAGAGAAGGGGAGAGAGGGATTGTGGGAAAGAGGTTGGGCATGTGTCTCTGTGTATGTGTATGTGTGTGTCGAGCGTGTGTGCGCGGCCTCATCCCGACTGCTGAAACCTGGCAGACTGGGGGTTTAAATATTAACAAGCCACACATGGCCCTCCTCTTCTGCCGCGTCCCTCGATGGAAGGCAACAGCAGCTCTCTCCACCAAGACAAACACGTCCACCGCCAGACATGCTGCAGGGGGTTTACATTTTAATGCCTTTGTTGGTTTTCAAAAATATGCTTCCATCTCATCCTGGATGGGATCCCTTCAGGTCCACAAAGCCAGGTGACGTCTATCATTTAAGGGCCGGTGCGGGTGAGCGGGAACAGAGGTCCGCCGCGAGGGTCGGCGGAGTAGAGGGTAAATTTGCCTTTATCAGATCTCAATAGAAAAAGGCAGAGACAGAAAAAAGAGGCTGCGCACACCATCTGTAGCCCCTCTCTCATAGCCTCAAACGATAATCTGTTGTGGATTTTTGTAAACGGTTAAGCGGGGGAGACTTTATTTCCAAAGGGGGTGAGGCCAGAGCGAGGTTTTTAAAACAGTACTCTTTTTTTTTAACCAACTAAACCAAAGTTTCAACTCTGGACAAAAAAGCTAAAAATATTTTCTAGTCATAAGTTATGACTTTAAGAGCAGATTTCAGATGAATTAATTAAACGCAGCCTCAAGTTCCACTTTAAAACACCCCGTACACATGGGACTGGAAATGTGGTGACTTGTGGAATTAATGAAGAACCTCCCAACCTCCACAGAGAGAGAATAAAAAGCACGACCAAGAAACACAAAACTAAAAAAAACTAAAAAAAAACGTATCCCTAAGCAGAAACATTTAAGTCATAACCGGCTGTTTCCACTTTTCACACTTTTAGGACCAAAACGAAGGAACAAAAGAACATTTTTGATCATTTTACAGCAGGTGTGTGTCTCTGTTTCAACATCCTTTACTCAATTTATGAGGATGAAGCTGAAAAAGAATCTGTCCTGTCAAGTTTTTTGTCCGTTTCATATGCGGTATATGTGTGCATTACACACTCAGCCACCTTTGTAATTATATCTATTGAACTGCCTGTTAATACAAGTGTTATATCAGCCAATCACATGGCAGCAACTCCAGGAATTAAGGCGGGTAGACACTGACTGTTGTTGGTGGCAGACAGGCACTGCTGGGAGTTTCCCACATAACCGTCTCTGGGGTTCACAGATAATGGTCCAAAAATAAGAAAATATCCTTTGAGTAGCAGATCTGTTGATGTTGAGTCATAGGAAGGCAACAGAAAGTCAAATAACCCCTCGTTCCAGCCAAGGTTCACAAGAAGCCGCCTCGTAACGCACGACATGTCAAACCTGCATCGATCGATCCTGCCTGTATCTGCAGTTTGGCGCGGCGGCCTTTTAGTGTCAGCTGAGCTCAGTTTAAAGGTTGCACTGTTGCTGAGCATCTCCGTCTCTTTGTGACGACAGCGTGCTCGTCTCCTCATGGCTGCTTCAAGCACGCCGCGAAGCTCAAATCATCTCCAGCCCATAACAATGAGTTCACTGTCCTCCAAAGGCCTCCACAGTCACCACATCCAGTCGAGCATCTTCACTTTTGTGTTAGTCGGGTGAGGAGCAAACAAAAATCAGCAAAAGTATTCACTCTTATTTTTTAGTGAAGTACACGCACAGGCCTCTGGTCTTTAGTGGGCGGGTTTTAAACAGCAAAGGGAGAGCGACCGTAGAGGGACGTTTTATTTAATCCAACTTCTGCCTAATGCAGGTTTAAATAAACAATATTAGCAGCACTGAGGAAGAATAAGAAATATTCATAATAGTGTATCTAGAACATGATTGAATAGATGTGTAAAAGTGTTTTAAGCTGAAGCAGGACATGATGGATTCTAATGCGATAAAACCGCTAAAAGTCTGTGTGATTATTCTGAATCCCTTCAGTCCCCAGGTAGGCCCGACATTAGTCCTAAACAAACAGAGACTCTGTTAACTTTCATGCAATCTGTCACTCACATCTTCCTGCTGCTGGTCTATGTTATTGTTTTTAACAGTCTGTTTGTGTAAAGCGACTTCTCCACTTGTCTGAAGATATAGCATGTGCAGCGATCGGCCGCTGGTCTGCAGGATGTGGCCTCTTCACATTCTTCCTGTTTGAGGTTGTTCCTCTGCGGTGTTGCTAAACCAGTGTGACTTATCGCGGTAAGCGGGAGGTGACGAGCTTGAACAGATGTTCGGCACCACTTCCCTTCGGCAAAGCTTGGTGAATAACGCCGAGCCTGCCCGTCACCTCTTTGTGCTTTTTAACTGGTGATTAAACTCCATCTTTCACCCAAATTAGGTCAGACTTTACAAGACAGTTTGTGCTTTTTCAAGCGACCTCATCTTTTTCAGCAAGAAGAGAAAAAAAAGTGGGTGATAGGGTTTATCCTCATCAGATTTACAGGACGAGGCAGAACAAAGAGCAGCAACACTTTAGCGTGTTTTTTTCCCCCCACAGTCGAGAACCCGCTCTCATCTCCGCTCAAAGCCAGATTTAATTCATTTATCAGTTTTGGTTGACCAAACATGACTGTGCTGGTTATAGGCGGTGTAGCAGCACTCACCACTTTGCAACACAGAGGCCACAACCACCACATGAGGGCCAGGGCCACGAGGAGGAGCAGCACCAGGAAGACTATCGCCACCACAAAACCGTCCGACTGAAGGAGAAAAGGAAAAGGCAAAACAGTCACACAGCTGGAAACAACTGGATGCGTCAAAGCTGGAGGAGAAATATTAAAAGTTTGTTAGAAGGAATACGAAATAGAAACAAAGGGGAACACGCGGTCGATAACAGCTAAATCGGAGCAAGCAGATGTTTCACAAATTTTCATCATCAGGAATTGCGTGACTCCCAGATAACCGGAAAGTGTCTATAAAACTATGACATTGCTTCATCATATGAGAAACACTGAAAAAAAAAGGAAGTTCTGCTCAAACATAACAGGAAAACTTGTAACCTTATAGGCAACCCATGTTTTATGCATCACTTCCTCAGTTATAAAATCAGGAAACGCAGCTTCATGTTCTTAAAGGGACTTTAAGTTTAATCTGGAACGTGAAATATCAGAGCTCAGCATTAAACTCACACATGTGGTAGCAGAGATGGTGTGGGCACTCGAGATGAAGGACTTGCCGTTGTTAAGGCTGATGAGAACATCCATTTTCCTGTAAAGGAAAGAGTTTAATTAGTATCAGAGGAAATTAAAGGAAACAGCAGGAAACACCATTAAAACCTCGTCTCACTTTATCCTGCCAGTTCTATCACTTTTGTCAGAGAAGAAAAACACGTTTGCATTTCCAGGGAAGTTCACTGTGTTGGAATTTTCGTCATACGTTTTCTGTTTTTGCAAACTTTGTGATTAAAGATACTTCAACTGTAAACATCGGGTCTCAGCTGATATCTTTTTAATCTCCAAGAAGGACGAGCATCGCGCTGCAGCTTGTGTTTTTTTGCAACATCGTGCCCTCGGTCCTGTCTTACAGGGGCTAAATGTCACCTCAGCAATTTTCCTAAAAGACTTTTTTTTGACCTCCAACCAGTGCAAAACCTGTGTCCATAAAATCAGGATTTAATAATAAAATGAAATTTTGAATATTGTAATTTTTTATTATAAGGTAATTCAATTTATTCAATTTTTATTTTCCAGTCCCCTTTGGAGTACTGCAAAGTACCCTTAATTATACTAGGACACATGTTTCAGAGACACTCTATTCAACCCCCCCCCACAATAAGCTGGCCTTTAACATCCTAAAGCAATGATGTCAAACTCATTTTAGTCCAGTTGGTCCCACTTTGAGGAAGCCATAACACTACAGCATCACAGCCTATATGAAACACACACGCCTCTAAATTTCTCATTTTTAAATAAGTATAAAGAAGTCTGCTCAGAGCTGCCGCCCTGCTGGCTGAAGGCTACTGCAGGAGCCCAACTTTGAGTCTGCTCTCCAGATCTTTTTCTGCACGTCACCCCACTCTTTCCCTGGTTTCCTGTCCTCTCTCTCCTCTTCCCTCTCTAATGAAGCCTAAATGCCAAAAATAATTCTAGAAGCTTTTTTCTATTTAATTTTCAAACGTAACGAACCATCCCTGTACAAACAGCCTGATCTCTTCAGAAAAACACAGAATGTATCTCAGTTTTTGTACATCCAGTAAAGCTGGAGTAGTTACAATTTAACTGAAGGATGTGAAAAGACATAAAACCATCACATGTAAAGCTTTTGTATCTAATATGAATCAGAGATCCTGCTCAGATTTGCACACACTCATGTGTAGTTATACTGGTCATGCATTACTACACCGTAAACAGCAACGTGGTTTGTTTTTAACAAAAACGTGTAATTAATGACTTCACTGTAATTTTATCACACGGCGAAGCCATCCGGTGCGCCAAATGGGATCATCAAATCTCGCCCCCGAGCCTCATGTTTGACACCGCCGTCTTAGAGGTAGCAGCACTGTTTGGGAAGCTTTAATTGCTTTTTAAGTAACGAGTTGTTGCCAAGCAACATTATTATTTTTACCTGTCTCTCTTCTACCGTGCTACGTGTGTGTGTGTTTAATCAATCTAACAATATGTATTGAGTGTTACTGAAAACAATGTTGTTCTCCCTGATAATACTTTGCTCTGCATCAAGACTTTAAAAATAGAAGAGCTCTAT
Organism: Simochromis diagramma; assembly: GCF_900408965.1. Classification (NCBI taxonomy): domain Eukaryota; kingdom Metazoa; phylum Chordata; class Actinopteri; order Cichliformes; family Cichlidae; genus Simochromis; species Simochromis diagramma. The sequence goes on along the minus strand of NW_024387285.1, from coordinate 2,163,948 downwards.
AATTCTATCGTTGCTCTCGCAAATCCTGTTCTCACAAACGCTAATAAGTCCTGGAGTCATGTTAGCACAATGCTCAATAAAGACAACAATCAGAATTAAATAAATGTCCTCAGTGGGAGGAAATCCTGTCATTATCACATAATCACCGTGTGTGGGTGAAGTAACTTGACTGGCAGTAACAAGGCTCCTGAACTCCGAAGACTTATTTAGAGAGAAAAATGCAACGCCAAAATGGGCGCAATTAAAACCCTAATGATGAACGGCACCGCAATTTCCATATGTCTATTATGCCCAATCCAATTACTGCAGGTTTAATGAGAATTCAGGATATGGAACGAATGAAACGCCTGAAATATTCCCTCCGACACAAAAAGAAAAGAGGCGAGAGAAAGAAGTACGCAGAGCGGTATTGTGTGCGAGGGGCCAGCTGTGAGTGCACGGGAGTGTACAGAGGAGGCCTGCATTAAAAATGGTGCAGTGGAATAATAACAAGAGTGCTCTCTTTGCTGTGGATTTTGCCTCAGGCAGTGCCTTGGGCCACCAATTCTCCTGTGGTTCTGAACAGATGAGCGACCAGACCATGTGTCCTTTACTGCGCCGTCTAAATATTCGAAACTGACTTTTTTGCACCTCACCTTATTTACTGCGCTAAATATTTAAAATACAATGCAGCGACCTTTAAGCAGGATCCGCTCTGACACCTCACCAACTTGTTGATGATCAACTTGTGTTTTCAAATTATCTATTACTTAATAAAGTTATATTAAAAAAAATAAATCTTTATTGGATATTTGATGCAGGTCTTTCATATTTAAGCAGCTGGTGCATTTTAGGCAATGCTACAGAGGGCAAAATATTCTATTCATTTATTCTATTCTGTTATGTGTGCTGCAGATACACTGACACTTTTATAGTGACAGTCAGTGAAGGATTACAACGTAGCAAAATAACAAAATAATAAGTAAATGTAATGCTCTTTTAGTTTTAGGTCAGCGGTCCCCAACCAATGGGCCGAGTCGTTTGGTACCGGGCCGCCAGAGTTGAGAGTCGGGTGTGAAATTTATGGTTTTCAGGGTTTTTAATCGTTATTATTTTATCATTTTTATCATTAACTCTGTTTCCCTGGGTCTTTTCCCATGTGTTATGAATAAATCTTCTTTTTTTGGTTTTATTTTGTTGTATTTATCCGCGACACCTTACGCTGACAGATTAACTTTGCAATTCGAGGAAAATGTGGGAGAAGTTTTCAGAAATCATTAACAGGGAACTAAGAAACACTCTGGTACTGGACTGAAAATGAATGAATGGTAACTTTAAGAGTTGAAAACTGAAGATTTTGAATGAGAATCAGTTTGCTTCCATCAGGAAGCATCACTGGAAACGCTGCACGCCTCCGTAGCTCGGCGAAGATGTTCTAGGTCCCTGCATGTTAACTAAGCGCTTGCGCTGAATGGATGAGGGGAGAGGCTAATTTAGCTGACACCATCAATCCGTGATAATGGTGGGCAGGTTGTTAATCAAGCTGGAGGTGTGGACCCCGCAGTGTGTAGGGGGGAAAAGCTCCCAAGCGAGTTACACTGACGAACCCACTTCTCCCTCGGTCGACAACGCCGGACATCTTTTAACGCACCACAACCCAACCATAGTGAGCGAGGCCTTTTTTTCTCCTCCCTCTCTGAGACACTGACTGCTAATTTACCAAGTTACTGTTGAGTAGGCAGAATGTGCTCTGACACAGAGGCATAAGTCATAGATCCTCTTCTCTTTTACACACTTTTATTTCCATGAAGACGACCAAAAGAATATAGTAATTGCGTGGCCAAATCTATTAAAGTGTTGCTCTAATGATTAGTCACTCTGCTGCTCGCAGAATATGAATCTATGGCTTTTTCGTTAGTCAGTTGTAAAGTTCATTTTAAAAATGTTTAAATGCAATACTAGCGATTTGATTATGGAGAGGGGGGGTTAAAAGGTTTAAAAGAATTTAAAGAGGCAACCCAGTAAATGAATAATTGAAAACAGAGCAGGCTGTCATTTAACTTTTCCACAGTAAAAGCCAATGAGTGACACTGAGGAGAGAGCTGCAGCTGCTGGTGGGTCTGTAGTTATGTTTGAATAAATGGGAGCTGAAAGGGCAGACTGTCACAGGGCCGAGGGATCGTTCAAAAACAGACACCGCTTCCCAGGGACACCGGTTGAACGGCCGAAGGCTCCTTCCCGCCGCAGACCTCTGGCTCCGCATTGGAAAAAGTTTGTCCCCAGGCTCGCTATAATTCATCAGAAGGTAGGCCTTCTGTGACGCTAAGCTTTGGTGATGCGATGCAGCTGGAGCGGCTGACAATGGTGACGCTAATGGCTTTCAAACTTCCCTTAAAGATGTGAAAATTGAGGAGGGTGAATAATTTACAGCAGAGCATATGTGGGGCCTGTCACCCGGCATCCAGGAATCATCAGTCTGTATGTGTTTGTGTGGCAGAAGTTCTGAAGCTCAGTTGATGGGAGGGATCGCCTCACGAAGCCTGGACAGCAGATGAGAGAATGTGGTCCAGACGAGACAACCGCTATTACTCTAAAAGTTGGCTCCCCGTACAAAATTGGAATATTGACCGGCTTCTTATAACCAATAATCCAATTGGGAGATAATACCAACTGAGAGCACTTCTGATTGGTACTTTCAGCTCCACGTACATTCCCTCTCGTGGATGGATCTTATTAAGAGACAGGGAACAGGGTTCGCCGCTATTCTAGTCTAGAAAACGTGGCAAAAAGATCCCCAAAGTCATGTAGGAAAGGGATCTGTTTACCCATCGTTGAAGATCAAAGGTTGGACAGATTTACTGAGACAGTCAAAAAGGCTTTTAGAGAAATCTGCATTAGATTAATGGAATATAAAATATTCTACCAATTTTACAGTTAATCAGAAACACCAAGAAAAAAAGTTAAAAGAAAGCCCAAACTCCTGGACAAACCTGACTAATGGAGACGTAAAGCAGAGATGGGTGACATATGTGCACTCGCACCAGGTGACCTGCACCTACAACAGGTTTGAGTGAATTTGAACAGAGAGCATTGGCGCTGTTAAGTATAAAGTGCCCTGGGCTGCTCGATGAGGTTGGCCCAGGCACGGTCGGTCGGGTCCAGATCCAGATTCAGATCATGTTACAACCAATCAACAGACACGAAGCAGGCCTGTGCCGCAACATGAAGGGATATTCAGACAATAGGACATTTCAATCAAAACATCCTGATACCCCCCGGGGAGCACACGGGGTGACGGTGTTCTCTGCAGCAGCGCGTCTTATTTATCCACCGGCATATCAGCCTCACTGCACCTGCTGTGTAAAGCAGCTGTCACCTCCCTCTTCAGGTATTTTTTTTGTTTCCACCATTACTGTGAGAACACTTCGTGAGGAGCCCCAGTGGGGTGTGCGGGGTCTCCTAATGGGGATGCGCATGGAGGGCTGGAGGAGGGAGCATAGAGTGTCAGCAGATGCCAGAGTTTCAAGCCTGATGCCACAGCTGTCAGCACAGATGACGCCTCTGCCGTGAGTGCTCCCGCACAGCTCGATGACCGGGAACGCTCTGATTCCTGGACGCCAAAGCTAGATGTGGTGCCGTGTGCCCCGGGACCCCAGCGGGACAAGAAGCCGCAGCTGAGGACCTCAACTCAGTCGACTGCTGTATCTGAAATATGTTCCCCAGCAACTTATATCTGTGAGGCAAAAACAAAAATTCAAGCAGTGCTCGCGAGGACAAGGCCCCATGTGTAACAAAACATGGCTGGAAAGGGGGGAAAGGATTGTGCGATGAAATGACAATTCTTCTCCGGCTGAGTAGAGCCGTGTTAAAGGAGCATCCTTTGCGGCGGCAGTGGTGATGGAGCAGAAGCAGACAGATGGAAGGAGACGGAAGTTTCTGGGCTCTGGAGTTCCACGCAGGTGGTCCGGGGTGCAGGGATTGTCACTGCATGGTGAATTATTTAAATGGAGAGCACGGAAAAGGGAACGGCTGCATCTGTCGCACATCCTTTTAAAGCCCCTCCAGCAGATGTGTTTACTCACCACCCGTACCAGCTAACTACTTAATGGGTCATCATCGGCAGCCAAGAGTTAATTAAGCAGGCCTTTTGCAAATGGCGGGTACGTAACATCAGTGTCAGCTCAGGTCCTATCAGGTGCTGGAGACCTGTGATGTAGGGCGTCCGCTTCATCTTTTTACAGGCTGAACCAAAACATTGTGTTTGGCTGCCCTGAGCTCGACTCAGGAGAAAGAACCTGGACAAAGTCCAGCAGACGCTTTGAAATGCTGAGAAATCCTCAAGGCTTCTCAAAACTCTATAAAATTATAAAATATATGCATGACTTCACAACTTTATCTGTGCAGTAAAAAAATTACAGACGTGTCAAATGACCTTTCTAGAATTCTAAAGAAACCTTTTCAACTTCAGGCTCCTTCCTCTGTTCAGTTATTGCAGTGCTAAAATAATCAGACAATAAATAACCAGCTCTAATTATGATCTAATATCATTTTATTTTATGCAAAATGGCCAAAATGATCCTTCAAATTTCCAAAATATAAGAATTTATGTTTTTCTTTTATATTAAAATCACTGAATTCTTCCCGGTTGAAGAGATTTAAAGGTACCTAACCATATAATCTGGGATCTGGGATTTTTGTGGCATTCAACTGAGAAAACAAGGATGAATCTATTAAATCCATCAAATAATGATTTGATAGATTTATCCACAATCAAAACAACTGATAGTTATATAGTGATGTAAATGATCTTTTTTCTCCCTTATAAAAACATGAAAAGATCTTTTTAGACTTTATATATTGAAAATAAAACAGAAAAATAACCAATTCCATCTACAAGCAGTACAACAAACACTGAGGGTTGTTTAAATGCATGCTTCTGTACTGACAGGTCTGCAACCAAAAAACTGCATAGGATATTTTGACTGTCTTATAGATTTTTACTCACTGAAACCAGGAAAAATATTTTTAAAATTCCATCTTGTAGGGTCTACCTTACAATATAAAGCGCCTTGAGGCGAGTGTTGTTGTGATTTGCCGCTATTTAAATAAAATTGAACTGAATCTCGATAGGTTTCCTTGCAAAACTCATACTTTTAGTGTAATTAAGTGCATAGTTTCCCTTAAACTGAAATCTGGTATCTATACTTGAGTCAAAGTAGGTCCTATCAGGCTTACTTTGCTCATAGTGGAAAGTAAGGAATCTCAGAAAAATTATGCATGGTTACTTGTAATAAAAACTGGGGTTTTTTTCACCGCTGTTGTAGTTTATTTAAAGTAAACTCCTCCTGTTTTGCAAAAACTGTACGTGATGGATGGAAATGGAGATCATTTTTGGATTCAGCACCCTAAAATTCATAAAATTGACCAAAAATATGTCATGCAACTGAAAATAATTTTTTTTCAGACCTGTGTTATTAATGCATTGATGTATGTTTTTGCATTTAAATTCTGTTTTTTAGAGTCTGTATGTGTATGCTTCCATCTCTTCGCTGTAGTTTAGGCCACTGTTTTTATAAAATAAAAAAAAAATGAAAATATCATGTTTTCATGAACACTTTAGATTTTTGACATGAGCGGATTAACTGAGGTGAGGTTCAAGTTGAATCGGTGTAGTTACGGCATCGCCGCCGTCATACTGTATTATACACAATCTCATTTAGAGCTGGAAGACCTTCAGGAGCCAGCGGCACTCATAATCATACATTTTTGATTGGATTGCAGTCAGCAAGGACATTAAAATCTGTTGTTCCATCTATAATGCCTTAGCGATCATCTGCTATGGTTTGGGATTATAAGAGATGCCGTTAAAATCAAACAACAGCAACGCGGGCTGGAATAAACGCGTATTTGCACTGTTTTCACTCGAGTGTTTGCGGCTTGTATGTATGGGGTGTTTGTCTCTTCTACACTGTTTACTGCGTCTTTACGCGTTTTAACATACAGCTAATTTACAGACTTAGGAGCTGATTGTTTGTACAAAAGACTTTTGAAAAACTGAGTGGAAAAAAATAGAAAATGTGCACGAGAGAAACCAAGACTTTAATCTTTCAGTAAAACTTTAGAGACGTGTGATTTAAATAAAAATAAGAAGAAAACAAACAAACACAGAGACCTGAGCTGCACAAAAGAAGCTTAAATTCTCCAGAAAAGGGAAGTTTGCTTTTTTTGGGGGGAAGATTCTTGATGTGGTTAATGTAAGAAAGGGGAAGTAACTACTACAAAGGACGTGACCTTATATATGATCCACCGACTGAGTTAAGCTTCCCGAATTCAACATAAAGCTGAAAAACAAACACTGAGCTCTGGCATTTATCCTACACAACATTCCTTTCTTTCCTTTGCCGTAACAATTTATAGGGCAGCATATTGAATCTATTTAGATTGTCCCTATTTGTAGACGCCAGCGCGATCCTGTCATTGAGACTTCACACGTCTCTTCTTGTCATCGTGCCAAGATGAAAACATAAATGTATCTATAGAAACACAAACGAGCTGCATATATCATGTCATATGTTTCTGAGAACATGCTTCCTGAAGACACTGCTGCATTTCCACACACAGTGAATATTTACAGCCAAGAAAGTTCACTTTTGTTCATGCTCACCAAGTGTTATGGAAAAAAAAAGAATATACCGAAGTGCATATATATTTACCTTGAATAATTTTAAATGTCTTAATTAAATTAAAGGTGTGCACGGAAGCATAACCTCTAGCTGACCTCGCCTTTGCATCATATCTGGAGGTCTTTCTCTGATATTTTAGCATCACTGTTAGCACAGATTCCACTGTTTGTGACGGCTTCTCCATATACGACAATGAAACAACGTCCTACTTACTGTCCGACTTCATAGAGCTTCGGGGCGGGACACAGCAGATAGTCATTACGCACCGTGCTCGGCTTCTCAGCTGGAAGAAATAAAAAAAAAAGTTTTATTATTAACTTTGCAGATTGTTTAATGAGGTAAGTACGGATTACGGATCGTAACACAGTATCTGTTTATGTATCCGTGCTTGTTCTGTCTACACAGTCAAACATGAAGGAAACCCTCGATCACTACGGTGTAACACAAAAACAGTTAAACTAAACTGTCCCGTTAGAAAGTGTAAACCATCACGAATCCATTTCACCTGCTCTGGTGTGATTTAAAACACAACAGGTCCACTGGAGGACCAAAAACAAGACAACATTTTTGATGGTGGTGGACACAGACCATTGCTCTCTCCTCACCTTCCTGACCGATTGTTCTCTAGTTCTGGTCTACTGGTAACACAAGACGGCAACTGCGTCCAGTACAGGTTGGGTTTGCGGTCTCGCCCAGTATAGTCTCAACAGTGTGCAGCAGAGCAGTAGTTACGTAAGGAGAGCTGGAGAGGGGCAGCATCAATCCAACAGTAAGACAGGTATCTGCTGCTTTGTGAGAGGAGGAACAAAAGCAGCGCTGCCAGAGCCCCACAGGATGACCTCCGCTCATGGTGAACCTGCCAGTTCTGGGGTTCTCTGGCAACCAACAGCCTTCTGTGAGCGTCTGTGTTATCCTCCTAAGACCCGAACTCTTCCACAGCATGCATTTTTAATTTCTCTTTGATATTTGGGCTGATTGGGGCCCGATGAATGTAAAAACAAAGAATTACCAGATTTTTTTTTTTACCTTATTTTTGTTTTTAAGAAAAATGAGAGCCACATATGAGGATATTCGTTTAAAATTTCGATAGAACAGTAGCAGCATGATGTCCTCGTAAGTGGATATCAGGCCCTTGTAGAGCAAAATTGAGTATTTTGGTCTAAATAACCCAAAATGTGATGTCCACATATGTGGACGCAGGTCCTAGGAGGTTAAATAGACCTGTATCTTTCCCATTTGAATAAAAATCAGTGATATTGTCACATTTTGACTGACTTGTGTTAATGAACATTTCTTCTACGCTCAGGATTTTTTATCCTATGAGATTTTGGAACTGGGACTCGATTGGCACAAAATAAAATAAATGACTGGATTATAATCTGAGAGCGTTCCTCAGCACAGGTTGACAAAAACCTGAAGCGTCTCCAGTCACAGAGGTCACTCTGATGATTGAAACTTGTTCCTCCTTTTCTACAGAGGGATCCAACTGGTTTGAGTGAAGCATCTGCTTCACATATGTGCTGTGTTCCATAGCTGCCATGATGCTTGTCCATAATTATAAGGTGCCCCACTGTTAAAAAGGTCTGGACTGAACACATGCAAAAGCCAGTAAGGGAATAAATAGCCCCAAGTGGGCGAATGTGAGACAGCCTAAACTGAGAAAGGACTAACAGGAAGACATCTGCTAATGGCCGCTTCCTAAATCAGATGAATTTATTTTTTAAAGGGAAAAAATATGTTCCAAGTATTTTAGTCAAGTTGAAATGTTGAAAATCAAAAATAACTTGTCAAGGATGGAAGTGTTGTCATTGGCAGTCACCGATCCCACAGATCCCACGGCCAAATGAGAGCTTTAAAAGATTGGCTCTAGGTGCCAAATCCCGTTTGCTTCCTAAAAAAAGGATTTCTTATCAGAACAGACTGCAAGCACAAAATAAGGAGCGCGGTGACCTACTGTACATCCCCCCCTTCCTTCTGCTGAATTCAGATCATTGAGATGAGTGAGATAACAGACATGTCCGGGCCGGGTTTGTTTTGCCATTTCCGACCTCTCAGCGAGATGAAGATTTTCCAACACATACTGTATTCCATGTCTGTGTCGCTCACGTTACGTCCTTAAAAGACAATAAATCCTCATAGTTTTTCCACTATAAATGAACGCACATAAGATCCATTCATAGCAGTGGAGAAAGAGGGTGGAGTGTCTGTTACTGCGAGTGTGGCTCTGGGGAAACCTTTAATCAGAGTGCAGACAGCTATTTCAGGATGCAGCGTACAAAAACGTTAACCACAATTTGCTGAGCTCAGTGCAGATGGAACACTTACTGTTTGCTTTTAGGGCATTGCTGAGATTTTGGGTTAGTCTGCAATTATTATTGCAAGTTTTGGGTTATTTTCCAAATTTTGGGAAGAAAAATGTCCCCAGTGCAGATTCTAAGGTTTGGTGGTTGCTTTGTTCTTTCCCATGTGCACCTTTTGTCCCATCTGCCTCTGCTCTCTTCTCTTTCCCCTCTAACAACAGATGGAAGCCCGTCTCTAAACCCAGTTCTGCTGGAGGTTTCTTCCTATTAAAAGGGAGTTTCTCCTTCCCACTGTCGCCAAGTGCTTGTCCATAAGGGTTCATATTATTGTTGGAGTTTTTCCCCATCACGTACTGGTTTTTCCTCTGCAATATAACGTCCTGTTATTGTTACTGTTATCTGATTACTTTTTCAAGTAACGAGTAATAAGGGATTACTATTGCAAAAAAAGTAATTAGATTACTGTTACTTTCCTGTAAGCACGCTACGTTACTGCGTTACTAAACTGTGATTTTGTTTGTGAGCGACATTCGTGGTAACGGACGTGTGTAGCTCAACAATGGATAATATGTAGAGTGGGAGAGAGAACGACCATGCCGCATTTAAAGCGTGGAAGTAATCACATTACTTCGAGTTTTGATTCCGTAAAAAGTGACAAAGACATTAGCGTCCGCTGTACTCTCTGCGTGGGGAAAAAAACTTCTTTTTACAGCGAAAAAACCCCTAAACTAAACATCGAGCACGCTGCCACGGGAATGTGAACTTCACAGAAAAAACCCCCGGATCCCCCCACTGACATCACCGCTGTGGCGCCAGGCAAACCTCCACTCACCCCACTCCTGATAAACAGGTGACAATAGATTTCAGAGCGACAGGACTTTGATTTTATTTATTTTCTGCTGTTTTACTTGCAACTATTTGAAAGAGTGTAAACACAAAAAAATATTTTACTTTATATGCTGGAATATGCAGAAAATAGGGTTAAATGTTAAAGAATGTCTTCAGGTCAAAGACTGTTGCATATAATTTAATTTCTGCTTGATGCAATGTGCATAAAATTAAAAGATTTAAACTAAAAAAAAACAATTTTTAAAAAGAGGCTTTTTCATGTGATTACAGTGAAGTAATCAGTAATTAGTTACTAATTACTTTTTTCAAGCAATTTGACCAACACTGTTTGTCAGCATATAAATAAAGACGACATTTCAGGAGACGTGACGTGAAAACATGGTCCTGCCGTGTGAGCAACGGGAAGATTCAACTCAATTTAATTTGGAACCCTTTAGTCAGAAGATTGGGAAACATATTTACTGGAAGGAGCAAAGAAATACAGGTCATGCAAAGAAAATATTTCTGTACAAAAAAAGACTGGATGGACAGATTGTGGTAGACAGCCACATGATATTGTCTTCATAAAAAATTCCTTTGCGGGCATGCCGACTTCCTCTTTATGATTTTCGACTTCCCTGGTAGTTTTTTTAAAGCCACGAGCAAAATTTAAACTTACGACACTGTAAAAATACAAATCTGAGCAAATATTTGCAAAAGTTTTAGATGTGAATGTGTTGCGTGAATAACAGGACTGGGCCAATGATCATTTGACAGCTTAGCTGCAACGATTGCTCGGTTGTGCAGGATGTAACGAGCTCGTCAGGACATCATTCTGGTCATTGGTAATCATGATTATATTGGACAATGTGGCTTCAGCAGTTCATTAACGGGGAGTTACTGTCCTATGATTGGTACCCGAGTTGTATATTTAAGAGTCATTTCAAATTATTAATCAATAACTGTGCAGAGTTGAATCCTGCATGCTCACCATCAGTTTACTGCACAGACCAGTCCACTTAAGTCCACCCGAAGGAACACAGTGAGTTATGACATTAAACGACTACATGGTGTATGTATATAAAGCTTTTACTCTGGGTTTTCTCCACTTACTGAAGGTTTGCTGGCCAACTATGAAGCTGCAGACGACGCCCTCATTGCTGCGTCCGAGGGCAAAGCCGTTCCCTCTGAGGACAATATCAAAGGACTCTGTGGAATGTAAACAAACAGCAGACAAGCTCGGAGGAGGAATTTTAAAAGCCTTCGCCTTTCTTCTGATGGCCTCTCGTATGACTTTGCACTACCAACATTAAAGTTTTACTTGTCTGTGAGCAGGCTCGACACAGTTGGAAGGATGTCATTGTTTCATTCAGCACATGTAAAAACAAAAAGATTCCTGTGGAGGATAAATCGACTTGAGTTCCAAAAACTTGATCGGGATTTACTTACGATTCACACAGACACTGGAGGGCTCCACGCTCAGGATCTCTGTGCACGATCTCTTTAATATCTTGAGGATAAGAGGGGAAGGGGACATGAAATGCAAACATTACTGCTTGAGGGCTGAGAATAAATACATCAAGTCCTGGCCGTTATCGACTCTGTCAAGTTTAGAAAACAGATTAGAGTGCAACACCTGAGAAATGTCTTGCTCCTCTGGACCTGCAGGCTAAAGGAGAGCGCTGAATATCAGCGGTGAGGAGAACAGGAGGTAGAACAGCAGCTGTGTCAGCTTTTATGGGAAAATTATGCAAGACTATTACTGTTCCTCACTTCGATTAAAAACCTCGGGGATCCTGCATTACCATATAAAGAGCCTGTGTGAGCCCACTGTCATGGAGCCGCACTATCGGCTATGATTCAATAAATCAACAAAGGACAAACTATGCAAATCCCAGTACACAGTCAGTAAAAAGAAGCATATTAACTGCAATATAGGACACTTGAACCTTTCATTTGATGTTGGGTTAAACTTCAATCTGAGAAGAGGAAGACGGAAGTGTTTACAGCAGCCTTATTAAATATGACGGTTTGATATGGAATTGTTAAAAGGGGAGAGGGTTGTAGATGACAGCTGGGAGGGAAAAGGATCTGCTGCTGTTCCTCTGTGCCACTATTTTCCCGGTCTAATTACTTCGTTGGCAGTGCGATAGAGAAAAAAAAAAGAAGGGGGAAATAAAAAAAAACAACAACTGACTGTTTGCCTCCCTAAGCTTAAAATAATGGGAGGACCTCAGGAATTACACTGTTTTTCCATCTAGTGAAATTTTCCACTTGAAGAAATTCCATCTCACACATACAGAAAAATTTCACTCTTAAAGAAAATTTGGTAAATTGTTTGAGTTACAGGATCCACAAACTACATCCTCGGTGTTTTGAAGATATTAAAATATAAGCTTTGAATGCTGAGATTAGAGGCCTCCGTTTGCTTCAACTCAAACAGCAGCTATTCATTTCTCTGGGATCTAGTGACAAACATTATTTACGGGCTGCAGAGGGAAAAGGAGGCAGACGTCCAAATACCCAAAGTCATCCAAATATCTCAGCCAGTGTTGTAACTGGCGGGGGTTTCTGCAAGGATGAGGCTAGTCTAATCACTTTCTGGAAATAATTAAGTGAAAAGGTTCATATGGCAATGAACTCTTTGTCATATGCATTATTTTGCAGTGAAGTGCCACAAGATAACAACTAATGGTGCAGAGTTTAACAGTCCAGTAGCAAAGGAAGTTACTGATAGCAGTTGAATTTGGGGCTTTCCCAAAAGGCCTGCAGCTCAGACAACAAAGGGCCAGTGCAGAAGAAATAAACGAGGGTGCAGAAACCCAACTTTGCTGAGCTTTTTCCTGCGAGTTTTGTCATGCTGGTCACAGAGGCGGGGTGGATCCTGCAGCAAAAGGCTGCACAGATGATCTCAAATCCTCAAAATCCAACAGTGAAGCAAGAAGGCCAACTAGTCAGGAATCCAGTATTAGTAATCAGAGAGGAATGCTCCTCGTTTCATTTGGATGCTGGAAGCGTCACTGCACTCAGCTCCTCTTCTGAGGGGACGAGCTTTTTTGTTGTTGTCCTGGACTTTCTCAGACAGGCTTTCAGACGCTTTGGATAACGGTTGGAGTGTCTCGAGACCACAAAAAACACGCACATGTGCCTTTAGTGGCAAGAGTGCCCTGTGAACAAAGCTCTCTTTCTGATAGAATAAACAGACTGAAGCATTTTCTTCAAAATATCAGTAATCATGTTCACCCTTCACCCCAAAGTCTTTTATCTTCTGATCTTAACTGTTACAAACTGGGTGTCTGTACTTCTGACAGTTGATAGTATTCTTGGACTTACACATGAGAACATTTTCATCTTTGTGGTTACTCACACACACACAATAGTTCAACAACAATTACAGCTGCTTTCAATGAATCGTGGCTGCACATGCGCGAGCGAGACTCTGCTAACAGCAGCTGCAGTGCTTAAATTAAAAGCTTTACATGTTTCTGTGTCTAAATAAACTATAAAATTAACACATTTATAAAGAACTGGCATGAAGTATCTCCGTCTTACCTGTTTATTTTTGCATTCACAAGACAAAGGTAGAAAGCAGCACTTTCCTGTAAATCACAGTCGTTTTAAAAGTAGAGCCATCAATCATAGCTCGTGGTTCTTTGCATCACACAGAAACAAGTCGCACCCTTTGGCTTTGTGTGCTTCCAGCTGCATGTCTGACAGCAACATTTAGCTCTGCTCTTTTCCTAAACACTGCTGGCCTTTTCAGCTCATGTAAGTCCAGCTCGGGTCAGAGTGCTCTGCAGGACTCTGGGCTCAGACTCATGTGAAAATGTTGCCATACAAACCCCCACCTTGGCTGACAGCATTCAGGCTAAAAGCTGCAGCACATGGAAAGTATAACTAACTGGCTGGCAGAGGATGAGGCGGCTGTTTGTGAACGTTATTTAAACACTGTTTAAGGGACTCTCGCTCTCTGAGGGCGACTCGCTGATTTCTGTGTCGCACTGGTGGCTTACACCAGCTTTTATTTTGAAAAATCATCTAAAAAAATGAGAATTAGCTCTACTGAAGCCCTGCTGCTGCACTCGCGCCTTGTGACACAATAAAAAACACAGCGTGAAGCGGATGCTATATGGACAGTGACTACTTGTTCCCATCACAGCGTGTAATTTGCGACAGAGTGGCTAAGACATTTCCGTCTTTGTGTGCAAAATGAGGACACAACGACCAGTTATTTCCACAGACATTTTCCAAACAGCGTAGCAGGAAGTCCACTGAGGTTTTGCTCTAATTTGTGAGAGATGCCAACGAAGCCAAAGGAAACAACTTTACTCAATTGCTGAATTGACAAACAGCGTGCACTATGTTAGCAGCTGAGCTGTGCCTGCATACGGAGAAGAGAGGTTTAGCTGAAACCCACAGCTTGTTAGTCTACAGCACGAACGACAAAGCTACCTCACGAAGACACAAAAAAAAGAGACGTCAGGCAAACTTACAGAGTTGATAATGCCTTTGAGAGCGTGGAAGCCATCTTTGACAGGAAACACATGGTCTTTGGTGTCCGCAATTTCAGCAAGCTGTTGGTATCACGAAAGAATGGAGTAAACAGGGAGCAGTGCTGATTTAACACGGCTTTCTTCTTTTTCTCTTTTCCTCTTTATGACTGAGCTCTGTCTTTCCCTTCATATTATGGGCAGGAGGAGACAAACAGATGGCATGACTGTGGCAAACACTTTGCTCAACTATAAAAAAAAAAATTGCAGCACAAATTGGGAGCAACATTGCCATTGTTTTTGACTTAAGTTCTCATCAAAGGATCGGTTACCAATGGTTACAAGGGACAGGCCACCATGTTGGAAGAGTGACAGTAAAAGTGCAGACAGCACTGAGCATCGGTGACATTAGAGGGAAGAAATTCTTGACGTCACTTTACGATATGAGCACAAACTCATCATTTGTTACGGAGACAAATAATAAATACAATAAAAATAGTGTGAACGGTGTGAGGAGCCAATAACCGATTTCACAGCCAACAGAAATGGTGCTTTTACTCCACAGTTTCTAATGACAACAAATGCTCACAGTAAGCCTTAATAGTTACACTCCTGTGGTCTCTGTACTGCTTAATATAATCTCAGGCGACACGCTAAATCAACCTTAAAGAATTCGCTATTCTGGCTTAATAGTATAAACGCACTTTAACTATTCCCGTATGATCACACGTTCATTTACTGTGTATTAGTTTATTTTCTGGTCATATCGCTAGTATCAAGTATTTGTAATGTAATTAACCTCAATTTAATGTTATTTTAAAGTTCAGAGTGGTTTAAATTTCCACGCATTCTTTAATGTTGTGAAAAACAAACACACGATGAACCAAAAATATTAGTGTGCACCCTCTTTATGCACCCTCTCATTCCATTTCAAAAGGAAGCTTGTCCAAAAATAAAAAGTATGAAAAGTAATAACTGATCATGCGATCTAAAAAAAGAGTAAATGTTTAAATATCATGTCCTAGAAAGTCATGTACAGCATTCCAACTTATTTTGGGAAAATAATGACCGACCACTGGGAATGAAACTAATATTAT
Source organism: Simochromis diagramma (assembly GCF_900408965.1). Classification (NCBI taxonomy): domain Eukaryota; kingdom Metazoa; phylum Chordata; class Actinopteri; order Cichliformes; family Cichlidae; genus Simochromis; species Simochromis diagramma. The sequence continues at coordinate 2,148,571 of NW_024387285.1, read as the reverse complement.
CCTGTAAGACCCAAAGCAACAAAAAACAGGCAGAAAATTCTGATTTTTTGGAAATGAGATTATAACAAAATCCAAATTTTGTTTTTGCTATATCGTGCTCTGTATGATATACTTTTATTATATATTTTTTGTATCACATTTGATATTTTGGACGTTTTTGGCAACTTTTTGTTGTCAATGTTAATTTTAAAAAAAACAAACAAAACAAAAAAAGAGTTTTGTCCATAACATTTTGAGATTATGGCAAGTGTTGATCATTTTGATGAGATACAGGTCTCAGAAACTCATCTATCAAATATGCTACAAATGGCAGTGTAGGGTTAAGATCAACACCTGAAAAGCGAGAGTGATTTAAGGTGAGAGAACTGGTCACACGTACGGGTGCAAGAAAAAAGCTTTGGATTAGACGGATTTCTGCACAGATTATTCATGAATTGTTTGGGTTTGTTTTTTTTTTAAATCTAATTCACAATAACATGCTGCAGGCTGGAAAAAAAAGGTGAACCTTTATGCTTACAAGTTCTCCACAAGCTGCTTGGACTGAGGTGTTCCTAATAATCACAGGCATACAAAGTCTGGTTACTTTTCTTGAGAATAGCTGGGTGGCAAAAACTAAGCTTTGATTACAGCAGCTTTCACAAAAGCACCACGGAGATGCGAGAAGCTGGAAAAGTCTACAGAGGAATTTCTAATGAAGCGAGTGTTTATTAATACAAACATAAAGTGTCTACAAATGGAAGAAATCCAGCGACACTGCTGCTGTTAGCAGTGGCGATCCTGAACAAACCAAACACTATAAGTTCAGTCATGAACCGAGGGGTTGTGTCTGCAGTAACTGACACAGACCAAAGGAAGCTTTGCAAATAAATACTGCAGCATCTCAAGTTTCAACAAATGAGACTAAAGCTGGGCTTTCCTGTACAGTGGAGGACTAGAGGAAGTGCGCTCTGCATGACAGAGGCAGCATCATGGTTTGGTTTTGCTGCGTCCTCCTGCTCCTTGAAATCGATGTGTAAACACTGAATTTACAATTTGATCGAGCTGACAGGGATGAAGACATCCCAGAAATATGGCTCCAGGTCCAAAGCTCCTCCACATCATCAAGTAGTTATATGAAGCATTCAGAAAGGCAGAAAAAGCACAACTATTTACATGTTAGAAGTATTTTCAGCTGGTGTTTGTCTATAATAACAGAAGAAGAATCAACAACATTTTAAGAGTAATCGATGCAGAAATCCTGGAAATTCCAAAGACTTCATATGTTCCCTCAACTGTACATCCGGTGTTCCCGGCATGAACTCAAGCTTTATGTCACGAAGACTCTGTTCTCTGCTTTAATGTAAATTATTATTATTTTTTCCAGCCATCTTCAAGCCTTTAAAAGGTGAAAGTTTGACAGCGAGAACATGTTTGGGTGTCCTACTACTTCACTTGGTTTTTCCGCACAGGTAAAAGCACTGATGATGTTTACCTTTTCCTGACACTCTTCCAACACGCCAATGTGTCTTACACCAGAACCGGAATCACTGAGCACACATTCAGCGACAGACTCGTCTTATGTTTAGATTAAGACTAAAGCCCTCTTACCTGCTGCTCATCAAAGTCTTTGATACCCACACAGTAAACACGAGCGCCATATTTCCTCGCTTCGTCAGCCTGCAGTTCAAATAAATGCGTGGATGATGTGCAACAGGTTGAAATTTAAAAAAAGAAAAAGAAAAAACATCATGAAACAGAGTGCAAATAAACAGATGAACAGATACTTCTGCAAATGAATAAGTTAAAAAAAAAAAGGTTTTTATTTTCTGAATGAGGAAAAATGCAGAGTTTAATTTTAAACTACGCTGAGGTAAGAAAGCAAGGGAAGGGGGGAGATAAGCTACATTTAGAGCTGTGGTCAGAATGAAAATCACCTGCTTCACAGTCAGTTCGTGAACATAAACTGCAAGCTTCCCGTCTGTCAGAGCCAGGATGATGCTGGAGGACTTGAGCGACTGTTGCTTTATCTGCTCGTTGGCCTGCAAAACCAGATTGGTGACGAGCATTTTATCAGATTTGTGTTTTACGATTACTTTACAAAGTAAAAGGAGAGAAAACGAACCTGTTCGATTCCCTTGTGCATATACGTTTCACCTGCTGGAGTCACATCTTTCAGAAGCCGCAGACCTTCTTCAATCTCGTGTCTAAAAATGTTGACGATATAAAGAAACGCTTAGCGGCTCACGCCACGTGTTGACACCGAATCACATTTCAGCGTGTTCTCTGGCAGCACTGATGTGTAAAATGTCTTTACAGCAGCTACATGATGACACTCACTATTCTGACCAACATCGGCTTTGTTGACTGCAATATCATCATTACAGTTACGCTACTGTTCTTGTTCTTCGCATCAGTTTTGCTGTTTGGCTTAATGTTCAAAGATAACAAAGACACTTCCAACATCTTTAAAAACCACTTATTTTATTCTTCATAATAACAACTCTCAGCATCAGCCATGTTCCAAAATGTTTCCAGTGCAGATGCCAGTGTCTTTTCACGTCATCTGTGCATCCCCTGTTTTCTTAATCTGATATTAATAAGTATTAAAAAGTTTCACTTTCCAGAAATAAGACACATCACACTTTTGTCTAAAGTGTTATTTATGTCATTTTTAAAAATAGTGCTAAATTTAGATATGATTTAGATGACAGTGCAGATAAAAATACGACAGTAAACCACTTGCCAAATTATTTATACCCTAAAGTGGTAAAAACCAAAAAATAAAAGACACTTAAAAATGCTTTTATTATTATTTGTCAAAGTATTTAATATTAATTTAAAGAATTGGAATTCAGATCAATAAACATTTTTCCTTTTCTTGGGTGAAAATGTTAAATCAGTAGTTATCATGCAGATCATTGATCCTCACATTTAAGCTTTTTAGGATGATGAAAATGTGAAAATGCTCGATTCCAACATTAATATATAAAACCCTTCTGCAATTTTAATTAAAAAAGAAGCAGTTATGCATGAAGTTACAGTTACCACTTCATGCATAATGCACCTTATATATGTATTTACATGTGCATTTACATATATATACACATATATATTAGGGGTGCAACGATACACAAAATTCACAGTTCGGTTCGATACTTTGGTGTCACGGTTCGATATTTTTTCGATACAAAAAAAGTTCATGCCTTTTTAATTTGTCATTTATTAAAATTATAAATATATATTTTACTCAAAAGTACAGTTTTTAAATTTAATGTTGCTGAAACAACAAAGGAATAAAATAATCTATCTGATGGAGAAATCACTCATCTTTGGAAAAGAGAGTTTATTACAGAGAAATGGCTCTTTCCAAAATAAAAGCTATACTATACGCTTCTTCTGGGCTATATTCTCAGCAGCATATTAAACATATCAGGTCCCCATAAGGAGAATCCTGTGCTAACGGCTGTCTAAATGACTCGGGTAAAGTTTGTAGCATGCGTGCTTGTTGTTTTTGTCTGCTTCCACTTGTCTTTGCACTAGGATGCTGTCGGCATAAATGTGCAGTCATATTCGTTGTGTTCCCACTAGTGCTGTCAGCGTTAATCTGAAATGACGTTAACGCCACAACACGGCAAATCTCCGTTAACGAGCTACCACTGATTGCCCCGTGCGTGGGGCTGGACGGCGTCAACACGTTAACGAGCTAACTGCGCTAACGCACTAGTTCCCACCCATGTAATTGAGCACTGCGTGGCACATCCGACATACTGTTTTACTTTAGTCCATGACTCGCTTACCTTCAGGGTCATACGTCACATGAAGACCAAAATAGTTCCAAAGGCCAGATCTGAATGAGGGTGGGGGAGCTTCAATTTGCCATCTTGCAACGAGCTTAGCTTCTGTCTTGCTAGCTTGTGCTGCTCTCAGTGGATCTGCGCTCGACAGTGCAGCCTAGGCAGAGTAGTCGAACGCAGATTCACTGAGCTCTCAACACAGACAGCATCGTCAGAAGAAAAGTTGATAAAATAAATTAAACATTTTGTATTGTTCGCTACATATGCGTACCGAACCGAAAGCACTGAACGGTATCGTTGCACCCCTAACATATATATATATATGTGTGTGTGTGTGTGTGTGTGTGTGTATTTAGTGAGTACAGTGTATGTGTATTTGCATATACATGTCTGTGTGCCATTTAGGGTTCACTCTGGTACCTTTCTCCAGTCAGAGGCAGCAGGACTTTGGCTTGGGCAGAGAAAACGATGAACGAGACTCTCATTCTCGGACTGAAAAACAGAAGGACAGGGATTCGTTTTAAATAAACAAACAGAAGCAATACTCTAAATGTCTCATTTAGTTGCTTGTTTTAAATAATAACAACTAAAATAACCCTGTAATATGACACGTTTTATTATCCTGTACAAAAATCTGCACTTCTGTCCTTTGTTGTCTTTACCAAACGATCGCGGCCACAATCAAACACGTGAAGTTCTCAGACTAGCTGGGAATGTGTCAGTGTGACAGACAGTGTTATATAAAGCTTTTACATCAGTTCAGTTCAGTTAAAGGGAATTAAAGACGCATTAATAATGAACCAAACAGAAGGGGCTCTTTTAATGTCAACTAATATTAGTGGATGACTTAAAGCAGCTTCTGTGGGACTGAGGAAGTGATTAATAAGACAGGAAACATGTTGTGGTAATGAGTCACGCATAAACACACGAACAAACACACACGCGCACACATACACAGGCGCAAATATAGTATAGAATCTATATATTTTGTACCTGTGACTTTTTAAGGGTGTTAAACGACACGTTGGACACTTTGATGTGTGTCTGACCAAACAGTGTGGCGTCAAGTGTTCGCAGTACAGCCAGCGCTGTTTACATTCAGTACCGCTCTGTCATCTCCGAGCACTCGCTCGCCGCCTCATGAATTATTAATAATTAATTTTTTTAAACAAACATGGCTGGTTTCTGAGTCCTGTACACACCGACGCAGGGACGAAGACATGGCTATGGTGACATTCCCCAAAACTGGGGGTAATAAAATTACATTAGAACTGTAATAAAAGCCATAAAATGAGAAATGAATGAAATAGAATATATAAAATTACACATTTTCATATATAGATATAAGCTCTGACTAAGCTGGATTTAAAAAATGACAAGATCTGATGAGTACTGGGGGAATTATTTAGTTTTAATATTATAAAACAATGATTTCTCAATACTTTTATTTAAGCCAACATAAACTACAAGTGCATTTCTTCAGTAAGGTTTCACTATAAAATTCAGTTAACAAACTAAAATCCAAAGAAGCTCTAAGTAACCAGCAGCAGGGCGTGACACACTTTCACTCGTCCTCACTAGAATACCGAAATCAATCACAAGGGCGTGATGGGTCGTCGGTTAAAAGGAGCACGAAATATTGAGCAGGCAAATTAAATATACACTAAACCTTTAGAGAACATCTACAAGGGATTTTTTATTTTAAAAATACTAGTGACGAAACAAATATTTCTGCCAACAGCCACCTAAAAATATGATTACAAGGAAGTGGGTTTGAGAAGTGACCGCACTGAGAGACTTTCATGCTAAAGGTGGCGTTCACTGTAACACATTTTCCTGTTAAATTAAAATAAAGAAGTGCTGGAAAAATAGACGCGTCAGCGTGAGGCTGGTGTCCTACGGTTTAACTTTTCGAGCATCAAGTGTTTGATGGTGTAAAAAAGACCAGACCACAGACAAACTGCGAAGCGTCCAAGTCAACTGAAAGACAGAATCCTCTTACACTGCAAGCTTGACCTTAACGTTTTTATCCTGCGCGATCATAAAGGTAACAGCGACGCGGTCGTCCTCGTCATATGTGGATTCCAATCAGCGACACAATTTAGGGTGAAAAACATCGTGTAACCATGAAATCACAGGATGCTATAAGTAACTAAAGTAAAGATACTTCTGCGTCGCTTAAACAATACTCTGGTGAATACTCGATTACATGCACTCGGTTACTTCACACCTCTGCTACAGACAGAAAGCACACGGATGCCATCCCACAGAGCGAGTTAAACTTCAGATAATTAAGTGTTTCCTTCAGAGATCCGAAGCCTTCAGAGCATAAGGAGAGGTGCTGATATTTCTCACCCACATGACACATGGCCCAGTCGCGATCCTCCCCCGCAAAAATAGCACAATCTTTAAGCCACACGGCCAGATTTGGCAGGGAGCGGTAGCAGCCGTATACATCCACATCCTGTCTGCAAGTTTCGGGACTCATATGTGGACTAAAAACTAACCGCACGCAAGTCACGGATGAGAAATCGTGGGTGGTGACTTAACGTCGAACTTTAGGTTTTAACTGGAGCTTAAGATGTTATTTGTTACCTCTTTAGCAGTACTGGGATCTTTTCTTATTTCTAAGAAAGACTTGGGATAAAGACGCAGTTGATGCCAAGGACAAATCAGAGGGTGGTGTTGGGTTTTTTTTTTCTTTGAGAATGGTGGAGAGGGGGGTGATGAAGTAGTCCAGTTTGCTCCACATGGCGGAACAGAAGTGCTCTTGGTGAGCGAGCATTGTTTAGCAGATTGTCCTCATCGCCTTCCAGTGTTCTTTTGCTTTACTGTACATTGTCTGCCTGTCAGCCGTTCTGTGGTGGAAGCAGGGGATAAGTGTGGAGCCGGACCCCCCCTGGTGCAAATGGCCATTCTCACAGCCCAGAAGACTGCTCCTCTCTGCCACCCACTCCCACCTGGTGCCTTTGCTATTTTCTTCAACCAACCACTTCATTCTGGCTGGGTCGCTACCGTCTGTACTGTGCTGGCAGGCGCCGTTTGACTCAAACGTTATGCAAGCTGAACGTTTCAAGCCGGTTTCTGCCGTTTTGTCTTTTTAATGAATTATGTGCAAGACGGATGCCGTAGATTCTGCACAATGATAGTTTGTAAAACAGGTGGGAAGTCATTTAAATCTGTGCAACTGGCTGGAAGTAACGGTGTGAGCGCTTGAGTGATAGACATTTATCCCATAAAACCGCCATGCTGATGTCAAACAGATGTAAAACAGAAGAAAAGGCCTTCTTCCATTTTCCCCAACTTATTCCTCTTTCTTTTTAAACATCCGTGAGATATGAGAAAGCAGGAAAATATCATACTTGCCTCACAAACCGGTCAGTAAGGTTCTTCACAAAGGAATATATCTCACGCCAGTCATTAGCAACGCTTCCAGACCTGAAAACAAGAAAACAACAGTCAGCTCACAGCTCATCAGTTGCAGCAGATTGTGTGCTGGGGAGTAAAATACTGTACAGTATTTGTGCTTTGTACCACAACCACAGTTGGACATTTAACACCAGCCACATGCTGGATAATTGTGCAAAGTCTGTGTACTACAGCAGCCACTTCAGCTGTTAGAATCCTCGAACGTTCACACGAGGCTTGCCTCTCTACAAATGTACTTGGCCAACAGATCTGAAATTTAACAGGAAGTTACCGGGTAGAGGTTGAAGCAACAGAATGCAGTTTAACTTAATCCAGTTAATTTGTGCAGTTTAGTAACGCGGGAGTTCTCCGATGTCTGACAGGCCCACTTCTGCAACCTTTCGTTACACAGACGAGCTCTACAAGAAGTGCAGAGAAAGATGGAATAAGGTGCAAGTGCTTGTTCTACTGTCTTTGTCTCATTAAAACTAATTAAGAGTTGGTAATTGCTAAAAACGACACATAAATTTTCCAAGGTGGGTGTGAACCTATAGCCCTTGGCCCCTCTCACCCCTCAGTAAGTCGGTCTGACCACAATGAACGAAGTGTGTAAAATGTGCCCTTGATGTAACGACAAAGAGGTAATTAAACCAATAATTACAATTCTATGTATGTACGGAGAACATAAAAAAGAAGAGTTTGACCGTTAGGAGGCTCATCTTTCATGCCACCTCTTTCTCCTCCCTGCTGCCCATAGACAAGGTCACACAGCGGAGGAAAGAGGCAAGAATAAAGAAGAGTTTTACTCTACTTTGACAACGCTGGTGACTCTGCATATATTTAAGTGAGTTCTTTGTGGCTAAACATTGGTTTAATAGTTAAAGGGATGAGAATCACCTCTGGAGGATCTCAATGTCATCATCTTTGTTCAGTGCGATGCTTGGGTTTAATAACTCATAACTGGCTTGAGAAAACAAACATGTTGGTTTTTGGTTTTATAAAAATTATAATGAGCAATTTTGAATCTTTATTTGCATGAAGCTCCCAACTTAATCTACTTATGTGTTCATAACAATAAAGACATCTTATTCTGAGTGTTTTCTGCTTCGTGCATTAACATTTGGGTTTGCTCTTATAACCTGGTGCCAAATTTCACAAGATTAATTTGGTTTCAGTCATTATGCAAATGTGCTGTTTATAAGATTTGGGGAAACCTGCAGTCAGCTGAGACTGAAGAAGTCACCTGGATGAGTGACGAAACGTTTCTCCCACAAAACGCTGCGTCCAGATGAACAGAATCAACTTTTGGGATTTACTAACCTGGATGATTGAGCGTGCATCAAGACAAAGAATAAAGTAACTTAACGTTATAACTCATCAGGACCTGCACAATACTGTCATGCAACAAAACTCAAAAAAGTGAGATGTTTTATCTTGGGTCGAGCTTTTAAACCAGCTAACCCTGCTTTTTCACCGAATACCCAAATCAGTAATTTCCATCTACTGTTTGCTCTTCCTGTGATATGGAGTCTAACTAGCGAGCGCTGCAGAGTCATTAGCTGATAGTATCTCCTCCTTCAACCTGTTTTGATTAGCTGGTGTGTTGTTGCATCTCCAAAAGCAAGAATTTTCTTGCTTTTGGAGTTTGCAGAGGTCGCTCTCATAGTGTTGCGCTATCCTCCAGTTTAAATAAACTATCTCAGAATGATTTAACAGGCTGGAAATACTTGAATTTTATGTTCATAAATCTTTAAGGCTAATAAAGCTCCAGGTGGAGTGTGCTCTATCCACTGTTAGAAACCATTTCAATCAGTGTTTGCTTTTCTTTGACGTCACACTGAGGATGTACAGGTTGGTTGCCAAGTGTGAATGGAAAAAGATGACAAGTGAAGCTAAAAAGTGAAGCTAGTGCAGAAGTGCCCAACCTATCTAATGGCCTGCTGGAAGTCTATGGGAAAGTAGCTCTCAGTTCTCTTGCTCTGTACTTTCAGTAAACACTTTCCCGATGGGTTTTTGGACTCAACTGCTAGTTTATAAAACAACAGGAAGCTCACTTGTAAATGTTGGTTCCCTAATAGAGTCCAAAAGGATTATGATTTGTGTTACTGTGTGACTGACAGATGCTCTGAAAAGGGTTTTGAAAGAAAAAGGTAAGGCAGTGATTGCTGCCGCAAACATTACAGCACAGTCTTATCAGTTCAACCAGGAAATCCTGAAGTAGAGCCATCATAGCTGCAGAGATAAAGTAAACTTAGAGATGCTGCAAGCTGACAAGTAACAAACAGTAAAGTTCAGACCTGTTACATTTAAACTTGCATTTGTAAATCCAACGCATTTGGCAAATTTATAAAAAAGAAATGCTGAACAAGCAAAGATGTGTGCACGCTGACATAATTGTGCCAAAAAACCTTGGTCATCATCCTGTAATTATGCAATTTTATCCAGGGCAGGGTAGGTCAAACACAAAAGGGCCAGGCGAGCAGTGTTTCAACTCAGCACGGTGGCACATGTCCAAGCCGTGGGAGGGTGGGATTAAAAACAGTTGCTGTCAAGGCTGTAAACTCTCCTTCGTATACAGGAGGTCTTTTTGCATGGCACTACTTCTGCAAAGCAGTTTTGCTGAACTGAATGTGGCTGTGAAGTCTCTGCATGTGTGATGTCTGCAGCAGGGCTGTGAGAGTGCGAAACACAGGAAGTAATGCAGCATCAACATCTGCTCGAAGCTGCTTGCGCTGGGTTTGTCGGTGCACCATAAGGGTGGTTTCAATGGTATTCGAGGATTAGAAGCTTATATGTGTAAAACTCACACTAGTTAATGCTTTCACATAAAAAAAGACTTAAGTCAAGACTTTAATCAATGATTAAAAGACTTTAATTAATTGATTAGAAGATGCTCTGCTGTCATGTCAGATAGCTGTTGCTATGGATACTGAAACAATGAAACAATACCGCAACAGTTGAGAAACCTTCAATCTTCCTCTTCTCAACATTTCAGCATTTCCCAGAATGATAACATTATAAAAAAGCCCATGACATGTTACTGACCTGTTACCAACTGTGCTCTTTAAACATACCATAAATATTATGGTTGAAGTCTGGTTAACGTTCAGGGTGCGAAAGATGAGGTCACGGTAACGCTTGTGTGGTGGTACGAGTTTGTCACAGTAGTCGCTTCACCACATGCAACCACGAAGCACAGCAGTACACCACGTAACCAAGACACAGCCCAAGAGTATCATTCACTTGAGCGGTCACAGCCCCGGCTTGATCTCGAGTTCACTTGTAGTTCTTTTCAAATATCTGACCTTAGCCTCGAACATTTATCAAAGCTTTTTTTACAGCCGAGCAGCTAAACAGAGACCTTTTTCAAGCCATGTCATGAAATCTCCAGAGACATAAACTGTAAGCTGCCAGTGCATTATAATCATCATCTGCTGTTTTTAATCCATCCAAAGTTCCTGCAGCTGCAGACCAACTGAAGGCTCTACATTACATTACAAGGCAATCCCAATTTCCATTTCCACTTTTTAGTTACAGCTAACACTAAAGCTTCACTGAAAACTAACAGGAGATTAGACATGCAGCTGACAACGAGCCAGCTAAACAACAACAGCTGGTTATAAGGTGAAATTATGTCAGCTGAGTCTAAATGCCAGTAAATGACTATTACATCCTCACATTGTATGAGAGTTTATTCGCTAAGTATCCGAGTCCAATACTTCAGAAAAGCCGGCTCACAGTCACTGACAGAAAAGTTCAGGATATTCACAACATCTCACCTCAGTATCAATTCAATTTTATTTATACAGCACCAAATCACAACAACAGTCGCCTCAAGGCGCTTTATTTTGTAAGGTAGACCAACGATCATATGACCCCTTATGAGCAATCACTTTGGCGACATAAAACTCCCTTTTAACAGGAAGAAACCTCCGGCAGAACCAGGCTCAGGGAGGGGCGGGGCCATCTGCTGCGACCGGTTGGGGAGAGAGAAGGAAGACAGGATAAAGACATGCTGTGGAGGAGAGCCTGATATAATAACAAGTATGATTGAGTGCAGAGAGGTCTATTAACACACAGTGAGTGAGAAAGGTGACTGAGGGAGAAATACATGGTGCATCATGGGAATTCCCCAGCAGCCTAGACCTATTGCAGCATAACTAAGGGAGGATTCAGGGTCACCTGATCCAGCCCTAACTATATGCTTTAGCAAAAAGGAAAGTTTGAAGCCTAATCTTAAAACCTGAATCATTGGATGAAAGTGAGCTCCACTGACTTCTTTCACAAAGCTTTACCTATTTGCATATTACAGTTTTGCATATTGACAGACGAAACAAACAGCAGACTGACAGTCACTACAGTTGACTGGGGGTCAGAGATGCTTGTCCTACAGTGACCACCATAACTAGGATTATGTACTTGAATTGGGAGGTGGAAGAAAACACAACTTATTGATTGCAATCTGCAAACCTCTGATATCTAGCAATGAGATTTTACACACTGCCTAATTTTTAAGGTACCCAAAACCCTGTGATGCAGCAGCTACAGAAATTGGTGAAGTTACTAATCTATCATCCTTTGTCGTGCTGTAATTCATGTGATACATCATTTAAACTGTTGTGCAATTTGCCTTGCATAACTATGTACATGACTCTTAAGCTGCAGTTAGGGCTGACATATTTGCTGTTGTGAGAATGAACGGGATGCTAACACAGTAAATATAACCTTTTATACTTCCCCGACTTGCTGTAGTCTTCTCCTAAATGTATCAAGAAAATAAAGACTGTTATACTTCTGGAAAAAGAAAATGTGATACTGAAGAAGGTTTTATCACACTAGTAAATTCCTGCCAGGATCTCACTGATGGTTTTTTTTGAGATATCAGTAGACCTGAACACAGACTGGTGCCGGCAGCTTATTCACTTTGAATATGAACCAGTCTCCACTTTCACCAGATTACAAAGAATTTAAAAGATAGCCAGCTAGCCATAACAACACCAAAGTAAGCAAGTGCCAGGAGTGATCAGTTTGCACGCTGCCACGCACATTCCTTCTTTGTACTGTGAGTTTTGGCAAATGAAACTTGTTATCACCTTCAGTGATAAAGTCTTTTACATGCACAGCTTTAAGCGCTCTAGCAAAACAACAGTACGTTCAAAGCTCAGGGAAGCTTCATTAGAGCTGACTGTATCCATCAGTCGCTTCACACACACAAACATCAGCAACTTCAGCATCACTTCACAGTTGATTATTGTGCTTCAGTTGTATAGTTAACTATAACATGTCAATTCATTTTTATCACAACTCGCTGGCTTTTAAAGTGGTTTAGTTTGTTACGTTTCCCTCCCCCCTGTCCAACCCCACTTCTGTAACAACACATTTTTACCCCAGTCAGCCACATCAGCATGACTGGGGTCTGCCACTGATGTCAACAGATGGGATTCAGGCAGAGGCGCAGTTCAGGCCAGGCCACTCCAAACTGCACGTTTGGATGTTAAAACTTAGACTTCATCGCCTGCAAAAACTGCCAACTCTAACATGGAAATCCATGTGACCCCCTTGGGAAATAAGAAATCCGCTAAAACTGACATTCAGAAGCAAAACAGCATCACATATAAGTAGATTTATTTATTTATTTTTTAATGTGAAAAATAATTGGTAAATAAATGGAATGAGTAGAGTGTATAAAGTTTTCAGTGAAACTAAAGTCGAGAAGCAGGCACCAAGTGGGCCCCATCAGACTTTAAACAACCCTTTGCCCCCCCTTTAGGTAAGGCCCTGGCCGTAGCACTTCATCTCCATAACGCAGCAGACCTGAGTGGTTTTTCGGCCAGTAACAGTAACCCAATGTAAACCTTATAGTGCCACAAATTTATACACAGTCTGCATAAGATACAGGATATGTTGAAAACGCATATTCCTAATCAGGTCGCAGATAATCTGTCCACCCTAACCAAACTATCCCCCCAACATCCCAGGGGTGCACCGGCTCGTCCTCCTCCAAAGGCAAACACAGAAGTCCATAACAAAAAGCAGTTAGCATGCTGCTGCAGCGCGATCACACAGGAGTCATCTAAAGTTCACCAGCTCTGCCTGCAGTTTTCACTTACTTGTCTAAAACAAAGTAGAGGTCGTACGCCCCGTGACAGGACGCTTCTTCTGCCCAGCAGGACGAGGCGAACAACCCGAGCAGGAGCACCGCGACCGCCGCCGAAGTCCAGCCGCTCTGTCCGCGCACAAGTTTCTCCTCCGCGGCAAAGTAACGTGACAACTTTTCCCGCATGTTTGCCACACAGAGAAACGATAAGGAGTCGCTGCTCGTTGAGAAAAATCAAAGTTTAGATGAGTTTTCGGGGAGGAGGAGCTGCATGTCAGACTTCTTCCAAAACAACCAAGTTAACAATTTGAGCAACAAAATCAAGGAAATCGCCGTCACGTCACGTCACGTCACCGATGAAGTTTCTACATCGTTGTGACTCACTGCTCACTCACATCCTCAATAAAATCAAACCTGGCGAAAAACACGCAAAACCCCAGACGGAAGAAACCCAAAAAATATCAGCTTTTCGCAAACTTCACCGAGACAAACTGTGAGAACTTTGAGCTTCCTTCAAGGGCTGCTCAAAACTCGTACTGCTGAGTGCTGTAGGCGTAGCTTTGGTACAAAACTAATCGCTTCTTTTAAAGTTCCTGCTTCGTTTTACAGATGTGCCCAGAAAAGAGCTCGTTTTGAATTTAACAAAGCTGGTAAATGGAGAGAAAGGTGTTTAATAAGCACACAATAGATGCTTTATTACGTGGTGGAAAGGACTGTTACTGTTACTGTTTTGTAAGTAAATTGCATGACGTTTGTTTTTTCAGGTTTTTTTTAATATGAAAATATAAAAATACGCAGTCTAAAAGTGCTCATGTTTCTGAAGGCCGTGCCATCAAATCACTCAATCCTTCGTTTTACTGTAGCCTACAGCCTGAACGCTGTAAGTTTCATCACTAAAGGTGTTTTAACCTGGACAAAATGGACAACATCATAAAAATGTAACCATCAAAGAAAAGTGACAGGTCAGTCATATAACTTTGATCAGTTTGATCCAGTTAAAATGCACTGTGGTGCTGGTAAACCTGTCCTGCCAGTCAGTCTGCCCTAATTTTACCACAGACCAAGCACCCACCTGCCTGCCTCCTCCCACTGAAATGGCAGGCCCTGATCTTACAACCTTAAAAAAAGAAAAGAAAATGTTTATTTCCTCCAAATTACCGTCTACAAACTACAAACCGTCCCATCTGATTAAGCATCCGCAGGATAAGCTGGAACAAACCAGACACAAGGAAGTCCACCCCACACAGCCCACAGGATCCACTGCCAAAGTTCCTGAACGTACTCAGAATTAACGAATGGTTTTAATGATGGAGCTGTAGGTTGTTAAAAAGCAAACAAACAATAAATATGACATCACCATAAAGCTGCTCGCGACTAATATGATGAATGTGTCATCCATTGACCTATTTTTATTTTTTTTTCTGACGTTTGCCCAACTTTGGGAAAGCGCTGTTATACTGACGGCACTTGAAGGCGTCATCAGCCTCCAGTCCAGTCCAGTGCGCATGCACGGGATGGAACCAGCTGTTTCTAATGCAGTGCTGGAGTTCCCATTGCACACACCCAACATCTGTATCACCTTATGAAGAGGACTACATAATAATGATCACATAAGAAGGATAAAGAGTGTTTTTGTTTTTGCTCTGCTGAGATATCTCATCTTTCAAAAACCGCGGAGAAACATTTCAAAAGTCTCGGTAACCTGGTGAAAAAATGTGTTTTTGTTGCTCTTAAACCAAATGGTGCTAGTTAGCTATTTTGGCTCCAAGGCTCCAAAGCTTCCTGTTGCACAGGGGATCTTTGGACCTAAGAGAAATGATTAATGATTTATGTTTTCAGGCTATGAAAGCTGAAATGACCACACATGCTTCATCTTCTCTTTTTCTCATGATGACACAATTTCCCTAAATTCTTATGACATCTGAGTTAAGAGGCTTTTGTTGGAGCACTAACATTAGCTTGGCTGCAACATGCTTCATTTCAAACTGTATGAACACGTGGCATGCAGAGAAGGCATCCAAAGCTCTTTTTCCAATACAGATTGAACAGTCACGCCGAGGGAAGCAGAAAGTCTGCTGGCTACACAAGCACAGGAAGAGGATGCAGATGTGAGGTCCACCATGTGTGAAATCCAAGAAGTTACACAAAAAAGACATTGCTTAAGGACACACATGCTTTTATTTTTTTATTGTGGTATTTGTTGCAGTTTTTGAGAGAACGAGACGCTTTAGAAGAACTGACATTAAGTGTTTGCAGTAGTGTTTGCAATTAAGTGGAGTCTTCACGCACTCGTCTTTGCACTCTGCTGGAGTGGAAAGTTTTCCAGCATGAATGGCCTTTTTAAGGTCGTGCCAAAACTGGGACTTAATTGTTTTTTCCTCATTTTTTTAGCCATTCTGAGGTGGATTTGGTGGTGTGTTTAAGATCGCTGTCCTTCAGTGTAACCCAAGTGTGCTTGAGCTTCAGGGCTAAACTGATGAGCGGACATTTTTCTGGTAAAGGGCAGAATTTATGGTTGCATCAGGTCATCCTGAAGCAGCTCCAGGCCATCACAAAAGTCCCAAACGTCTTGGGTTGACGAGCCTTTGTGTTCTTTTTGACTAGCAGTGGTCTTCTCCTTGAAAGTCTCCTATGGATGCCATTTTTGCATCATTAGATGCTGTTCTGGTTTCTTTTGTTGTTGATGTGCTCTTGGAGTAATTTTGGTATGATAATAGTTGTTACCATGGTTCACTGGAGTCCTAAAGCCCTAGAAAGGGCTTGGTAGCACTTTCTAGACTGATAGATGTCAAGGGCAATAACTTTTTCACAAACAGCCAGGTAGGTATGGATAGTAAAACAAATAAGGAAAACAAATATGCAGAAAGAAAGAAAGAAAGAATGAAAACAAATGTTTCCTCAAAGAAGTGTGTTATAGGCAGTTGAATGGACTCGATGTGGTGGCCATTTGTTTTTTCATATACATTTTCAGTGCTTGCAAGAATTAAAGATAATGATCTGAATCAGATCTTTGGGAATTCGTGGTTGGATTTGAAATTAAATTTGCCTTTATACTCAAGGGTCCTCACAGAACTACATCAGCCTCCATCATCAGCATAAATGGCTCATTGTGCAGTTTTAAATCCCCCAACCTGGACGACTTAGTGCATTGCTCCTCACATTGATCTACAGTGGGAGCTGAACCGCCACCCCCCACCCCCGTCTCTAATTCTGGCAGCGTACCATGGAGCTGTATGCATAAAACAAAAGCCATCCTCCACCCACCGAGCCACACAGCACCATTTAACCAAATGCAATATGAACATGTGGCCAAGGAGCATTCCAAAACCAAGCCTTCAAGGGAAAACCAAGACAGATAATGCAAATGTTTTCACAGTTGTATCTATTGACTCTAGATGAGTAATTAAGTTTCATAACTCCTTTATATCTCAGTAGCTTTCCCCTCAGGTTACATTCAACACCAGTTATACATTTCATCAGGTGGTGTTTTACACAACATGCAGGAAATTCCAGGTTTGGTCGTAAGTGATGAGTCACGTCTTTTGTTTGAACAAGGTGCGTGCAGCTGGCTCTGCAGTAGATGTGACTCCAGGCTATGAAATTAATGCCACAGCTGCTGTTGAGCTCTTCCTGCTTTACCTGTATCTGCTACAACAAATGTTCCAAATAAAGGTAGATTAAAAGATTTTAAACACTTACTGCAATTTCTGCTTATCGAGGTAGCTCCCATCAGCACTGAAAGCCATGAACACTAGCCTATATAATATCAAAATCAGAGGGGCAAGACTGAGATGGTTTGGACAGTTGCAGAGGTGGGATAGTGGAGTGGTCAAAAGAAGTTGAAGATGATGCTGCCAGGCAGGAGGAAAGGAGGAAGACCTCAGAGAAGATTCAGGGATGTAGTGAAAGAGGATATGCATGGGCTGATGTGACAGAGGAAGATGCTAGGGGCAGGGTGAGATGGAGACAGATGGAAGCAGCTTAATGAAGAAGCTACATTCACATAACTTCATTTCTCTCCATCTCTAAGTTAAGAAAAGTACATTTATAAAATACACTGACATATCATGAATTTTATTTCGGTGCCATAACAAACTCATAAAATAAAGCGAGCTGAATAGAGACAAACATGCCAGTCTTTTCAATAAAGAAATTTATCATACATCAATTATGAAACTAGCCTTTTCAACTGCTAGGGCATAAACATTCTGGAATAACTCTTCAATTTTGTCTTTGAAATCTATCAAAACCTAACTCAAACCCCTAATCATCTAGCCCCGGATGGGTTGCCTGTGATGTGGATGCTAGGAGGTGAAACTAAACTAACTCTACAAGGACAAGGTTGCAACAATGAAATGTTATTTTAAAACTATCGTAAAAAGATTGAGATCAAGAGGTCCCAAGGCATCAGTATTAGATCAGTATTAGGGTAAAAGTTGAAAAAATCATAACTATATTACGCCTCGGGAGTGAGAACAGGCAACATACTTACGTATAAGGTAGAGACATGCAAGCGAGAGTTCTGAAGGAATTTGGGAAAGTAGCTTAACCATTATTGATTATAAAAGATCTATTGAGATGATGTCCCTCTGAAATTTACAATGTTTGTAGTGTTTGAAAGCCTTTTAAATCCGGAATTGACAAATCTGCTTTAAAGACATTTAAAATAAAAATGTATAATATTGTGTATTTCTGATCTGAACGCTGCAAATAGCTGAATAAAGCTGAAACAACACTATTATTTTGAAAGCATTACTCATAAAAATCATAAAATGCCAGCAAATACGTTAGAGACGACAGTAATATAAAAATAGTGATGTCCACATCTGCCTGTAGAGCTGCTCGTTGTTTACATTTTCTATTCTGAGGAAGTACTTTCACCTCATTTAAGTATAAGAACTAATTATTCACAGCGCAGCTTCTCCTGAAACACGGATTACACAAACAAACCGAATCCATTTTCTTTTGTTTTGCCTCATTGTGAAAACTACGCTGTCACACAACTCCATATCAGTGAGGTAATTACCATAACACACCTCATCAAATCTGAATAGTCCAGAGAACAGCAACACACGATTATAATTATCTAGCAAATCAAAGTCTAATTAGATTTTAATTAGAATGTTAATTCTTTTGCACGCCATTTGGTTTCCGTACATGCTAGCTAACTTGATGTACCCTGAGCAGAGCCCCACAAAACAAAGAGAACAAAAAGAAGAAAAACAACAACCATGTATTTCCCATTATTTGGGAAATGTAAGCATATACAAGAATCCAGTGGCTTGAGAAAATAGTTGTTGTGCATCAATTTGTCATGGGGGCTTTTGAGGTGGAGGAAAAAATCAAAAGTGACAGTTAAAACGATGCTAATTTATGTAAGCACTGAGGTGTTGAAGCTAATCAAGAGTTAAACCCGTGACAAACGGCAAAATCACAAAAACAAAGAAGTTCTTCTAATAACCTAAATTATTAGGATTTCAAGTGCAGGTTCAAAACATCCTCGGGGACAACACACGAGTAAATAGTTGGACATTTTCACTTAAAGGGTCCATAGATATGTAAATCACGCAACTTATTCCCTAAAGAGGAAATCATATTCTGGGATTTTGAGAAAAGAGGATGTAAAATTGCAAAACAGGATGATTTTTCTGTCAGCGAAACCTCTGCTGGGAAACAGATCCTTTCCTGTTATAAATGAATAATACAGATTCACAGCCTGATCCTGTTTCAGCTTCTTTGACGCAGGGTTTGGTTTTCTGGACTTTATGTTTTCTAGTTTAGTGTTTTTGTGCTTGTGAGTTTTCTGACTATGATATTTACATTTCTTGTGATTCAGGTTTATTTGAGGTTGTCTGGTCTCCGTTCGCCCTTTCAGTCTTCTCCTCAGTGTTTGTTCGCCTCACTGTGTCCTTCGCTCTCTTCTTTTGTCAACTTGTGCATCTTAGTCTGCGTCAGTGTGCTTCCTGTTTTATTTTGATAGTCCTTGTCTTTTGTGTTTTGCGTTCAGTTGCTTCCCTTACCTCGTTATGTCTAATTAGTGCCCCCTGTGCGTCCCAGCTGTCTCCCCTCCGCTAATCTCCCCCTTGTGTATACATCGTCTCAGCCTCGCCTCGGCCCTCGTTGGAGTCTCTGCTTATCAGTCTTGTCTTGCTAGTTCCATGTTCCCTTAATATTTCCCAGTTTAGGTTATTTGTTGCATTTTGTTATTTTCTTTTGTGTACTCTCATGTCCAGCCTAAATAAACAGCTCGCTTTATGTTTACTCGTTTCAGTCTTTCTGCATCATCTGCATTTGGTCCACACTCAGCTCCACACGATCTGCAGCTCGCTGACCTTGACGCTTCTCTGCGTGTCTGTTTGGTAACAGCATCAAAGTTGGGTTTCGTCTAAATTCCTAAGACCAATTCATTCTTGTTTTCTGTGAGGGATACGAGTCTGAGACCTCTACATCAACCAAAATGTATGAAATGTATCCGTACAAGGGGACATCCTGGGCTTTCTCCTGATGCCACATTTGTGGCGTGGGTGTGTCTGAGGCAGGTCATTTTGGAGTTAATGGCTTTCCCTTTTTCTGGATGCTAGCTTTCTCTATGATTCTTCATTTCTTACCTAATATCAGACATAATTGTATTAAATAAATTGCACTCATTCATGCGCAAGGCACAATAATGTTAACTTCATAAAATATTACAACTATGAATTATTCCAGATACTGCAGCAGGGTTTCTCAGGGTGTAAATGTAAACGATAAGGGTTATGATACAGGGTTTAAAGTAGTGCAGTGTGATTATGTGTTTAGCATGCAGAATATATTTCTTTACTGTCCTGTAGGAAGGAGATCGTACAGCCTGGTCCTTCAAGTTGACACACCTGCTTTGAGTTTATGTATTTTCATCTTACAAGAGAAAAACATTTTGAGGTGTAAAGGTGTTAAAATATCAGGGCGCCTCAAGAAAACCAACCAAAGAAGTATTAGTCACAATAACGGCGATCCATTGAGTCTAATGGCATCAATAACTCATAATTACCTTAATAACTGTTATTTTAGCTTGCTTTTTCTCCTTTGAGAAAGCACTGTTTGTCACTAATGGCATCTTAAGTTGAAATTGAGCACCTTGCCCAGAAGTAAACAGCATCTATCAATCATGACTTGAGGCCAAGTGTCAAAACACACAAACGCCAAGTGTGTGTGTGTGTGTGTAGGTGTGTGTGGTAATTATGCACACTATCACCATCTTGAGTTGCTTTTAACAAGTCATTTTTCATTTCATAGTAACAGGCAAACTCAGCTGCTCCACATCACCTTCAGCATGCCGGATGTTAGTGTAAGATAACAAAATGTAATAGACTTTTTTTGGTTCAAGTCACTTTGCTATTTAAGAAAAGCAGCTTGCGCTCAAATACACTGCACACAGTTACAAGACAGGAGAGAAACAGGAGAGAGATTTTCTCTGGGTGGAGAGGAGGACCAATGACATCATCACACACTGGGACAGCTGACGCCAAGCACAGAGAATCCTCAACACATTTCCATTTGTTTGCAGTTTTCCAGACGGATCGTGGTTTAAAACCAGCTGCACAAGCTGATGAATGACCTGACCCTCACAGGCCCAATCGCTCAGTGTCCTCCTCAGTCATGCTGGTTACCATGACTGCAGCAGCACTAAACTGCTGTGAACCCGAATAATTCAACTGAGCTCACATTGCAAGAACTTATCAGTAATACGGGCGGTTATGTTTTTCAGTACCAAACCATATGAATGAATGAATTATTACATTTTTATACATAGTTCTTGAGTTTCAGAGGCTCAAAAGTAATTGGACAATTGACTGACTAACCAACCTCATAGCCAAATGAGGCCTTATTATTTATGACAAATTAAGGAGATAAAGATCTGGACTTGATCCCAAGTGTTTAATTTAAATTTTGTATTTTTTTTTCACTAGATCTGTCGATGTGAGGTCCAGAAAGATATAAATGCAAGTGAAGAAGCCAGATCAACAGTGTGGTACATCTGTAACATGAGGTATTCAATGTTTAGGTCAACACTCCAGCCCGAAGACCACAGAAGACAACAAAAAGAATGACTTCCGTGTTTAAGGCAAGAATACTGTTGACGGGGTGGGGCCGTCATTGTCAGAGTCTACAGGCAAGAGACGCCTTCCTGAATGGAAATCCAGAGGGTTTAAAGAAGGTGCAAACCACCAGTTACACTCATCAAAAACAAAAAGGCCAGAAGCTGAAAATTCTTATCCAAGTACTAAAAACATCCTTATATTTGACTCTAATTATGTTTGAGCCTCTGACAATGGCGTGGGCGCTGTGCATACCTGTAATGAATGCCTTGCTAATGTAATTTTTTAAAATCCCCTGGAAGAAGTAGTGGACGTCTTAACCGCGCTGCTTGTAACCGGTTCATCTGACTTGGCTCGCTGTGGTTTAGCCCGTGCACGAGGATTTTTCTTCAGTTTTGGTAAACTGGTCAATTCTGTTATTGTATGAGTCTCATACTAAGGGTTAATTAGCATATATCTGTATATGTGAGTTGGATCCTTTATGAGTCAGCATTAGCTGATAAGTTAGCCCTCCGCCCTCCTGACAGTTTACTTTATGTGGATTGTTAGGATGCGTGTTTGAACTGACTTCTTTCAGGTTCACACTTCTACATTCCTGCACAGGGGCCTCGCTTAAAGCACACATCTTCACTGACTCAACGCTCCTGAGAAGCAGACATTAGCATTTAGAGAAGGACGGGCAACGAGGCATCGTCGAGATAATGAAATGAATCCACGTTTGATCCTCTCACCATCTCCCGGTAATTGTTCTTGATTCCCCCTTTGTGTTTCACGCTTGACTCCCCACTTATATCAGGGCCCGCGTACCAAGATATGCTCGTTCCCCCTATCAGTGACAGCAGAGTTCAGTGATTAACAAATTAAGGATCTTCTTTGCCTTAATCTGTCTTGAGGCTTTTTTTCAGTTGGCTTCTGCAGAAACATGTTTGGCGATGACAGCGCCTCTGCTTCCATATTTAATTGGATTAGAGGGAAGTCGGGATTAATACACTCGCCGACTGGCGTCAGGGAGCGATGAATAAGGAAAAAAACAGGTGATGAGGTCGTTTCAGAATTACCTCATCAACTTCTTTTGCTGCACTGTTGAGATGTCGAGGATTTCTTTGGCGAGGATGTGAAAGCCTGTGTGCAGGCTTATGGATTAATTTGGAGAAACGTTAGGCTGAACCGATTAACGTCAAAGTAGGAACATTTCCTGATGTTCAGCAGTGGGGATTGGGCAGTGCAAGGTTATGTTCATTTCTCTAGTTAAGTTAGACCAAGTCTTCACATGCAGGGATGTTTGGTATCTTTTAAATCTGATGATTTTCCAAGTTTTTAACAACACAGTCAGCAGCAGCACCAGTTAGGGGTTCAGCCTCCCCACACTGATTCTTCTGGCTATGCTCAGATAGCTTCTGTGTCTGAAATGTAAGTGCTGCATTCTTTTTAACAGCGAGCAGGAGACGACTCCCGTGGAAAAGTGTCTCCTGTTATTCAGTCATCTGGAACCTGTTTTAATCTTCCCTTCAATGCCTCCAATGAAAACACATATTTATAGATTAGCTTTCCGTTAATCTTCTTCCTTTTATTTTGGAACATAGCTTGCAACTATTTGCATGTGTAGAAGTGCGTGTGCTGGCATGAACGTTGGACTGAATAGCTGATTATTTCTGCGTGTCTGTATCTTCAAACACGTGAACTTTTCTTTGATGTGTGGCTTTTACTGAAACTGTGTAAAAAACTGTGAAACTTTGTATCTGTGTTTTGAAAGTTATTATTATTATTCTTAGGATTGATCCACATCACCAATGAGTAGTATTTCCCCCCTTCCTGATTTCTTTCTTTTTTTTCTGCATATTTGTCACACTTACACATTTCAGATCATCATTTGTTTGATGATCAGAAACATTTAAGCATCATTTAAGCAGCAAAAAAACATCTGTGTAAAATTGGCAGTTATTGCATCAGAGTCACAACCAGTCAGTAGGTTACACTTACTCTGTCACAGGCAGGTTTGGATAGTTTTTCCCGCTTAATAAATGAAACCATAATTTAAAAACTTTATTGTGCATTTGCTTTGTTAATCTTTGTCTAATATTAAAAACATGCATAAATTTAATTTGGATATTTCATCACTTTGAGTCCACAGTAAGCCATGTATTATTGTCTATGTTAATTAAACTCTGTGTTGATTAAACGAGCAAAATAAATGTAAGTTTAAAGAAACAGATGGAAGGTTTAATAGTTTATACAAAACATTGCTCTACAGCACAGTTGTGATGATAACTCATTGTCCACCACATGCTGTGATACACGAAACTGAGGCTTCATTAAGGACAATAGGTTTAGTACATTTCTTATTTCCTATTTTGTCTAAAATGATGAAAGGAAGGATGGGAGGAAAGAAAGGAAGGAAAGGAAGCCAGATTTAAGTGTGGTACATTGTTGCCCTTTCCAACTGCATTCAGTATTGTATCATCACATGTTAGATCAGCACATTCTGACATTTGATTTTACAACTTTTACTCTGAAACATAGTTATGCGAGTGTTTCTTTTCAGAGTAATATTTATATTATTGGGTGGAATCATCAAAGCACAAGAGCTGGCTGACAGATTTCCACAAAAGTAAACACTCTGTGGAAGTTATGATCACATCCAAAACAAACACAGTCACACAATACAAAGCAATACGACTGGTTCATATCAAAGTCTTGAATGGTTCAGTGACAGGTTTACATACTAGAATAACCCTTATTTATCAGGTTCGTTAACCCTTACAAATAAGGACAGCCAGCGTTTGGTATCCATCCACCTCTCCATTCTCTTCTGCTTATCCAATTCAGGTTTGCAGAAGAGCTGGAGCCCATCCCGTCTGGCACACGGTGAGAGGCGGAGTACGCCCTGGACAGGTCGCCAGCCTGTTGCAATGCTAACACATAAAGACAGTGTTTGGTATCCTAGTACATAAATATGGTTATTCTATATAATTTGGGAAAATATGATCACTCACCCAAATAAAATAAATCCTCTATAGCAGAGATGTCAAACCCATTTTACATCATGGGTCACATAAAGCCCACTTTGACCTCACTGGCTGGATCAGTGAAGACGCCTTTCTGTCAGTGTGAAGAAGTTTAACCACTCAATCCTTCAATAGATGTGTAAATTACAGCAAAGGTACCCAATTGCCCAGACTGTCCTCTAACTGAGTGGACACACTGAAAAAAAATAAAAAAAAAAATTTCTATTGTAGATGGTGATAAATCAGATTACTATCTATTACCTAATTGATTTGAATGACCCCAGAAATTAAATTAAATTGAAAATACACATAGAAGTGCTTTTCTTTACATCTTCCATAGCTGGCTATGGATTGGCGGCTTGGCTAGATTGGCGGCCGATTCTGGCCCACAGACCATATGTTTAACAACCCCACTCTAAAGCTTCCAGCAGCTGCCAAGTGATTTTGGCTAAAACTGGAAATGATTTCCTACTAAAATATTGTACAGCTGCTTGTTGACACAAACAACTGTAGATGCTAGCTCCCAGATAATAACAGCCGGCCCAAATGTTACCCAGATCTAGTTTTCTCTACTTCATGTGCGTGTGACTGCCACACCTCGACCACAGGTCTACCATATATGTGCCAGGTGTGCTGTGACTTCTGGAGTCAACATCTGGTCCAGTCAGCATATGTTGGTTCCCATAGCAACCTCACCTCATCACTTTTGGCAGAAAAAGACTTTTGCCAGTGTCACAGCTGAGCGGTAAGTGCCAAAAGCAGGTCGGATTGGACCAAACGTCAGCACTGTGGGATGTGTGCTAGGCTAATACTGTATCTAGTTACTGAACTGGACCTCTTGATTTTTTTTGGAGTATTTTGTGTGACAAGGAATGTGCTTTTCTATGCCAAACCAGTCATGTCCAATACACCGTGCTACTTAGCATAGTTTATCTGTATATGGAGTCTATAGATACACCTTGGTAACAAAGCCTGATACGGTTAGCTCTTTAATTAGCATTTGAGCCTCTAGTGGAAATAGAGGTTGACTGTAGTGCTTAAGTTGAGAGTTCACAAATCAATGAATGACACAGGGTGGCTACAGATACAGTATATTAAATATGCACAATTTAATAAATGACTGCCTATAATAAACCATTTCTTTTATTTAAGAGTAGCTTTTGATTTTTCTGGTTTACATGCTCATAGTTAGACGTTATCATCTACTACAGCCTGGTTTCAAACTCATCTTTACCAAAACTGAAACAGCTTATACCCGCTGCCTCTCTCAGTTCAGAAAACGCCGCCAGTCTGTAAAAACACAAGCATCAGATTGCATCCATCTCTTTCCTCTGTCTCCCACTCCCACTGGCCTCCTCCCTGCTCTCTGTGTTTTATTTACTTGGCTGACATGCAGCGTTCACGCTGGCAGCTTTGTCCATCAAAAGGCACCTGCTCCTGGTGATTGTTTGCTCACCTTCCTGTCCAGAGCGCTGCAGATGAGTGTCAGCAGTCTTTTTCTCTCACCACCTTTTTGTTATTTTTCCACTCTGATGAAATGTCTTCCAGGCTGACGGCTGCCTGTGCAAACGTCAGGTTGGCTAGTCATCCCGAGGCAGGCCTGTCTCATAAAGAGCCACTGAATTTCATCACTGCATTACGTCTACCACATTTGGAGGAGGTATTTTGTTGAGACTCATGCATCAGTGTGTAAGCCGGGGAATTCAGTCTTGCTCAAGGACATTACAAAATGTTCAAGTCTTGATAGATACACTGCCCGCTATTGCTGGGGCCGATCCTGTAAACTTCCAGGTACAGTCTGCCTCTGAAATCAAACTGATATTAAACTCTGTTGACCATGCAGGCTCTACAAAGTAAATCTAGATGATGAGTAATTGTGCCTTACCATAACAAGACTGTGGTATAATTATTCTGTTTTGGCAGTGGCAATAAATCGTTAAATAAAGCACAAGTTTCACTTCCTTCTTGGATTACATGAAAAAAGGAGCTAAATGTAATCCAATAAGGAAGTGAAATTCCTTATTGGATTACATTTAGCTCCTTTTTCATGCTTTAACATTACCTTTTAATGCCAGCCATATTCATGCAGGTCTATGATGGCGCAATTGCAAACTCAAGCTGCCTCCAGTTATCCCAAATTTGTTCTGAGATTTATGCTCATGCGTGTATACATTATCACATTTTAAGACCTTTAAGTCTAAAGTCTAATCTGTTATTAAAAGTAAGCTCATATAGAAAATGTTTAGGACATTCACAAAAAATTAATTAGGATTTCAAGAAAAGAAAAAGCAATTTCAATAAATATTTTCACCCTTAAAAATAATGAAGGTTTGTGCATCTGCAGCAGAAACGACAAATGCTCCTGAAAGACAATAAAGTAAAGTCGCACTGAAGCTAAAAGACTGTATGTGATGAAACAAACACTTACATTTCCTCATTGCATCTCCTGTGTGCATGTGAGGGTCAAATCTTTACATCACTCAAGAGTTTAATGGTTCCTGTGCAGATAGCCTATTTCATAGTTGAACCGTTAGCTTTACTTTTAAACCTCTAAAGCTTGAACCATGATGAAAAGGCACCGTGATGCAAGATATTCTAATTTTTTGAAGGCAGAGTGTTTAAGCCTTAGAAAAAAAGGCCACTTTGAGTTTGATATGAGTTGCAATTTTTATCACATTTGCTATATCTGGCATTGCTTAAAACTTATTTTGCAAATTATTTTATTTTCTTTGAGGGGGGGGACTGAAACACTGGTTCCAAAAACTCAAAAACTTACAGGGTTAAAGTGACTTTCTTCAGTATGACTGAAGTGAATGTTCAAAGTAGAAATGCTGCGTTGTGCAAACATTTTCTCTGACTTTTAAAAAGTGGGGTTACTTAACAAAAATATCCAAGTGTGTTCAACAGAATGATCAAATAAGAGGCACAGAATCAGTGAGCGGAACAAAGAAAGACAAAGAGAACGAACAGCAAGAGCGCAGCCGCCCAAGCGCAGTGGACGAGGCTTTCAAATAGCTGTTGCTTCACATGTCAGGCTGCGGTGCGGCTGAAGACTGACGGGGGCTGATTGGTGAGGCCCATCATTTCACAGCTTAATGACCGTCCCACAGCACCCTGTCCCTCGGGGGGGTAAACAGTTTTTAAAGAAGCAGGAAATCCACAAGCCTTGCTGTCACTTAAGTTAGCAACAAATAATCCGTCCAACCTCGTCACCTCTTCTGCAACCCACAATCCTCTTCCCCCCTTGTTCCACCAGTTCCAGTTCAAATTGCCCCGGGCGCTCGGTGCAAGATAGCGAAGAACAATTGCAGTGTTCACAGTTCATCTTGCCGATGTTTTTTCCAGCCTGTCACAGAAGTCTTTGTACTTTTCCGGCTTTAAAAGAAAACTTGCTAGCACATTGTTGTTTTGTCGTGGCTCAGGAGAGAGTTTGACCTCGGACAACTTTTCAGGAAGACAGGTGGCCTGATGAAAGTATCACAGCGCAACATGCAGCATTAAACTTTAATACTAATTAAATGCATGTACGCTGAATACTTCATGCATCACTAAAGTGAGGATATGCAGTAAGTGTTGTGTCAAACCTTTCAGCGAGAAATCTCTTCACCACTCTGCTTTCCTCGATTGTTTTTTTTTTTTCAGAATTAACTTATATTGATTAGCCATGGTTGTCTTTCTTTGAGAAATTTGCAGTGTTACTAAGATAGAAATTTCATATTCATCCAGTTTTCCCTCAGAGTGAGGACATAATGTATTTTCAGCTGATTGTGTCTGTTTGGCATTAAACAAGAAATGCATGTTTAAGGTTTTGGTGCAGATACAGGAGCTTCTTAAACACCATATCACGAGGAGCTACTGTGCTTATGTGGATTTGTTTGCATTCCATTATTTTCAAGGACAATGGCCGGGAAAAAAAAACTGCAGTTCCACTAATGGCCACTTGAGACTGACTCCAAAAATAAGCCCGCAGACTCACATAAAATGCTTAAAAGAAATAGAAATAAACATGTTTAGAGCTAAGTACAAAAAAGGTTTTTAGTCTTTATAGATATTTTTTTCATTGGTAACTGTACATTGGGTAATTGCTTTTCCTGTGCATTATTGATCTAGAAAAATAAACGACTAATAACTTTTTACCTTCAGGAATTATTTTTTAAAATTGCTCCATTTCAAAAACAAATTAACAATCTAAGATTAGATTTGTTGTATTAGCACGAAAAATGAAATTTGAGCTGCAAATGCAAATAAATTCAACTCAACGATAGATAAATGGACTGGATATGTTAACAAGATACCTGTGATTTCTTTTATTCATAGTTATATATCGTATAGTTGTAGTTGTTGCATTGTAAGCTCTTCAGCTGCTGATGGTGGTTTACTTACAAGTTTGTAATCTTTGTCCTGTTACGTTTTTCTCTGTATTATGGACTGTTGGATGTTAGATATGATGAGGTCTTCATATCATCTGCATCTATATATCTTCCTCCACTTCTGCCTGAATCAATGAACCCCCCTCCCAACATCCACAGTGCTTTAATGGATTTACCTAAGCAGTCACACTTGACTTCCCGCGCCGACATACCTCCTCACTCAACTTGACAAGCTTGCCGGTCCACATTTATGCTGACGACCAAGAGTATCTAACGCATGTGACAAAGTCTTCAGACAGGCTACGGCGGCGTGGGAGGGAGGGAACTCGCGTGCTTCCCCCTCAGCGTCACATCTCTTGACAGGTGCCATTTTCAGTACTGCACATCGCCCTTGTCGCCAGCCGACCGCCAAGTCCCCATCAGCTTTGCTTTCTCACCGCCTTTTCCTGCTCAGGTTTCCAAAGTGCAGACTGGAGACAGCGGAGGGAGTTGGCGCAGTGTCGCTAATGATTAGCAAGGAGGGTTTGAGGGCCAGCAGGCCTCCGCACGAGCAGCAACGATAGCTGAAGAAGACAAAAAGTGAAATAAGAAACATCCTGAAGTTGGTGCAGAGTTGGAGATGAGGCTGAAGTGGAGAGGATGCTCTCTGCCTGCTGGTGTGGAGATGGTAATGCTGGCAGCTGGCACCAAGACTACACAAGCAGTGGGAGTGCAGAGCTGAAGTGTACCAGTCTTTTGTCTAATGTAGCGCTGATATTACTTCAGAGGAAGGTTGGAGACTTTAAAAAAAGAGTCAGTCTGTATTCAGTATATATATGTGAAATTTTACATATTATATTCTTATAGCATTACTTATCCCATTTAAAAAAAAATAAAAATATCCTTCAGGGTTCTGAGTTTGAAGATTTTTAGAGCAAACCTACAGGCATCAGCTGCAACATTAAAATCACTGAAGGGTGAAGAAGTATTAATCTCCAAACGTTAGGTCCTAACATTCATGCATATATTACTTTGTATCACTTTCTTTTCTTTCCACACAAAGCACCACCTAAACCTTCACCTCCAATGACAGCAGCCTCCTACAGGAGCACTCAGGAAAAGCCCAGCGAACATGCTAAGAAAGATTAATACTCCAAAGACTCCAATGCAATCAAGTGGAATGTGCTGGTCCATGAGACCAAACGTTTCCCTGTCAAGGTCCCTGGTGACAGACATCAGGCACTCTGTGCTCTTTTGGCTCAGAGATGACCCAAAGGGGAACATGAGCCAGGTGCTTTTAGTTATGTGACCAGTTGGTGTACTTTCTGTACTTTTATTAAAGTACACAAGAGAAACAGAACATCTATAAAAGCGTCTTTGGAGGGAGACAAAGATTTTGTAGTTCAGACACTATTCTAGAGCCACTTCGGGTGTTACGGGGATGCTCAGATTTCCAAATCCAAATTCTTACACTTTTAAACATCCTTAAGTCTTAAGTCATCATTGCTGACAACCCTTACGCTAATTGTAGAGTTACGTGTTTTTTTAAAGCGTGGCAATCATGAATCATGGAAATCATAAAACAAAGAAAATCATCATTCTAAGTGACACATATCCCTTTCCCCCCCAAAACACAGAGTCAAGGTAGATTTAGAGTCATCGCCTATGGGGACTCAGGCCTCAGAGGGTTAAAGAAGGAAACACAAGAAAGTAAAGTAAAAGGCAGCTTACCATGTTTGTAGCATGTAAATGATTATGATTAGTGCAGGACAAAAATGGATGGATGTGTAAGACACACAGAATGCATGTCAGGGAGAGTTGCGGACTCAAACTACAGACTCAAAACAGATTTTGCAGTCAAACAACTAAACTGGGAATGCTAACTGGGAAATACTAAACAGACGGGGAATTACCTTATGGACAGGACACACAACAAGAGGGAAATTGCGACAAGGAACACAAAAAGACACAGACAATATATACACATGAGGGAATCAGGGCAGAGAGGAAACACCTGGGGAACACAGCTGGACAATAGTCTAATGAGACAGGGGAACAAACACTGACTAAACACAGAGAGAGCGAGGGACACACTGAAAATATAAACAACCACAGAGACATGACTATACATGGGGCATGAAACAGAGAGGAGGCATGACAACAGAAACCTAAAGATTGGATAAGAAACTAAGGCAACATCATAACAATACAAATATTAAACAGAAGGATAAGAATAATAATAACCAAAACAAGGAACAGAATCTTAATCTCAGAATATGAAATAAACCAAAATCAAAAGTCCAAACGCATAAACGCTGGGTCACAAACCGAGGACCATGACGATCCAGAAAGTAGACATGTGCTTGCAACATGAAAGCTTGCTGAAACTGCTAATTACCACAAACTGTAGTGGTTGATTTCATGGACTAACCTGATTCTGATCACAGCAAAGACCACTTAGGGCTTTAGGGCTTGCAAAATTCATCCGCCAATCAGCGTCACTGTATATTTAATGCTTTTCAGCCTGTAAACATTGCTTCTGCCTGCACACTTTGCTAACATCTCGACTGCTTTTATTATCTCAAGGTCACTTTTGTTTTCTGCTATTGTCATGACACAGTGTGAATTCACATGGGTCACAATAATTAGTGCACTCCCATACCTGTGCAATGCTAAATACTTAAAATACTTAATCATTTTTTTTTATTATTTCTCAATATTATATCTATGTGCTAGTGCTATATCTGTGTGCTATGTGCTCTCAGCCTTGCATTTTGTTTGACCCTAGCAGAGTCTCCTCTCTTATTTATTTTTATTGTTTTATTTTTTTTCTCAAAAATTATACAACACATGTAGATACTTGTGTGGAAACATATGACAGAAACTTTCCCTGCTCTGATAGGCAGACAGTGCTGATTAATCACTCCTCGTGTGAGCTAAGATATACTGGCAGAGGTAAAATGCAATTTTGATTCCTATAGTTTTCCAAAGTGTAATCAATAACGTCGACACATTCCGTCTTGCTATGCCTGAGTAAGTGAAAACACTTGCAAGGTATTGTAGAAGTATCAGAACATCCATGAATAATCATGTCTGGCCAGGGAACATAAGTGACTTCAGCCGCTGTTTAGAGTTTGGAGGACAGAGAACACAAGCAGTCCTCCAACTCAAACCCCTGTAACCTAGAAAGAAGCAAACAAACAGAAATCACAGTGACAAACTGTAGTGTACCTCACCCAGAGTCTGTAGCTTAGGCTGAAAGGATGATGAAAAACATCTGTTTAGTTCGCCTGCATGTGCTTTATTTCATTTCAGCTACAATAGCATGAAACTGTTATTACTATGAAACTCATCTGATGTACCTGTCATGCTGGATATTGTAATAGTTTTCTATTTTTCCATTTTAAAGATATGTAGAGTGCTGATGATGGCACAAGAATGCCAGCTTTGAAAAATTCCGTAAACTTGTCTTCTAGTTTAAGTTAGCCGCGACTCCAGATAGTTGCTGTGCCTTCGGATGCACTAATCTGCATTTATTTACAGCTGCTAGAAGAGCATAGAGTATTGCACCAACATGTGAACACCTCTCCTAACCCTGCCTTACAGGCCAAATGGCACCGAACCCTGCTTCTCCACTGTAGTTCATGTAAACAGTCGGAATGATTTACCTGACACTGGAAAAGTACTTGGTCGACTTTACTGATGCAACATTAATAGGATAAATTAATGCCAAGTCTTCTGACTCTACATCCTTAAATGTCCAAGACAACAAAATGTAAGATTTATGTGTGGTAGTTTGTTTAAGCTAGCTATGGAGCGCTTACTTTCGCTTCAACAGTGAATAATTTCTTTGTTCTTCACCTCCCCACACAGCATTTACTCCATTATTTACAATGGAGTCATGTTTTGCCCACCAGGATAAGGAGTCGGTCACATGAATGAAAACTATGGCTACTGTAAACTTGGCTACCTGGGGAAAACTTCTTTGTTTTGAGTGCTAGTAAAACATTTTTGTACTTTGCAGGGGACAGATTTCTGTACTTTTTGAACAGAAGTTTATCAATCTTAGCCCTGTCACAGAGCGGTTGCAAAAAGGATAGCCAGGACATACTCCGCCTGTAAGTTTAATTTATTATAGCTGTAAAGCCAGACATTGTTAATTTTATACTTGTGTTTGTGAACCAATTAAACAAAAGAAAAGTGTTAATTAGAGAGCTTTAGAGACGTTGCCAAGCTTTTAACTTTGAACAGAGCCAAGCTAGCAGCTTCCATTCCTTATGTTAGCTTTGCTAATTAGCTTCTGACTTCTGACTCTATACATAAGAAATCGTACCAAACCTCTCAAAATGAATAATTATCCAAGCCTATTTATAATAAATATACATTGTACTAACTGATAGTTTTATGCTTTATTTTTAAGATGCTGCCTCTAAACCTGATATCACAAGCTATTAGCAACAACAGTATGCTAACCACCAGCTAGGTTAAGTAAGGAATTTCTGCAACCTACTATAAAATGTATACATATTACATCCAGATGTCAAGAAATGAAGATGATTATTAACCTTTACTTGAGTGCGGGCAAACATTACTTAAGAGTAATCCCAGGAAACTTGTTTAGTAAGATTTGTTTGACTTTTATGTAGCAATGTAACTGTATTATGATTCTTTAGATTTCACCTAACATTCAATCTCACCAGTTCATTAGTGCCTTTGGAGTAAAATTGGTAACCTCCTTTTCCTTAGTATTTAAAGAGTTTGTAATCATTAAAAGGTGAAACCTTGTGAAACAAAATTGGATGCTGTCATTGCATTTTCAGTTCACCAGGCTCCTGTTTCTTCAGCTAACGTCCCACCTGTGACTTCACTCTCTGAGGAACTATATAGGACCATCAGCTAACAAGCCCCATCTCAGCCTGAAGCCATGTCCCTGTAATGTACACCAGAGAGCCACATCATCTCTCCTCACATGGAATCCGTTTGAGGACAGCCACGGCACAGCACAGTTTTTTCATCTCTGCCTACTGTGTGAACTTTTAATGCGATTACCGGTCACATAGGATGACACGAGTCCAGGCCACGGCGTCCGTTTTTCCAAAGCTAACATAAGAGGTTTGGAAGGATGATCGTCAAATATCCCTGCACATCCCTCCTGGCAATCAATCGTAAAGGGCTAATATTAAAATCTAATATTAAAGGGCTGTGACAGTAATGAGCACTGTGGATGTGTGGTCCAAGGCTGCGGGATTAAATGGGTGCACTTACAATACCAGTAAACTCAGGCCAATCTCAGCAATATTTAGCTGGACATTGAGCTGCAGTGCCTGAGCCTCAAGTCATGTTAGCTTAACACCAAAAGGCACTCAAGTACAAGGGGGTTGGGAGGTGTGCATGTACGTGTTACGCTCCATTAGTAGCTTACATTCAAACTGAGTCCAAACACTTAAATGGGTTGCATACTTGGCTTAGCAGTGAAACGTTTGCTGCCACCCAAAGTTGCTTCAACCTCCTGAGGCAGTTTAAACAGATACACCTGAGTGCTGCCTCAGTTTTCTAAACTCTGGAGTTAAATAACCAGGGACTCATTCATCCCCACTGCAATTATAGAAGACTGCTTTATCTACATGCAAAATTAGGAAATCTCTTGCGCTTGCAGTGAAAGAGCTATTTTGCAACTACTCCTTGGTGCCCCATCTATTTGCACTGTGTAATTGTTTTATCTGATATTCTGCTTGGTTTGAATATAAACTCTTAACGCCAAACCTTATTCTTGTATAAAACAATCAGGACTTGAATCGTGCCACATCCTACTCCCCACTCTGCTGCCTTTTGTTCACACTCGCTTTCAATTTTTGCATGCTGAAGGCCAAGAATATGAGACCAATTAAAACTCAGAGCAGGGTCTTACAACCATCCTCTCTCCTGGCAGGCGTCCTCGTAACACGTTGCACATTCTTTGCTCCAGAAAGCCTTGTGCTCTTCGCCCCATTTCCCAAAACCACATAAGACAAAAGGGGGCTGGTGGCTTGGGGTGCGTGCCAAGCTCAGATGCGCAACAACAAAGACAAAGGAGATCACAGTGGGAATTAGGGGATTCCCCAGAGAGCAGAAGGGAGGATGATGGTGTTTATGAGGTAAATCTGCTGTGAAATCTCCCCCACATAGAAAGTGTGCAGGACAACACTGTCTGCTTAGGCCTGAAGTGACAAGAATGAGGTCGATGTACCCCGGGCACATGACCCCCGAGTAAGTCCCGAGAATAAGGTGCCTGGGGCAATGGCACTGCTTCGTCAAACTCAGAGGTCACTCATTAAGGCCAGGATCCTTCTCTCAGCCTAAATGTCTTGAAGGAGTGGCTGTTTCAAAGCAATTATGGTCAGACATGGTTATCCATGTCGACCAGGGTCAGAAGTTAAAGGATCCCTGGTGACTGCTTGCATGTCCTGGGTTGGTGCCCCCCAATTCCCCCTCCTTTTCAGGCTTTACTGGAAGAGTTACGTTTTCCTTTTACATTATAGTCCCACCTCGCAGGCTGTACAGTACTAAACCCATTTGTAAGGACAGAATGAATAAGGATTTCTCACCTCAGGTTTTGGACCCGTATAGGAGTCATAAAATAAAATGACACATGATCACACATGGAAACATTTTTCTCACAATTTAAAAACACAGTAAACCATATTTACAGTATTTAAGCTTCAAGTAAACAAACAATTTAACAAACTTCAGCTAAACTAACGAACACAAATAAGCAGCTTTGAATCTGATTTATTTGAATTCATTTTGAAGTATAAGGAGTTTGTTTGCCAGAGAACAACATGCAGAAGAATGACACAGATGCATTTTTTGATATTTATGCCCATGCGGTGTCCACCCTACTAACAACAATTAGCTCTCAGAACTCAGTTTCTGACAATTACAAAAGAACTGTTTATATTGAAACAGGGATTATCATCAACACAGTTCCCTTTTACATCCCTTTTATCATCATGTCAGAACTTCCTTAAAATGCACAGTCGGGGCATTCCAGTCTAACCACAGTTAATTCATAGTACTAACCCAGCAAAAAGTTTTGTTGACTCTGAGATTGGGTTGAAACATGAAACAAGAAAAAAACCACCTCTTTAATACTAGTTTGGTTCTAAAGGAAAGGAGATCTGAAGGATATTTTTCCTCTCCACTGCATTAGACACTCAGCAGATTTAGAACCAAAAAGTTCTTGTTACAAGGAAATAAAAAGCAGATGCATGTTTTTTATTAAAAATCTATTTAGTGGCCTGATCACAGTAATTTAACAACCAAATAAAGTGTTTATCATGGACATGTTAGTGTGTAGCTAAATTTTCACTTTTTAGCAGTGGCTGCAATATAGACGTCAGTCAACAAAATTTGTTGAGTGGAAAAAATAAATGAAAGGGTGACTGTTCACCTCTCACTTTTCACCCACTTTTAGATGCAAAAATGATGTATTGAACTATTTAAGGAACTATTACAAACATGGATATGAATATCAAAGAGGGCAAGTTTCAAATAATAGGGTCAACCCTCATTTTACGTATTTGTAATCACTGTTCTAAATGTTCAGTTTCAGGCAGTTTTTTCTACTTGTGGTTATCAATCATGTCAGCGAGGCACACATCCAAGTCCCGCCTACCAGTTGTTTAAATGAAGCGGCAGCCAATCAGAGGAGGGTTTGCTTAAAGTGAAACACTTGTAATCCGTACCACCACTGTTGTGTTTATGACTTGCTAAATAACCCATGCACAGAGCGCTGACCAGGCTTGAGTAATGCCGTGGTGTTTTTGAGCTTAAAATAATAACTTTTTAATGGGAAAAAACAGTTAGATATGGGTTAAACAGGTTAAAGCTGTTCTTGTACAAAATATACAAATTATTTGTATTCAGCATTTACCAAACTTTGTAACTTCCTGCGCCTGCAAAATTGCTGGTGTTGAATTGTTTTTCCAGTTCCAATCAATCCTTGTGTGCTTCCTATTTATTTATTTTTAGGAGCCAAAGCTGCACCGTGGTAAAAATGTGTCATCCCACAACACGCGGATCTCTGGACCACATACTTGTAAATTTGCAGCTCATGAATGTCCATGATGGAGGTCCTCCTCACAGAGGCCTTTTTCATGTCGCTGTCAAAACAACTCGTTAGCTCTCGGAAAAAGACACTTTTTCAACCCATCTTTTGAATATTTCTCGCTGGACACGATCCAAAAACTTTCCCAGCCTGGACGATTGTCCTGGGAGCTTTCATTGGATTAATTTTTTTGTTTTGATTCGGTTTTTCTAGTCTGTCAGTCAACCCTCTACCCCCCTGAATTCTCGTACTCTTTGCTGTCTCTGTGTGTTTCTGTCTCTGAAAGGAAACTTTGATGCACTTATGGAATGCAGTGCTCTCTGCTCTCCCTGTGCAGGGAGCCTGAGAGGGGCCACACACCCCCGAACACTCACAAATTACACACCTCAGACGCCCTGCACGCAGCAGCTGTGTCCCAGTGCTTTAAAGGAAGCCTTCCCCTGCTCTGCTCGCTGCTGGCGTCCGCATGCCGCTGCCCATCGGGACCCTTCTGTGCTGTTTGCTGCTGTTGCCTTTGATTTGCTGCTCTGTGCAGCGGTCCTGCAGCCATCCCAGACCTCCGTGGGTTTGGAGGGGTGGATCTGGCTGTATGGTGTCAGTGATGCTGACAAGCCCTCCTCAAGGTATTCCACGTCATCTGTCATTTTCATCCCACATGTTTTTAACTTTTCTTTATTCCTCCCGACCCCCAAAATTTTAAACAGACTCTGAACACACAATCATGCATTTTTAAAGCAGCTTACATTTAACGATGCACATGCACTGAAATGTGTAAGAAATGTTTTATTCATTTTTTTCAAGTTTCATGGCTATGGGGATACAGAAAATCTATTTCTTTGCTCTGTCTGTATGGACATTATATTGATGCATTAACTGTCAAAAAAAATGTTACGAACACTAAAAACATTATAAACTGCCATCCATAATTTGTTATTTTGGGAATACCACAATAATTCAGAATTTGTTGGCTAATCCAGACAATAGCACTTAAAACCTAATTGTCTGTACAATATAAAATTTTCCATTACTTCAGAATTACACTACTCAAACGTCTTGATGCATGCTCAATCATCCAGGTAAGTAAATCTCCAAAAGTGCATTCTGTTCATCTGTTCATAGCGTTTTCAGTGGGAGAAACGTTTCGTCACTCATCCAGGTGACTTCTTTAGTCTCAGCTGACTGCAGGTTTCCAATCTTATAAACAGTACATTTGCATAATGACTGAAACCAGCCCACCGAAGGAACAATGGGCTGGGAGGTCACAGAATCAACTTTTAGAGATACACTACTCAAACAATTTGATCCTTCCAAAATATTCCTGAATGTACCGACGTGAAATCAGGGGAAACTATTCAGATATTGCTCTGAAAACTTTCATTTATTCTCCAAATTAAATTTGAGTTTTACTCTTAAGAGATTCACTGATTAGGAATTTGCTGTTTATACAACACAAGACTACAATACAGCAGGTAACACTATACCAGGACCAGGGCCTATCTGCTGGAAAACACACCTGGCCATTACAGACATTTATCAGTGAAGAGGGCCCCTGATATTAATATTATAGTACTAAAAATGTGACAGTAACATATAATAACAGTGCCGCAGTGTTAGTCTTCATTTCTTCATTTCATGGAGTTTCAGTTTAACAGATTCAGTAATTTTACTGTCAGCCTGTTAGTTGTTTTTCTGCCTCCATTTTTTTATGATATTGTTATTATAAATTATTTTTTCTCTTCCCAGCAGATGGCCCCGCCCCTCCCCGAGCCTGGTTCTGCCGGAGGTTTCTTCCTGTTAAAAGGGAGTTTTTCCTTCCCACTGTCGCCAAAGTGCTTGCTCATATGGGGGTCATATGATTGTTGTTGTTTTTTTCTCTGTATGTATTATTGTAGGGTCTACCTTAAAATATAAAGCTCCTTGAGACGACTGTTTATACAAATAAAATTGAATTGAATTGAATTAACTTATATTATGCTGTAATGTGGATCACATAATAAGATATCTGCAGCTTTTTAGTGACCAGTGACAAACAAAGATTGATTGTCACATTTTTACACCAGTTTTAGTTTTTTCTGTTTTCTTTTTTTTAAGTAAAACACAAACACACAAAATGTTGCTTCAAGTATTTTCTGCATTAAAGTCATAATTCACAGTAAAAATGTTCAAATTTGTGTTTTATCAACAAACTTTTTAAATCAGGGAATTCAGTCTGTTTGAATTATCGCTGTTGTGTGAGACAAGCAGAGCGAAGCCAAGCGGAGCATTTGAAGAGTTTGGAGGATGCTGCCCTGCCTTGACAGAGTCAGACATGCAGCTCTCTCCCCAAAGTGTGTTTTTGTGTGTTGGGTTGTGTATGGGAGGATGCCCCGAGGGCAGAGGAACCTGGAACATTAAGCCTTGCCATGGCGGTTCAGCGCAGCTCTGAGCCTTGAGCCGCTCTGGCAGCTTGCCTGGGGTGGAGGTGGCAGCGGGGGTGGCACAGGTTTGGAAAAAGGACCCTCAGCTCGCTCCTCTTCACTCTTCCGGGACGCGCAACCCACTCCCTGTCTGAGTCGATGGAAATGTTTTTGTCACTTTATTTTTGGAATCACGTACACCACAGAAGGGAAAGCTGGCCTTTGCGGCCTTTGTTTGACGGCCTTCATCCAGAACAGAGAGCAACACAAATTATAAACGTTCTGGAAGATGGATGCAGATGACCGTGCTGTGTTCAACTGCTGGACAGCCTTTTATGACGGTACCTTTGAAAATCCTAAATTAATGTGTACGTCCTGAACACCATTCTTCATGCTGAGAATATTTTATTTTGATGAAGTCTCAATATCTCAAACCAGAAAGTTTGCTTAAGGGAAGGAGAGGGTACAACAACTCATACATCTACAATAACCCTAACAATCAATCACTTTGTTAGAAATTAAATCAAAGCTACAATATGACTTCTCTGGTTCCAGACCTTCTACCAGTCTGTGATACCTGTTGGTTTACACTCACACTCAGGCTACGTCCACACTGGCCCAGATAAATTTGAAAACGGCGTTTTCGTCTGAAAATGCTCCGCGTCCACACTATCGTTTTCAGTCGTTTGCACAGAGTTGTGCGTCCACATTGAAACGTCCGAAAACGCTTACGTTCCACTACTGCCATGCGTGAAACGCAAGATGATTCGACCTGCCTCTTTTCTGTCTGCCGTTTATTTACTTTCCGGCTCTTTGAAACGTTGCGGCAAAAGGTGGAGGAAAAGCACTGAGTTTTTTAAAATGGACTAACAATGAGGTGGAATTGTTGCTACGAGTAACACAAAAGTACAAAGTTGCAAAAGCGAGTGAGAATTAAATCATTTGAAGAAAAGTTATCTGGCGCATGGAGATGGAGAGACTGATATTAATCTTTAATAGGGCTGTCAAAATTGAGTGCAAACAAAACAACTGCTGTATAATGCCCTCCGCTATCTTAGTTTAATTGGTCACATGACTGCATCACATGACTAAAATGTGTCATCGTTTTCGAAAAAGCTCCGGGTTTGCTGTCCACACTGCGATGTGAAAATGTGTCCGCTTTGGAGAGCGTTTTCAAAACGTTGTGTTTTCCTTGACCAAAAACGCTGTCGGGTGTGGATGGAAGGCCAAAATGGGAGCCAGCAATAACCTACCAGAACAGTTGGTGGCTTATCCTAAGTAGAAATGGTGGGTTGTTAAACCTTCATTACTTCACTGTGTTGTGTGTGGAAAGTTCTTTGGGCTCCTATTGGTCAGGGTTGCTGTGGAAAATGTCACACGGTGTCAAAGAAGCGCGATTGGGTTTTTAATTTTTTCTGTCAAGGCACCGAGGCATCTCAGCGTAGCATCATGTAGCTAGTTAAAACCTGGCATCGCCTGCGGTCCATTGTAATGATTAATCTCTGGCTCTCTTCCATACTGTGTCTTTTGTCCTGTCGGTAAAATGGTGTTCAAACGCCTTTAAAGGACTGTTTTCACAATCAAAGTTTCATTCATCTGAAAAATCCAGATGACCCGTATAGTTATTTCCTTTAAGCTCTTTCATGTGTGTACGGAGCCAAAAGGAAGTTCTTGAGCTCAGAGAGCAGGATTGCCAGTTGTTTAGGCTCATTTTGGACTTGACGGAGAATAACACTAACGCTCATGCTAATGCTAATGCTGATGGTCTGTTGACCAAAATGTATGTGAACATCTGGTTACTCCATGAAATAAGTTGCACAAGATTTTATTCTTTCCAGTCAATGAGTTCTTCAGTTCTCCTTGATAAATCAGTAGTCACAGCACCATGGAGTCCAAATGTGAAAGCTAACTTTTAAGTAAAAAAAACAGCTAGAAAGGCATTTACAATTTCCGATTAACTGGAAGCAACTGGACAGGGTCTAATCTTTATATTTTCAAAATATACAGATAACAAAACTACCAATCCAGTCTAGCATCTGAAGAAAAATCCACAATTGTAGGTATGGATTCTAGGATCTGAACCAAGTGTGAAAACTGTGACAGACCCAAGACTATCCTTCTTCTGGATCAGACCCAGGTGTGACAGCAGCTTTCGCACTTAAACAAATGTATTGAATTCTCAGGGCGAATCGCCTCAGGTTCAGTCAGCCTGAGTGTGAAAACGCCCTTAGAGAGCAATCACACCTATGTTTCATTTTCTTGGAAGAGCTCACTTCGTTACATTTGTGTATTTGATTTCTTTTGGATCGCACAATCTAGCCACTGATTAAGATATAAGACAAATATAAAGCCTTACAGGAGCTTGGACCTGTTATTTGAAAACATCACTCTTCATCATTGGCTGACAGTGACACTGAACATTAACCAGATAGCAGCCTGAAATGTAGGAACTACAGACTTTGAACAGCAACCAATTTTCTCATCTACACATATGGAGATGTGTTTTGTGTTGCACCTTGGTTTGAAAAAACGATTTACCAGGTAAATATTCTGTTAGAGAAACATTTCCATCCATGTGATTATGTATGCAGCTGTAACACTGCTTACAACTGAAATGATAATAAAGTTGAAAAAGTCTAACTCTGATTTGAGTTGTACTGGCCTAACCAAGTCTTTGTTAAGGCTGACTCTGGGACCTTAATGGCATTTTGACTTGGGGAAGCAAGTCTTGGCCAACTGACGATCTCCATGACGAAAACGTTTGGCACAGATATGCCAAAAACAGATATGTTTCTTTTTGAAAGACTACTTGTGACTCTCTCCAAAATGTGAGTCAATCCCATTAAACCAGCAGCTTAAAATGCCCAGATTTAGAACAGATGTTGGTTTACATGTTTCAAATCACCGGCTGCAACCTCTGGACTATTTTTGTCTTGTTAGTGCCTTTCAGAGCATTTATTTATACCATTATGATATACGGGTACTAACAGCTAGTCCAAGAATTTTGTACTCCAGTGACAGAAATGTTAGTATTTTATTTTGATGTTAAGTAATACTCATCACAAGTATCTTTCTCTGCTCCTGAGAACCTCTGTAATGGACCTTACAGAGGACATTGGTCAATATCTTTTGA
Source organism: Simochromis diagramma (assembly GCF_900408965.1). Classification (NCBI taxonomy): domain Eukaryota; kingdom Metazoa; phylum Chordata; class Actinopteri; order Cichliformes; family Cichlidae; genus Simochromis; species Simochromis diagramma. The sequence continues at coordinate 2,106,249 of NW_024387285.1, read as the reverse complement.
CTTAGGTGAGCTAGCCTACCAAGTCCTGATGGACTAAATAGAGGACATCCTGGGCTTAGCTCCGAAGAGAAAGGAAATCACAAAAAAGTTAAATGGGAAGATTCTGTTTTCCTTGGTTCTCAGGAGGCTATATCATATAACTTCCACTTGCTAACCAAGCTAGCTATCGTTAAATGAAAAGTAAAACGAAGGCTTTAAAACAGAAGCTCAAAAACCAGTGGGTGGCATCATGATGGCTAGCGAGCTGTGCAGGTGCCATAAAAACTTGCTTTAGTAGTTTCATAGTGAGAAGTGTGTACACTTAACTGTGCTAAGTTTGGCTGTTAGCTTGTTACTTGCTACACGTGCAGGAAACCCCACTTTAGTAAAGTGGAGGCTAAAGGCTAATCTGCTGATAATGAAACCGCAACAGAGAGATGCTGCAAGGTATAGGGCAGTACCTTTTTCCTTTCCAGGTTGGCAGTGCAGTGATGGATATGTATACATTAGTGTGTGTTGTTTCCTTTTTAGGGGGCACAAATTCGTTATATCTAGCTGGGATCATCCGCATGTGGCATCATGCACCAAATTGATATGGCAAGGGAACCACGCTCATTCTGCTTGAAATCAGTACCAGGTGCCACTAGTGTCATTACTAAGACTGGGAGTGCCAAACACCCTCTGGTGTTCTTGCTGTCTGTTTCCACCTTGGCATGTCTTCCCTAAAAATCTGTCCAGTGCAGTCATTCAAACATCAGAGTCGTGCAACAGTAAATGCAAAGAACGCTGTCATTGTTTCCTCTAGTGCAAAAAATTGCACTTCAAACAGCCCCTGTTGGCTGAGCTGCCAATCAAACACGTCCTGCCCACTCACAGGTCTGGAGCATAAAGGAGCATTTCACATGCATCTCCAAAGACGCGTCTTTTCTTTTCTTTGAGCAATTAAAAAATTAACAGCGACCTTGAAATCCCTTTAAGAAGTGAATCTAAAGAGGACCAGTTGGAGACATCCTCAAGCACCTCGGTGACGTGACGCCTGGTGGTATTGTTCACACTTGACCAAGAAAAAAAAAAAAACAATCGCAGGTTGACCGACGCAAACACGGTCTTAGCTTCTCTTTGTTCCCTCTTTCTTCCCTTCTTTGGTCCTCATTTCTCTTTCTTTCTCTCTCTTTTTTCTCTTTGTAGTTAGAGCACCAGAAGCTGTGGAGAGAAGAGTCCAAGCCGGCCAACAAAGCTATTGAAGCATTACTCCCCCCTTCCCTCCCTCCCCCATCTCCCTCTCTCTCTCCCTCTGTTTCAGGCCTTGCTGTGTTTTTGGCAGTTACTACTGACCATCATGAACGTCATTGCCAATTTTTGTGAAAACTGGCACATATGGCAGCTGAAGTGCCATATGCCATACAGAATATTTTTTGGACGTTACCCCCATTTGTATAATCGCTGGATCCGGTATAAAAGTGGCTCATTATTAATTCATTCCTTCCCAGTTTTTTTCTCTCTCTCCTGTTTGGTTCCCCTGTGTGGGTTTTTTTCTCCCTCATTTTCCTTCATTTTTTTCCAGGTCCGTTTGATGTCTAGGAGGACAGGAACGACAAGTTAATTTAATGTGCAGTGTGGGGATTAAAGCGTTTGGTTAATTCAAAGGTAAATGCAGGGATTATTTCTCGTGTGCACGTCCATCTCTGTGCATTAATCTTGTTTTTATTCTGCTGTACTATAGCACAAATTAGGTTTTAAATGCTTAAATACTCCAGTGCTAAATTGGTTTATTGCAAAAGTGATGCCCAGTAGAGTAGCCAGGGTTTTAAAGGATTGCCTTAATAGTCTTTATTTTTTTTAATATTGAAAAGTCCAATGAAAAATTTCCTATTAGCAAATGATGTATTCGTCTATGTTAAGAGCTAATTTCTGTTTAATATTGTGAATTCCTATGTTTAGCTTTTACTTAACCAAGCATTTTTAATTTGTTCTACTTGAGAAAATAAAACACTTCCTGTGTGACGGAGGAGGACTTTAGCAGCAAATTTAAGAGCTGAACTGGCTGAAGGTTGAGTCACTGTTATATCACTCAAAGTCTGTTGCCAGACTGACATTTATTTATATAAACTTGTGATTAAATGAGCCAAAATCTCTTGGACGCACAGATGCCTTTTACGGCTGCAAGTTCTTCCCGCTCTGTCTCACATGAACAGCTTTCGCATTCCTCGTCCACTATTGCAGGAATTGTTTCCTCTTGTGTGTGTCTCCGTCTTACTGCAGAGCGCACACACTTGACACACAAACGGCCCACACTTCCTCTCTGATTCTTCCTCACAGTCGCTGCCTCTCTTCCTTCTCCTCTTCTGCCCTCCTTTGGAAAGAGACTGAAAGATCTACTCTAACGCTCTCAGCCTTCCCAGCGTTTCTGTTCGTCCATCATGATGTCAGATTTTGGCTCTTCTTCATCGCACCTGGACCGTTAACTCAGCTCAGAGCTGCTACATTTGAACACTGATGATGTCACTAATAGATAACCAGGAGATTTGAGGCTTTGGGCCAAAGTCACTCCCTTCTTTCGGTGATCACATAACAAACGCACAGCAGTTCAGTTTTTCAGGAGGTTCTCAGTAGTTTTGGTTTATGGCTTCGCGTGCAGCGAGACATGAGCACTTTATTCAGTGACTTTTCCTCAGCTGTTCTGATGAGCTTTAGTGGCTTAATATAAATACTTTTGATTTATTTATTTCTCCTTCTTATTATTTCTAGCACCCAAAAAACAAGCAAATAAAAATGAAATATCCTGAAGCTGCATCTGTACAACTGTTTTAAAAGCCGTCAAAGTCAAAGAAAATCTAATCAGTACTGTGCCAACTTACAATTATTAAGCTCCCGCTGGCTTTGACGATTTTGTATTTAATGATAAGCTGTGCAACATGACACCAGCTTTAAGATATAATCTTCCTGCAATTCCAGCAGTATTTTTGCACAAACACAAAAATTAACCTGCAAATATTCGAGCAGAAGAAACAACAAAGGTCTGTGCGGTGCTCAGGAACCCGTCTGCACCAGGGGTTAGTTCATGTGCAACACAATTAACTGGCAGAAAATGAAACGTAGTTCCCTCCCAGTGAATAAATGATTAGGGGCTAAATTGATAGCATCAGAATATTAAGTAAAAGAAAAGAAAAATTAGAGGCACACGAGGCAATGCTTCATATCAGGATTGAAATGTAAATGTTTTCTTGCAAAACAAAATCTGTTATTTCTGCTTTTTAATCTTGCTGTCGTAACCGACAAGAGAAGCACATCAGAAGTTTATCTGAGTCTTTGCATTGAATGACTCCTTCATGCTTTACACCACACAAAGAAAAGATAAGAAGAAATGTGAACTAAAAGCAGTTCAACATGCTGCACCTCAGCAAGACGTCAGAAAGGTGCTCTGCATTGAAAGAGAGAGTTTGATAGGTGTCATATAAACCCTGTGTGATGGTGAAATAAGAAAGCGTCCTGTCTCCCCTTTATTTTATTCACGCGGCGTGTGTGAACGAGTGATTTTTAAAACATATTCATCTCCACATTAAAAGTGGACGGCGATTTATTAAACATTTTTGCAGCAAACAGTAGCTGTCAACACATTCACAGCTGAGAACTCTGACTCTGTCCGGGTGAATAACCTGCTTTTCCTGTGATGTGTTTACCCATCGAAGATCAATGCATTTGTCTCTCGAGCTGCAAAGCAAAACATGCCTAATATTTGATGAGACGCCGTGACAGGAAGACAGTGGGGACGGGACGCGGCGCTGCCAGTTTCTGTCTGCTGAAATCCATTTGCAAAAGCTTCTGTTGTCATCCTCGTGATATGCCGGATGAAAGGAAAGGAAATTAACTTATCATTACCGGAGAATTTAGTATTACAGGGAGAAGATTAGAGACAAAGTTTGTTTCTGAAGTTGCTCAGGTGTTTGTGAGGAAATGTTCAAGAACGCCTGTTGGTGCATGATAAAAATATGATCCTGTCAAAGTCTTTCTATAATTGATGGCGCGGTGATGATGACCACAAGATTGTTCCCACAAGGTGTTGCGTGATGGCTGTGAATTAATAATGGTGTGGGTATCAACCTGCTTTCCTCATGCAGTATTAATTCATCAGGTAAACTGACCGGATAGAAGTTTTAGATGAATACAGGAAAACATGAGCAACTTTTCATTTGATCAGAGTATGTGTTACAAATTTAATTTTTCAGGTTCTACGACTTTTTTTTGTATATAGTTGGTCAAGATAATGAAACAGTTTAAATCTTGATCGATATTTCAGTTTGAAATGTGAGTCTCATCTCATTGGTCTGATTTTTGGGGTCATTGTCACAGTTTTAGCAGCTCTGGCCGGATGTCCTCTTCTTCCTCCTTCTTACAAACCTCTGATAGGCTAAACCTGGGGTCACTAACGACGGTTTTGTTCCTCCAAGTGCCAAGATGACCGATATCCATGAACTAGCATGCATGACGCATATCTCAACCCAGCTAACCTGATCGACATGACATACCGTGAAATGTTGGCAGCAAAATTGGTTTAGTGGCTTGGTTGTTTGAAACTATTGATAACTGTCACAAAAAAGATTGTCGTTTTGAATGTTTATTAAATTCTTGGCACTTAGTCTATCTTGTTAAACCCATGAGTAGCATTATGCTAAATGCTTGGTTACGGCTAGGCTAGTATGCTATCATGCTACATGCAGATTTAGCATGAATTCAGTACCCTCATTTTTTTCTCATTTTGGATCTAAATTGCAAAGTGTGACATTGTCTGACATGAAAAAGTTAAGTTATATATATGTTGCTTAATTTCAGTGATACGTCAATCAAGACTACAAATCTCATTTGGTAGGTTTTTTTCCTTCTAACTGAAGACAATAAAGAAAACAAGAAAATGAATTATATAAAAGTAAGTTATGTGTTTTATAATTATAAAACACATAACTTACTTTTGAGTATATGAAACTGGAAAAATGTGGGGAGTACAAATAAATACAAAGGTCCTTTTAGTTACATGTCTTGCAACTTGACTGCTATGTTGAAATGCTTCTGTGTGGTTATTTTGAAGCATTATTTAAAGTAGACTTCATTTTAGAGCTCACCTGGACATTAACAATATTGTGTAAAAAAATCAGGTGTCAAAACCATTTTTAAAAAACGGTTAAAAACTTTCCTCACTTTGCCTGAAAAGGTTCGAGTCCCAAATTTCTCTCATTTCCAGTTTGTCTTTTGACGTGCTAATGATTTTAGCAAAATGCTAAATTTAACACAATTTTTTTTAATCTCATAATATTTTAAATGTGGTAGGTTTTTCTTTACTAAATTGTATCTTAGTTTGTTTGTCCTCACTACAACATTCAACCCAAAGCCTAATATTACTGTGTCCAGTGAACATTAAGGATGAAGATCTGAAGTGCATCTGTGAGCATCTGAGGATGCTCTCAGTAGATTTCAGCCTTAATAAATAAATGTAATTTAGACTGATATTAGTGATTTTATTGCCACAGGCATCACTGCATCTGTTCCACTTTCCACGTGTTGGATCGACAAAATATCGTCTACGGTAGAGGAAACACTTTTACTGAGATAAAATTTACACTTTTATTTCACTCTAAAAATTATTTTGCTGGTTTTTTCTTTGCAGTTTTCTCTTAACATGTGAATATGTTGGTATTAACTACAAAATTAGAATAAAATTTGAGTAGAAACTGAAGAGAAATGCTCTCAGGGAAAACTTCAGTTTCAAATGATCCAGATGACACACACTGCTGTGCATTTGTGTCTTAAAAGCACACACAAACACTTTATTTAACCATAGTTTATCGCACAGACATGCCCCTGAATAATTTTTTTATGTTCATGAAATTAAGTTCCTACAGTCTTACTAATAACCAGCTGATAGCAATGCCTGAGGGAAAAAAGGACACATTTCGTGTTCGTTTCTTTATTTTAATTTTAATTTTCAGATTGTCGATTTTGCTCTTAAGTGTCGTATTTTGATTTTTTTGAAGCCACGACTATTTCGACAAAGCTCGATGAAAAATACAGAATAAGTTAAGTGTGTTGGATTTTTCACAAGCACACAATGTCAGGCCAAATACCGGCAGCTCTCAGCAAACTGTGACAACTGTGTTTTATCCTTCAGGGGTTTGTATTGTGTGTGCATTTATTCCCCTCCGAAAAATTTGGGTGCACTCCTGATCACTCATACCATGACAGGATGCTTCAGCTGATCTGTACTCATATTTATCCACAGCACACACTGCAATCTCACACCATCTGTAAAAAAAAAAAAGTAACTGAAAATGACGGGCGTTTATATCTGAAGGTCTGGAGAGGACGATTATTTTAAAATATTCTATTTAGTATTAGGTCTTTAAAAAATGTTAATGTGATTAAAAAGAAGAGGAAATGATTTTGTTTTTCACATCCACGTTCTCCTCTTGCTTCCTTTCTGTCTGAGAACAGCTTTACTTTCTCTTCAGCTGAAACTAGAGGGTGAAAGATCAGCTGTTCTTTCAACTAAAACTAGAAGTTGTAACTTAAGTGTTATCTGTTTTTTCTAATATGCAAAAATTACTTGTGAAACTAACAACAATAAGTAAAACATCACCTCAAAAACCGCCTAAAATACCAATAAATACTTGTTTTTTCCCCTTTCCTTTGGTAAAAGCTTGAGAAAAGCTTTTTGCAGAATATTTCTGGTATAAGAGCAGAATTCAATACAAGTGAGGAACCCAGTTTATCCACATAACTGAGCTCCAATGCAGAAACCTCCAATTCTGTGTTTGGGGTTTAGTGTTGTTTTAAATGATCAAATAAACCACTACAGTGGCTCTGGGAAGGCAAAGTATTCCCAACCCTGTGTTACCAGGATAGGTGATTTCTGTCATTGGAAAATTGTTCCAAATCTTGGCAATCAAGGAACCAAAAATAACTAACTGACCCACAATAAAAATAAATAAATAAATAAATACATGTTCTATTTCTCTGTAGAAGCTGGGATTAAGGGTTAGGGTTTGTCCCATCAGTGGCTGATGATACAGACCTCACAAGATGATTGTAACCACTAACTAGAGACTTAGCATAGAGAATATTAATCATGTGACTGATTCATGAATTTTATGTTCAAAGTATATTATGTATATAATGTTCAAATAGTTACTGGTTACATCATTTTCTTTAAAAATGTCTATAACACCAGAAAGAATTTCTTATTGGACTTTACAATAAGAGAATGGGCCTTTAACTTCCTCTTCTTGATTTTTAGCTTTCAATCTTAAAATGACATGCAGGTTGAAAAATCAATGCACAATAGTACACATTTGATTTTTTTTTTTAAAGTAGCTATATTAAGACTTTGGTCAAGTCTTAGTTTGGGTACATTAGGAGAAATCTCTTGCACAGATAAAAGTAATGCCTTATTTTCAAATAGACATTAAAAAAGTCCTCAGTGAGCTGTACCTGACCTGCAGCTTTATTTCCATCACAATATCGAGCCTTCACTCAATGCAAATTATACACTGGCGCCCCCTAAATGAGCCCGAACACAGTACAGACAGCATCAGCAGCACTGACAGCAGCGGCAGAGATCCGCTGTGAGAGACTGCCCGGGATGCCCAGGCGCTCTGACCGCATGGAGAACCGGCTGGCACGGCGGGAGGCAGCGGGAGCGCGCGGTGCCCCCGGTAATGCCTGCTCAGCTCAGAGTCCAAATTCAAAAAAAAATTAAAAGTGCTGCGAGTTTAAACCACAGAGAAAGTTGGTTTGTTGCACTGAGCAGTACCACCATGCATAAAGGAGGCTTGGAGCCAAATTTGGAGGGGTTGAAGTGGTGCTTTATTGGGTTAACTTAACAACAATAATAATGATGATAATAATAACGATAATGATGATGATAATATTCACAGTAATAATAATAATAATGATGATGGAAGAACATTTTTATTCTCTCGACAACTCGAAGCTGCTGTTGGCTTCTCTCCTCTCCCCTCACAATAGAAATCTTCAACTTAAATGTCACTTTATTCCGACCAATACAACCACCAACTATTGTCATCTGAATTACAATAATAATGGGCGGGGGTGAGAGGGGTCTTTATCCCTCCGCACATCCATAAATCGCACGAAATGACAGTCGGCCAGTGAAGAGTTAAAGGGAGGAGACGGAGAGTGACACGCCTCATTGGGTAGATTATGTGCCGCAAACAAAAAGTGTGTGTCGGTGTGCCAGTCAGCCAGAGCATCGGGCCCCATCTGCACGCCTCTCTCTCCCTCTCTCTCTCTCTGTCTGCTTTTATCCGCGCAGCTCTCTCTCCCTGCCCCGCTCCTTCACTGCCAGTGTCGGCGGCAGCAGCAGCACTGTCACTTTCAGCACACTGGGGAGGAAATGTACTGATACTACGGAGCAGCCCGGGAGCGCATCACCATCTCCATCATCACCTCCATCACCGTCACCGCATCCCCCCTCTCGTCTTTTCGGGGCTTTTTTTTCCCGGATTGATTCGCAGCATCGCTCTCAAATCGTTTGTGGATTATTGTTCCCTCCTCATCGACGGAAAGGTAGGTCTGTGACGTGAAAGCTGTGTGTGGTTCGGATAGTTTTGGAGCAGGAAAAAGGGGTGGGTTGGGTGGTGGGTTCGCTTTGCGCGGCACGCGTCCTGCAGAATAAACAGCAGGAAAAAAATAGGGGGGAAAATAAAGCAAACGCAGATGTTTCCTCGCTGTCGCAGTTCAATCACAGCGCTGATTCGGGACAGTTTTAGCGGATGGGTGAAACACCCCCCAGTTTCAGCTCACCCCCACCTGCAGCGGGTTTGGAGGGAGAGGGTGGCTGCTTTCCTCCAGTTTGGATGTACAAACACGCCGCTCGGTGTCTCTTTTTTATTAATTCGAGCCTGGCCTTGACTCATATCAGTCACCCGATAATTTGTGAGGCTTTCATCCACCTCAAGCGACTATCTGGGTTCCTTTGAACATAAAGAGGTTCTGTTTAGTGCCGGAAACAATTTTTTTAGCTTCACATCGCAGCGCCGGGATCCGCTTTGGAAAGGCTGTGTGCGCAAAATGTTCCAGAGAATCTTCCTGCTGCTGCTAAACGTTTACGAAGTTACAAAACCCTATAAATCAGCCGACTTCAGAGGCAGCTGTTCTTTGTTATTTAATCAAATTTCCACACTTCTTTTAAAACAATAATACTAATGAAAATAATAAATAACAGTAGAAGCCAAACCAGAGGAAAGCATCGCTTTTTCTCTTTTTGCAGCCACAAAACAACTGCGGATACCGGGGACAAACAGACGGTAGCTCATCTGTTCCCACCGCCAATCACCGGCACGAGAGCAGTTATCAATATCCGCCAGTTTATTTCTGAACCGGATCACATTTACGCGCAAAAGCCACGTTTCTCCCTGCGCGCAAGAGTGCACAGACCTTTATCCCAGCTGTGGAGCTTTTAAATGATACTTAAATGATTTTCTAATTAATGGCTTCATTTTTTTGCACGAACTGTGCCAAGACCGCGCCTCGTGGACTATGAGAATAATAATAATAATAATAATGATAATAATAATAATTATTATTATTATCATATAATAACAACTGCACTCTAAACTGTTAATTATAGTTACTTTGTTATAGGCCCAAAGTACAACAGTAAATCATTTTTATTCATATTTTGCTGTTGCTAAAATAACCAAACAGTGATCAGAGAACATTATATACAGCATATCATTTCAACAATTTAGAAATGGCGTCTTAAGGAAAAGCTATTTGACTGAATTTATTGTTTGTATTTATTTATTTATTTCTGCCGTCCTTTGTGCCTAATTTACGGCCGAACAAATGTGCATCAGGTGCAGGCTTCCGCGCACAGATTCTGCAGTATTTAAACGCCAGAGGAGGAAGAGGGGAGGAGAGGAGGGAGTGAAAGAGACGCAGCCGTCTAAACACACACATTCAGAGGTTAGAAAGGGAGAAAAGAAATAATTAACTGGTCGTGCTGCTTTAATTACAGTCTCAGAGGGGAAAGTGGCGGATTATGGTAATGAGGCGACATACGCTGCCGCTTGTAGAAAGGAGAGAAAGGTTGGCTGACATGAAATCACTGACTTTGACAGTCCACTTGAAACCCATTGGACATGCTCTCTCCGTTGGACGTGCTCGGACCTCACCAGCTCCTACTGAGGGCGCCGTCGTCTTATTATCCTTCTCTTTTTTCTCCTTTGTAACAAAAACAGTCTTCAGACAATGTGAGAAATCCAACAAAACCAGACACGATATTAAATGGATAAAGATAATATTTATAGAAAAATCAATGATCACACAAGCGTGAAGCACAGTCAGCTCACTGGAAAAGTAAGGACGTTAAAAGTGACTCTGGGAACTGTAGGAAATACAGTAAACGCTTTAACAGGAAGCACCTGGAAATACTGAAGCACCAAACTTTTTTTTTTTCATAGTAATTTTTCATTTTCATTTTTCTTGCATCAGGCAGAGAGGACATTGAGGGAGTCCGCGAAGGCCTTCTGATGTTAAAATTAGCATTAATACTTTATTATATCACTTATGCGAACATTATATAATAATAATCTGATTGGATTAATAGCCGTGTATACTATTGTTAACAAGAAAAAACATTCTAGATTGTTTTATTCCTATACACATATAGCTTATTTTTACAGACAGCATTATTATTATTATTATTGTTAATAATAATAATAATAAGTATTATTATTATTATTATTATTATTATAAATTAATAAAAAATCACGTGATCACTAATCTCTGATTGATTTAGTTTTTTATTGTCGCTTTGTTTATTGTGATTGTTATATAATCGGATATTGGGAAACTACATCATCAATATGCTGAAAGTGTTGCCGTCATGAACTTATTACGTGGTTTGAATAAATTAAAAGGAAAAAAAACGGGCCCCTCAACGACGCCCTTGACAGCTGGTTTAGCCAATCTGTCTAGGAAGAGATTTATTTCCTATCAGCTGGTACAGCGGAGGGTATAATCCACTAAATAACCAAAGGTTAGGCTCCAATGTGTGATTTGTTTTTGCTTGATGAATATATTAAAGAGGAAATTACGCATTTTGGGGATAAATGACAAAAAAGAGGAAATTTGATGCTTTCCGTTAGACATTTTTGAGGCCTGTACTGACGCTGGTTTCTCGTGGTTCCGTGTGTCCCGCAGTGTGACATGGAGGAGTCCAGCTCTCAGAAGTTGGTGTGGGATGGGGACGCCAAAGCGGTGCAGCAGTGTCTCACGGACATTTTTACGAGCGTCTACACAACGTGCGACATCCCGGAAAACGCCATTTTCGGGCCTTGCGTGCTGAGCCACACGTCTCTGTATGACAGCATCGCCTTCATAGCTCTGAAATCCACCGACAAACGCACAGCACCTTATATATTCAGGGTAAGTGGAGCTTTATTTTGATCACAAATTTGAAATAATTTTATTTCAATGCATCCCTTATACAGGTTTTAATTAGCTCAATTATGACTGAAGACAGATTTTACTGATTGGCATCTAAACCGGCGTAAAATGACAATGTTTTTAATTTCTGTGCATTTATTTCTGTCCAATAATTAAATATAACCCTAGAGATGAAAACCAAAAGGCTAAAAAAAAGGAATAAAAAAAACATATATGGTCACTAAAATCTTATAGGGACATACTAGTAGATTTTGCTTGTTTTTAATAGCTATAGTAATTTGCTTAATTTCAAGTGGAAAATTAGGTTTATTAAAGCATTGTGAACATTTTTTGTCTTCCCTGAATTATTTTTTTAAACTTAGATTCCAAACTATAAAAATACACGTTGTGCCCTCCTTGTTTCTGCAGCAGTTTGGGGGTAATTCTCTCTTCCCATTTGCATCTAAAAAACAGCCTGAGAGGTTTATGGGGTGGAAATAATTTGAAATTAATTATTTAAGTATTAACCCAAAATGCTCTTGCTTGATGGCACAGGTGGACACTTCAGCGGCCAACAGCACCTCGGAGGGCCTGATGTGGCTGCGGCTGGTCCAGTCAGCCCGGGACAAAGAGGAGCAGAACCTGGAGGCCTACGTGAAGAACGGCCAGCTCTTCTACCGCTCGCTCCGACGCATCGAGAAGGACGAGGAGTTGCTGGTCTGGTACGGCAAAGACCTCATCGACCTGCTGCTGCTCAGTTCCAGCAGAGTGCCTCCCAAAAGCAAAGGTGAGCCAGTCAAGACAGTAAAGTGTTTCAGCTTGTGTTTAAACCATGACATTTATTGTTTTCTTCTTTTAGTTTTTACTTTGATTTCATCCGATGCAGGCTTCACTATCACGCACAATGCACTAAAGAATACATAAAGTTATATTTACTGCAGTGCAGTACAAAGGTCATATTCTTGAAGTAAATTTTCAATAATTTCCTTTTGTCCTCCGGTTAGGTTCATCCCACCACTCCTGTCCGGACTGCAGCCAACGGTTCCAGTTTGAGTTCCCTTTCTTGGCCCATCTCCGGTTCCGTTGCACCAAGAGACTGCAGAGCATTGCTGCAGCCGACGAGGAGCACAGCAAAGACAGCGGCACAGAGCGACCAAACGCAACCCCAACCAGGACCAGCCCAAAGGTAGTCCGCTCCGAAGGTTTCAGCAGTCATCAGGACAACAATAAACCCTCCACAGACTTTCATAACCTAGCCAGGGATCTAGAGAACAACCGGACCAGCCCGCCGAGTGACAAGGAGGCCGAGATCTGCAGCGAGAGCTCGGGCAAGAGGAAGTTCTCCGAAATAGAGGACAGGGAGTGCAGAGGACCCAGCCTTCCGCAGTCCAAGTCTAAAGACGAGCTTGCAACGTCTGTGCAGAATTACAGAGGAGCATATGGCCTAGAGGACAACCACCGGTCCTTCTCCCCACCAGGCTCCATAGAGCTGGGGGAGGTAAAGCGCAGCGCCTTTACTGAGGTTAAGTCAGCCCAGCACTCCAAACAGCACAGCAGCAGCAAAAGTCTCCAAAGCTCCAACTCTGAAAACAAAGATGGAGGTCGGCCCAGCAGCAACCCCTCGGAGAAGCACCTTAGCATCAGGTCTGTGCTGTCAGAGACGCAGCCGCCCCAAAGCTCGCCCATGGGCAGTGCTTTCACCTCCGTCAGCCAGCAAGGAGGTGGCAGTGGTGGGGAGAGGAAGAGTGCCTTCAGTCAGCCATCTCGCTCCTTTTCGCAGATCTCACCACTGGTGATGCCACCCAAGCTGCTGGACTGCCACCCAGCGGTGGGCGACACCATCTCCTCCAACAGACTCTACCAGGCTGACCACCTTGCTGCCAAGCTGCAGGGTGCAGAACTGGGCGCCAACTGCCCCGTGCCGGGCGGCATGGCCAAGCAGAACCCCTTTGTCTACGCCACCGCCTTCTGGCCCAAGAACTCCGGACCTATCCAGCTTCAGATGCCCTCAGCTCTCACCCTGCTGCCTCCCTCATTCACCTCGCTCTGTCTGCCCGCTCAGAACTGGTGCGCCAAGTGCAACGCCTCCTTCCGCATGACCTCAGACCTGGTTTACCACATGCGATCCCACCACAAAAAGGAGTACTCCATGGAGCCTCTGGTCAAGCGGCGGCGTGAGGAGAAGCTCAAGTGCCCCATATGCAACGAGTCCTTCCGGGAACGGCATCACTTGTCACGTCACATGACCTCCCATAACTGACTTTTTGAAACTAACAAGGACGAGACTTTTGTTTAACATGGACGGATTGTCAACCTGCCTGGATTTAAGCACTCCAACTGGAAATAGACCACTTAAAAACACAAGAACACCCCTTGCACTTACTTTCACTTTGGACTATAATCTTTGAATTCCTTTTCTGTCTGTTTGCTTTTACTCCCCTGTAAAAACAATTAATGTTTTGGGTGTATGCAAATGCGTTTTGACTTCAAAAATGAATCTATTTATGAAAAGTTCACTTAAAAGTTTGAGAATAAGGGAAGATTTAAATATGTGTAATTGTACAGTAAGTTGTATTTTATATCATATAAATGCAAATATAGAGAAAAATGACAAATGTAGTCATACATCATGGTTTACAACGCAGCGAGTTTTTTCATGTCTACAACCAATATGGACACAAATTGGGGATATTATGTCAGACTATATTTCAGAGTGCATGTAATATGAAATGATATTGATTTAAGATGCAGTCTATACATTACAATGTAAATAATTTGTTTTATTTGAAATACAAAGTGTATATTTTGTGTCAGTGGGGAATAGTTTCAGTGTTTCTTCCTTTTGCGGGAATTTACTACTTGATAGTTTATCTAATCATGTTGAATGCATTGACAATAAAATAGCTTTATTTTCAAACTGTGGCCTTCATGGATTTTTTTTTGACTCAAATATATATTAAAACAAATCTTTATATATTCTGTGTTTTGTATTCATACATTATAACATTAATTTTAGGGATGCAAAAAGTGGACAAAACCCAAAGGTCACTTTTTTTTTTTTTTAACCTTATTTACATTTTTTTTTTATAAGAAATTGATTTTATATATTGCCAAAGCTCAGTGTTACTAAAATAAATATAAACACATTATGTAATTTTTTTCCAACACACTCCAAAATAAGACACTATTACAGTTAATAAATCTGATGATGAAATATTTATTGTACATTATATGGATATATGGTTATCTACTATGTTTCCTCCTTGGAAATGAGCATTATTATTATTATTATTATTATTATTATTATTATTATTATTATTATTACTACAGCCATTGTCTTTATTTAGGTAGGACACATTATCCTCTTAATTAAACTTTAAAATAATAATAAAAGAAAACCTTTATCATACCTGCACATTGGGTGTTTCCCGTTGATAATATGGTCTTGTATTTATCGAAATAAAGTTAATGTAAAAGAAAATATATATATATATATATATATATATAAAATGTTCGGACTGGGTTTTTTTAGTCTTTATTTTTATTTATTTTTTTTATTTAAAGCAAAAATACATGGCCATGATTTTCAGGCTTCTCGGTAAGCGACCTATTGTTTTACTTTACTGAATAAAATCCGCGCCGTACGCCTACATTTACGATTCGTTTCCATTAAATCATTAGACTTATTTTTTTCTTTGAAGAGCCGTGAACAGCCAGTTACAGAGACGCCACGAGTTTCCCATAAATCAATAGGTGCAAATAATTTAAATTTATAATTCTTTAAACACGCCGCAAACTGAAGACAGCAGTGAAGTGCTGCTGTAACACCCAAATAACAACCGTCTATCAGCCCGACGGTGACCTTTAATCTGCAGGATATTTATGTCAAAGAAAATCAAACAAGCAAACAAAAAACAGAGTGATAGAAAGTAAAACGTGATAATATTTTTGGATCAGTACTCCTTATTTCCACCACGTTATGAAAAAGCAAATATCAAAAAAATAAATAAATAAATAAAAAAAACCACCGGGTAGGAAACGTTTCAGGCCACGAGCTGAACAGAAACTGGTTCAAGCGCGCCATCAAGTGGTCTGTAAGCAAACTGCACAAGCGGAGATCCCACTGGGCAGCCATAACGTGTTAGGATATATATGTGGAAAACTAAAACCCTTAAATTATATGTAATTTAAGATCTTTGTTTTTAACGACTCATCAGAATCATTATATGACTCATACCTGTAACCATGACAATATCCCTATATGACCATGGCTGATTTATATATATATTTCTATTGTTTCTGAAAACTAAAATATCAACTGTGTCTCGAATCCACTGTGACACTGGTTCATGGAGGAATGAATATTTGAACACTAAAAGTACACAAGCATCAAAGAGTATATGGTAAAATATCACAGCCGCAGTTTTCCCAGTTCAAGTGTCAAGGGTTAAAAAGAAAACAGCTCCTGGGAAACCACATCATCAGCACGCTGAAGCTCGGCGTCATATCCCAGAAACCACTTGTATGAGGACACAGGGCTGCATGAGCCTGAATTGCTGAGTTTTCTGTATTTGTTCAGAACTCTATGGTGCCTGCAAAGCACAGTTCTCAGCTCTGCATAATTACTATTAAAGTGAAAACTTTGAAATGAGCATTTCAAGTAGGAAAACATAATTCTGGAGAAAATGGATCCCTCTTCTTAGACAGACATCTGAAAACCTGAAACCAAATCTGTGTTAAAAACGTCTGCTTCTGGGTGAAAAACAGAAAAACTGCAATGCAGGATAAGAGAGGAAGGATGCCTGTTTAAATAAGCAGACAAAGGATATTTATTAGGTCATCTTCTTGTGTAATGTAAAGCTTTAGGCTGAACTGCATCACTCAGGAGAGCAAAGAAAACAAAACTAGAACTGGAGCTGCAGTGAGAATGTGCTGGATGGAGAGCAAAAGCACATAAAGAGGTAGAGGCTGAGAGGAGTGGATACAGCAGGAATCTGCGAGGCTCACATGATGATAAATTACAAACCGGTGCACATGTCCGCATGTTGCATCTCATCTCAGAGCGGCACACACCTCCCACTACAGCAATCCAAACAGGTCAATCTCACCGTAAAGGCATGCGATCGACGGGAAGCGAGGCCATCGTTAACTATCACCGCTCGCCCTCTCCTCACAGCCCGGACGCTCCTGTGATATTTTGTACCCTCGTGCTTCGCTGCTGGTGTCATCGTCCCTCTTGGGCCCCAGCTTCCCCCCCGTGTCACATTTGTCACTGCATCACTCATCGCGGAGCAGCGCGGGACAGTTTATATCTCTGCTAAGCTGGCACTTCCATTTGGCCTCCTGCCCCAGTCACACTACATTTTTACATTTCAGGCATTTAGCTGACGCTGACATCTAGCAGGGAAATGAACAAACAGGTACAAAGACCTCAGACAAGTTCAGTTATTTGATAGGAAACATGGCTTCTGGACCCTTCTTTGGTTTTAGTTTGTTAGTCCAGCTTTAAAACTTACGATGTGTTGCATGCACAAGATGGGAAGATTTCTGCAGATGTAATGTCAGAAGAAGAGAGCCAAGATTATTTTTGTTTAACGCTTCATGATAAACTCAGAGGACAAAAACTTCCTTTGGTTTAGCAGGTTTGTTCATGACTAAACCATTAGATGCAGTGACTTCCTAGCTGCTTTGCTTCCTGTTTTTGTAACTGTGGGTTTATCTGTATTTACTTCTTTTTACCCGTGCCCAGTCTGCCTTCTATTTTCCCTTTCTAATACCCGTCTTGTGTTCCGCTTTCTGTTGTTCTTCTGGATCTCTTTCTTTATAATAAGATGCTGAATGTAGTTATGAATGAAGTTATGCTGACATAAAAGCACTGCTTTATCAGGACAAGAAGACCTTGACATTAACACTCTTCAGTTTGACTTGTAGTAGTGGGGTTATTGATATTTAGTGGGGCTTGACTCTTGTGTCACTTGATGGGAGGAAATCAGGACAGAGGGGAGCGGTGTAGGTGGACTGCTGTCAAATTCAAATGTTGCCACTGATTTATTTCCTTCTAAAGGTTTCTGCATGATGTAGCTTTACTTATATATTCCCCTAATGTTAACTACGAAAAGCCAACACTGCATCTCTCTGTGCTAACTGCTGCGTGATCACATATGTTGTCAGAAAGTCGTCAGTTAAAATTTTCCCGAGTTGTGACTTTGCCTGAGATTTTAGTTAAACACATTCCTTCATTGCACTGAGAGACAGCGATCCACCCCGAGTTACATTTCAGTGCAGTATGGTACGAAGTTTATTCTGATGCAGCTACCACACCAGCGTGTAAAAACACGTCTTCTGCAATCATGGACCTATTACTGCAATGAATGACAGTAACTACAGTACAGTAGTCTCATGTTTGGCGATGAGCTCTGCAGCTCAGGTTCCAAGGGCAGTGTTTTTCTAACCATTACAGCTTTAGCGAAGGTGCTGGTACTGCAGACACATCCGGTTAGAGCTGCTGTGAAATCTGACGCTGAACCTATAAATGAAACCCACATTGAAGGTTTCTATTGTAGGAGCCCCAGTAACCTCTTGCTTATATTAAGAATAATTCCAGTGGACGCGCTTTTTAAAAAACTTAGCATGTTTCGTATTCTCTGCGACCGACACTGAAAAAGCTGTGCAGTACAACGTGGTTTCAAACTGACTTTTGACGATCTCAGAGTAACAGGAGCCACTAACGTTGCTCCTGGAGCATGTGCTGAGCTCAGGAGCTCCAAACACAGGTGTCCTGTGTGCGCAAAGGGTTGGGACATCGAGCTAACAAGGCTGTGAAAGAAAAGCTCAGATCAGAAGTATCGATTTCACACAGCGTGAGTCCTGGCCTGCGGCCCTGCTTACAAACGCAAGCTGTTTTCAAGTCCTAATCCAGGGTTTACGCAAGGCCAGCTCCTCATGCTGCTATCTGATGTGATGTCGCTGTCATATCATTATTTTTTGAATGTCTAAATATACACAAACAGCACCATCTCCTGTGCACTCGCGCTATTTCTGACTCACAATGCACTCAATCTACAAGTCTGCTGACAGGGACAAATTTACACATCAAGTCCACCCCGAGCATCTCGCTCTCTCTCTGAGACTCTACCTGTCGTCTGCTTCTCAGATTCTTCAAATCGTGGCAAAGAGTCTGCAGATAGTACTGCAAGGCTGGGAAACAGGTGGCTAAATACAGTATACACAGCTGCACCTTGTTAAAAAAACAGCAGTATAATATAAAAGACCCTTAATAAAATGTACATTTATAGGTACATAGCTACATAGGTAGTCATAGGACTCAACAGGACAACAAAATATGACCTCCTGTTTTACCAGGTTAAGAAAAATAGAAATATTGTAATATTAACATTGTAGTTTCTCCAGCTTGAGCATGCGTGGTCTTAAAAGCATTGGGTTAGACAGCACTGCTGGTGAATGCTTTGAAGACTATTTATGTTAAAAGTTAAAGCTAAGAGAAAGCATCTAGAAATGAAACAAAAAGCACTGAAACAGTTTTGTAATTAAACACAATGATATTTGTGGACGTTAATGTTTCAAACTGAATTTTATCAGGAGAAAATCATTTAATCCTCACTTAAAAATAAAAAATAAAATCCACTAACTTCACATTAAGAGAACTGGGATAATTCCAAGAACACTATAAACACCCTTTTCAGGAGGAACCAGAGATATGCTGCTCATGGTGACTGTTGTTATTTAGGTTTGGTAGAGTAAGTAAAATATAAGATCATATATTTTCTGCATTTTTGAGGATTTCTTGGTTCTTGGTTGAATCTACTTTCAGCTGCACCCTTATACGCCTTTCACAAGAGGTGACCACAGCTCTGCGTGTTTGATTTTGCAGATTATTTTTAATTTCTGTCTCCTATTTCCCTCATTTACATGACCTAATTTGTATAAAACTTTCTCTTAGCTGAAATTATCCATGAATTCTGTTAGAAGGCTAAATAACAACATTAAATATATTAATTTTTGGTGGGACAACACTTACATGAAACCACTACACTCAACATATCCTGTGCAAGTTTCAGGCACGATGAGATTACGGAGGCTTTGAAGGGAATGGAGAAAAAGCCCCGAATGTGGAAGAAAGAAGTGTAAAAGGCAAACAGTGACAGGACCATTTTGGGTGTAGATGTTCATATGTTGATAACCTTATCCTGTAGCTGAAGGTTGGAGGTGTGTGTGCAGGCTGTGGAGTGCATGTGGTACAGTGACTGGAACCAAACACCTCAGAAAAGAGTTACGCAATTTTTAAATGATACACATAGAAAACAAAACTACTTGGTAAAAAGTGGTTAAAGACAAATTTGTTGTGTAACACTGATTGTAGTAAAAGTAATGACTCGTTGTGTATTTTCAGCATACTGGTCACATGATGTAGAGACGGCGCTTCACGCAGCCAGAGCCAGTGACTCTGAATGTGGTCGTATTACTTTGTTACACATTCTGCTGCTGAGGCCCCCCTCCTCCTTCCTTTTGAAGCACATCTCCATAACAGCCATAGCACACAGTTTTCTTTGAGACCCGGTTGGCATGTTGTCCCTTCCCCCCTGTCTTCTGCACCCCACATGTCATGAAAGTCAACCCAACTTTATCAGTCACAGTAATGACCGCAGAGCTGGATGACTCTGTGCTTCTTGGCTCAAGATGAATGTTGGCCTGTCATGTGCCCATCTTTCTAGGACGATGGCTAAAACTGCACACGATATCTTACTTCTTTACCACCAGTAGCCGTCCACTTTAAACTCACGACAACATCAGCGACACACACAAACACCCACTAGGCAGTTAAAAGTGCACAAAAAGAAATAATACAATCTGAATGTGAATTGCAAAATTTGACAAAAGTCATCAGGTGAAGATGAGGAAGAAAATCGGATTTAAAAACATGTCAGAATTGTACTTAAAAAGCAGTTATGCGAGCCTGGATTTTACAAACCAAGCAAGGACTTGAACAGAGCATTAACCAGAAAAGGACACTGCAAAATCCACAGGTTTCAGATACTCTGGACCACCATATACGATGCAAACAGATCAGCAGCAGACAGAAAAAAATAACAGATGATTATTTTTTTCTTAATTCAATTCATTTTATCGATATAAATATATCACAACAACAGTTGGTAAAGATTCTACAATGACACGGAGAAAACCCAACAATCAAACGACCCCCTATGAGCAATGACTTGGCGACAGTGGAAAGGAAAAACTCCTTTTAACAGGAAGAAACCTCTAACACAACAAAGCTCAGGGAGGGGCGGTCGTCTGCTACCAGTTGGGATGATGGGAGGAAGACGGGACAAAAGACATGCTGTGGACGAGAGCTGGAGAGTCTTTCTTTGTGAAATGGGTGGCTGGACTTCCATGACTATGATCCACACTGACCAGCACCCAGTGTTGGGGAGCAACGGAATACATGTACCGCCGTTATGCATTTAAAATACAAAATCTGAGTAACTGTATTCTGTTACAGCTACCGTTTAAAACGGTGGTATTCAGAATACAGTTACTTTGTTGGGGAAAAAAAAAGTTACTTTTTTGAAATAAATGGATTACACGGCGGCCTTTTCCTGTTTCATACTGTAGCGGGTCATTGTATGTTAGGCTATACCCTATTTTTGGTAATTCCACGCGGGTGGAAACCCAAACAAAACACACATTAAGAGGCTCAAATGCCCGTGTCTTAATCTCCCGTCTCATAATGACATGAAGAAATATTTTTTAAAATTATTTAATATGAAGGCAACAGGCAGAGTGTTACAGGCATCGCCCTAAAGAATGTAGCCTCATGGGCAGTGTAGTCCGTGCTGCAGGGAGAACGGACTGCCATACCCGTTATGTGAGTGGAAAAGTACGAGCTGTCATCGAGCAGAAACGGGAGCTGGAAGCATGTAAATATAATAATAACCACTGCAGCCAAGAAGAGTGCCTGACGAGCCCAGTTGTAAGTAAGCGATTAAGACTCGAGTGTACACTGTGTTCGTGTTTTCCTCCGAAACAATAAGTTCCGTTGGAGCAGCCTTTCAACGCCTCTCTCTGTCTCTCGCTAGCAAAGTTGACCCAGACAACAAAGTAAAGCTAGTTTTCGGCACCAACATATTAGCCAGAGGTCCCTTTACTACGGCTCGGAGCCGCGAATAGTTTTCTATACGAGATCGCTGCAAAAAGTGCAGCCTTACCTAATGTCCACCTACTGTTACTCATTTTATATTAAGATTTAAAATCTAGTTGCTATTGGTATGGTGATAAAGCTTCAGTAATAGTAATAAATCACACAGCAATAGTACATTCATGTAGTTGTAAAAAAAAGCATGATCATATATTAAGTAATCCAAAGTATTTAGAATAAGTTACTCTCAATGAGTAACGTAACGGAATACGTTACAGAATACATTTGGGGGGCATGTAATCTGTAATCTGTAGTGGAATACATTTTAAAAGTAACCTTACACAGAGACCTGGACACAGTGTTGCCACTGGTTTTCAGCAGTGTTTTTTCTATTTTCTTTCATGTGACTGAGTCAGCTTTGGTGTCAGTACCCAGGTCTTCATAATACATCATGGTGCCATCTGAGGTGTTTGCTTTACGCCGTAAACAGATACCGTAAACTTTACGGTATCTGTTGTTTGTTTAGCCTCTGCCTTTGGTGAAAGCTAGTTATCAAAGTAAAAAGTGTAGCTCCTGCTTACACCTTTGCTGTCATTTATTTATTTATTTTTATAAGCTATCTGGATTTATTAATATTTTCTATACTGTAAATAATGACCAAAAAATACATAAAAAAAATCAATATCAAGTCCTGGTCTTGCTTTCTCTTGCGTGATGTTGGCTGTAGTGACCACATGACTATGGTTAAATGATTTAGAAAGAACAAATTAGAAGGAAAAAGTGCTGATAAAAAATTATATTTATATTACCTGCCTGTTGAATTTATTTGTTGTCAGGCACATATGCACACAGTGGCATCTAGTGAAAATCAGAAATCAGAAAGGGTTTTATTGCCAAATGCTGAGCAGGTTTACAACATTAGGAAATTGCTGCAGTAATTAGTGCAAACATACTGTCATATAACGCTTAAATAGACATAAAAATAAGAATTAAAAGTGCTAAGTAGATAGATATATACATGAGTGCAGGTATATAAAATGCAACCGAGGCTGGAATAGATAAAAGAGCATTAGCATTTTATCAGGATGCGACTTTTTCTCCAGTTCACATTATTATTTCTGATTACTCTGTTTATAATTATCTTTTGAAATTCCATCCTTTCATTTCTTTTTCTTATCCAAAGTTTGGTCATGATGGCGCCAGGTTAAGTGCAATATCCCAGATGTCTCTTTTGCCAGGTCCTTCTAGGGATCCTACGATGCTCCCAACCCAGACAATATATATTTTCTCTGCAGAGAGTTGCAAGTTTACTCTGGGTCTCCTCTCAACTGGGTGTGCTTGGGAAACCACTAAGAGAAGGCACACCGGAAGCATGATAATCAAAAGCCTGGACCACCTCAGCTGAGTACTTTTGAAGTGAAGGAGCTACAACTCTACTCCGAGGTTTCTTGCTAAACAGCCTAGCCACCATAAAGAGGACACTCATTTCAGTTGCTTCTACCCAGACGTCATGACAATCGCATTAATGCAGATGCAAATCAGTCTGCAGTTTCAGCAAAACACTGGTTTCTGATAGAGATGGTGGATTGTCCCACCATCAGTTGGGTGGAGTTGTTACGCCAACCAACAGAGTTAAAGATTTTTAGCATCTAGTTCATAACCTTGTTCATTTGTAACTGCTCAGAACTCCAACAGGCCATCACCAATTACGCATTTTAGTTGGAAGTGAAATAAAAGGACGTATTTAGAGAAAATTTTGCTCCCAGAAATCTCTGTGGAGGCTCATCCACTAAGATTTATGCATACTTTAAAACATTTTGATCACTAAAAACAATTTACTTTTTTAAAGCGAGTCCTACTTTCAGGAAATATACCCAACCTGCTCCAGTTCCAGATGCTGCATGTTGTTGTAAGTTCTACTTTTAGATATGTATTCAGTGACTGAAGTGACTTTTCCTCTTGTCAAAACCATTAGTAAATCAAGATGAAAGAAAACGAAAAGGCCGCGTAAACACATATGTTAATCCTGAACTGTCAAGACTTTGTTTTGTGGGAGTGCATGCATGTGTGTACGCTGGGAGTTCAAGTGTGTGATTAGACCCAGTGAAAGCTCCAAATGAAGATGTATGGTGGCCCAGGGGTGGGCCAGATTCAGAGGTGGATAATGGATTAGTGAAGATCAGTGTTGCTCAGTCTGGCTGTTTCCTGTGAGGAAAAACAGACCAGATTTATCTTCCGTCCTCCAACCCATGGCCACCCAGGCACCACTTAAAGTGAAAAAAAAAAGGACCTGTGTCTCATGTGTAAATATCTTTAGAAGGGACTTTATCTGTGGAAAAATGGATGTACCATCATGAGTTGACCAGAACAGAAAGAAGAGAAGGAGAGTTTCTGTTTTGATTGCTGGCAGATGTGTTTCTGGCATTTCAGGAGAAGTGAAAAGTGCTAAGATTTAAGTTTTTGCTGCCCCCCCCTTCTCCCGCTGTTAGTGCTTTTGGAGTTACCTGGCTCCAATTTGGAAATGTGCATAATGGAGTTTTATGTGTCAGCTGGTATGTGACACAGGGTTAAAATGTAATCCATTTTTGACTGAAAACGAGTCCATAAACACTTAAATTCCAGCTGTCAGCTGGAATCTGAAGCACACAAACACACAGTACCAGCTACAGGCACAAACAGCTCCATTCCTTTCTGCTGGATGAGCTCCAAGTCTAGGATTGCAATCAGCTGCTTTTCAGCTGTTTTACCAGGAGCTGAGGACCTCCAATAAAGTCTCCACAGGGAACATTTCAGCACCTGAAATCCATCCAAGCAGTACACTTCCACACCTTAGTCTCAGCAACTACACCAGAGCTCTGCAGGAATCTGATCTGGGCCTGGGTGGACATGGCTGGTCTGCTTACTCGTGCAGTTTCACTCTCTATGTGTGCACGGAAAGCTGTTTTATGCATATGTGAACTATAGGGCAACCTTTTCTATTCTTGGCTTATACTTTCCTAAATTAGTACAACTTATTTTGACTCAAATCCAGGCTCCGCAGCAGCGACTCTAGCCTACAGCACATGAGTCACCTGTTCAACCAGATGAGCTATAGCAGCACCATCAGCTGAGAATCTTGGCCAAGGAATGAGCCACCCTGCATGGCTGCCAATGTGGTACAACGAAGGCCAATAAAAAGCTTTTCACTGTAGAAAATCATCCTGATCAGGACATCTCCCTGCTCTAAATCCAGTTGCAACAAAACGAAGAGCTGCAACGTGTGTGTGTGTGTGTGCACCGTCTACGCGCATCAACAGCAAAAAACACACGTGCAACACACAAAACTGCCCCTCATGTGTTGTACAGACTGGCACAAAGTGCCCATTTGTTCAGTGGTGATCTGTGCAGATTGACATGAATCTGTTCAATATATGATTAATTTCAAAGAACCAAACATCAGTAGTGATGAGAAACCTCCTTCTGCTTATTTGTGTAACATAAACATGATTTTTCTTGCATCCATGTCTCGGTTATGGTTGAATTTTTCTCTCTTTTAATTAGATTTTATCACAAAAACCAAAAAACTCTTTTATTCATAAATGTGCTCTAACAGAGGCAAATGCCAAACGTTAACCATATATGTTACTTTTAGATAAGTTGTGCATTGAGAGTGTATTGAATTAATACTCATGTGCCCATCAGAGAATGAAAACAAACCTAAAACTTACCATTTCTGAACAATAGAAACTACGCTGAAATTAGAAAACTGGCTCTGGAAACTCACTGAAGCTGAAGCAGCTGAGACGATACACACACACACACACACACACACACACACACACACACACACACACACACACACCCTTCTTTTCAGTGCTGACAGGTGGAGTATTTGTAACAAGTGAACAGGTGCTGCTTTGTGGCTCCACCAGGAGACAGTGAACTGAGAAATCCAACAACAAACAAGTAGCGGTGTTCTTGTCCTGCTAATTACCGTGAGAGCTCTTTGATTATAACCTTAGTCTGAAGTTTGGTTAAAAAGCACCCGAGCCCAGGTTTTGCAGATCACATGCAAATTTTTCATTTCCCCCTCCGTGACCTTCCTTTTTCCTCTAACTACTAAACTTCTTCCAATTTCTCAGAGCTGTCTTTCAGAGCCAGCCTTGAACTTCGGTTAAAGGGAAAGTTCAGGGAAAATGGAGATCCGCTGGGACTCAAAGAGGTCACCAGCAAACTTAACAACACAGCCAGTGGCAACTACTGGACATCTCGGCGCGGCTCCCGAGAACTTCTGATGGTAAGAAAGCACCGATGAGGGTGAACCACATCATGTTTGTGGATTCAGTGAAACACTTGACGTAACACTTCTAAAAGTCAATGCAATCAGCTGGCAGTAATTTATTTCTGTGTGGCCTCTTCCCACTGCTGGGCATGCCTACATTCTTGTGCAAAGTAGTATAAACACTGTAAATCATATATGGACACAGCTGATGACTATGAGAATAACTTGGCTGACCCCTTTAGTCATAGATGAAGCTTTGGGCAAGCCACCACTGAAAGGCCTGATGAACCATCCTAAAATATTAAGTGACCAAAGAAAGTGTACACACCAACTGAGAGTCCACAAGTAATTTCACTCCCACGAACGAGCTCAGTAGCATAATAATATACAACAATCTGAGGCACAGCTCATTAATTCTGACCCATACACGCAGGACACATGGATGCTGAAACTAATGCATGTGTTCATATCAGTGTAGGTCTGAAACTACAAAGCTTTAAGCTTTATGGGATTACTTTTATCTCACATTAGTTATTTGCACACAAATGATTGTTTGAGCAGAGAAGAACTTGTCTTTAACCTCCTAGGACCTGGCGTCCACATATGTGGACATCACATTTTGGGTTCTCTAGACCAAAATACTAAATTTTGCTCCACAAGGGCCTGATATCCACCTACGAGGACGTTATACTGCCACTGCTCTATCGAATTTTAAAATGAACGTCCTCATATGTGGATCTCACAGCGCTGTACTGAAAACCTGTTTGTGATTGCTATGATTGCCACAGTGACCTAAACTGGTAACAGATACTATTTTCCTTTACAGTTAAGTTGCAGCTTTTGAAGTGTGTTCATTGTAGCAGTAAGGCATGAGTTTTACTTTGAAGGGTCCTGGTTTGCATGATGTTTCAAGTATTGAGTCAGTGTTTGGAGGCAAATCAGTGTCTTCATGTAAAATATTCCTCCTCCTCAGATACATCGTCCGGACAAATTTAAAAAAAGGAAGAAAAAAAAAGAAAAAGTGCAAAGATCATAAAGAAGAAGAAAAGTCAGAGAAAAAAAGCACAGAAAGAAAACAAAGAAATAATGACTAACTTTATAAATAAAAGTATTTGCAGGTAAATTCAGTCCCCACTTGATTAAAAAAACTGATTTATTTATAGATTCATTACATCCTTATTTAGCAGGTTTTAGTGTTTCTAACGTTTCACAAGTTTGTGAAATAATTTCTTTGCAAATTTTTAGAAAGGATAAACTTTATACACCACTTCAGCACAGTCAGCCCAACTTATACATGAGACAGAAGTCTTTTCTAAGCTCACTTTTGTAACATTATTCTCTTTTTCCTTTTCCATTTTTAGTCCAAAAACAGATCCCTTGTTGATTATTAGCTTGAAAGATATTCAGAAATCCTTACATTTTTTCCGTTAAGGTTCTCAAGTAACATAAATGAGATCATTGGCACTAGGGGTGCAACGATACACAAAATTCACGGTTCGATATTTTTTCGATACAAAAAAATGTTCATGCCTTTTTAATTTGTCATTTATTAAAATTATAAATATATATTTTAACTCAAAAGTACAGTTTTTAAATGTAATGTTGCTGAAACAACAAAGTAATAAAATAATAAATCTGATTGAGGAATCACTCATCTTTGGAAAAGAGAGTTTATTACAGAGAAATGGCTCTTTCCAAAATAAAAACTATATTATAGCTTCTTCTGGGCTATATTCTCAGCAGCATATTAAACATATCAGGTCCCCATAAGGAGAATCCTGTGCTAACGGCTGTCTAAATGACTCGGGTAAAGTTTGTAGCATGCGTGCTTGTTGTTTTTGTCGGCTTCCACTTGTCTTTGCACTAGGATGATGTCGGAGTAAATGTGCAGTCATATTCGTTGTGTTCCCACTAGTGCTGTCAGCGTTAATCTGAAATGACATTAACGCCACAACACGGCAAATCTCCGTTAACGAGCTACCGGGGATCACCCCGTGCATGGGGCTGGACGGTGTCAAAACGTTAACAAGCTAACTGTGCTAACACACTAGCTCCCACCCATGTAATTGAGCATTGCGTGGCACATCCGACATACTGTTTTACTTTTGTCCATGACGCGCTTACCTTCAGGGTCATACGTCACATGAAGACCAAAATAGTTCCAAACGCCAGATCTGAATGAGGGTGGGGGAGGTTCAATTTGCCATGTTGCAAGGAGAGCTTAACTTCTGTCTCGCTAGCTTGCCCTGCGCTCAGTGAATCTGCGTTCGACTACTCCACCTAGGCTGCACTGTCGAGCGCAGATCCACTGAGCGCTCAACACAGACAGCATCGTCAGAAGAAAAGTTGATAAAATAAATTAAAAATTTTGTATTGTTCGATATATCGATACGAATATCGTTGCACCCCTAATTGGCACATATTCATTTTGCCAAGCCATCCAATAATAATTGACTTTTTCCTTATTAAAAATTTATTCTGTAGCAACTTTGTTGATATTGTGATTCTTCCAAAATGCTATGTGTCCATGTCCACGCCCACTGGGAATGCTGTTAAACTGGGTTTCCATTTTTTGATAACAGTTCTACAACACCTGATGGAGCTACATGCATCCCATACATCTTTTCAAACCCAGAGTTGTACTCATAATAATACTGTAGTACGACTGCTGTCACACTTCTTCAATCTAAGCACATCTGTATGGTGCCAGCATCATCCATAGGACATAATGTCAATGTGAGACCATACCTGTACTTTCCTTGTTGCAAACTGCCTTGAACCTTATGTAACACATACATTTATACCACGAGAAGCCAACCAACGTTCAGTCAGCGCTATCACCCAACAGTAAGAAGCCTACGTAATAGAACAGTCTGAAAGTTCAAATTTATATGAATCTTATGACCTTAAATATTGAGTTTGCATTGCAGATATTTTGACTTGCCACAGTAGGTCTGCCATTGAGTTACCTACTTAAGTAGGTAAGTAGAATAAGCAGAGTCTCACAGATATATCAGTAGGTACATATATAATAGCTAATATTAGCTATTTGATATGATTGCCACATCAATAGTTAATCTACTGATGTCCCTCTCTGGCCATTTACAGTTTGTTCAATTATATATCCACAGATCACAACCTACTTCAGTTAACTCCGGTGTACCCCAAGGCTCTGTCCTGGGGCCTTTGCTTTTTCATTATTTATCTCCTACTTCTAGGTAATATATTCAGGAAA
Source organism: Simochromis diagramma (assembly GCF_900408965.1). Taxonomy (NCBI): domain Eukaryota; kingdom Metazoa; phylum Chordata; class Actinopteri; order Cichliformes; family Cichlidae; genus Simochromis; species Simochromis diagramma. The sequence goes on along the minus strand of NW_024387285.1, from coordinate 2,077,173 downwards.
TATAACATTCAATTTCACCATTACGTAGATGACACCCAGCTCTATTTCTCTTCCGAACCCACAGCTACTCTCCCATTAACATCCATTTCTGATTGTTTAAGTAAAATCAAAGTTTGTTTTACTGATAACTTTCATAAAACAGCCAAACGTTTTTCATTATTTATGATTAACTCTGTTGTCACACCTTCCCCACAGGTTAATAGTTTGGGTGCCATCCTCGACAGTACTCTCTCCTTCACCACTATCACTCTGCTTATTTTCATCTTCGCAATATTAGTCGCCTTCATCCTTCAATTACTCCAAACAGTACCGCCATGCTTGTCAATGCTCTTGTCACATGTCGTTGATGTTATTATAATTATTTTCTGTAAAGTCTTCCTCATAAATCTCTCCATAAACTGCTGTTACTTCAGAATTCAGCTGCTCGTATTATATCCAGAACCAGAAGACCTGTGGTTAAACAACTCCATGTCATCCGTATTCATCTGATCTTCTCCATACATACTTACCCTCTCGTACACTCTGCTCCTCTTCAGCGTCTCTTTTGTCTGTTCCATCTGCTCACCTGACTATTATGGGACTAAGAGTCTTTAGTTGTTCTGGCCCAAGACTTTGGAAGGATTTCCACCAGATCTCCGGACCACGAACTCTCTTTCTACTTTAAATTTTGTCTTTAAAAACCCATCTGTTCACAACAGCATACCCTTCATTATTACTTGTCTTACTCTATTGTTACGTTGGTTGGTTTTATAGTTGTGATTTTATTTATTTATTTATTTGTTTTTATTTTGCTGTACTAATGTAAGGTGAGCTTGAGGGTCTTTAAAAGCACCTATTATTATTATTACTACTGGGATTTATGACGGCTGATTAAATTTTTAGAAATTAATGAGACAGGATCAAAGAGACAGGAGAAGCACTCTTACCTTGTTATGAGTGTTGGGGTTGCTGTAATTTGTCCACCAGAGGGCACTGTGCAATTTCCCACATGGCAACACGATGACCAGCTGATCCGAGCAATGCTAGAAAGTGTGTAAATGAGTAATTTACAAGTTCTTTGTGACAAAAACAAAACACTTACACGTCCTTAAAATCTCATGTCTGTCTGGCTCTACTAGTGAGCCATCACAGTGAACCACTATTCACACAAGCAGCACCTTCCTGTTTCCATGAGGGAATGCAGACATTGTTGCTCTTTGCTCTTTGATCTAGAGCTCCAATGCTAAAGCTTGAGAATGATTTTATAAAACTTTTTGTTTTCTGTGAGCATTAACATAATAAAACTGTCTTTCCTCCTCACACTGATGCAGGCCGTTTGAGCACCACACAACATCAGAGGACCATTGCCATTAAGTTGACGACTGCGACCGTAGCTGGTCGGATGCTCCCAAACACACCCTCACATTGATCACCGTCAGTGGGCTCAGACGGCTCAGGGGTGTAGCAGAACCTGCTGTCTGCTGTTTGCTTAGACTTAAAAGCTGCTAAAAGCTGGGATCAATCGGGCGGGAGAATCAATCAGGATCATCCATGTTTATACGACTCAGGGGGATTACCTCACTGTTACTGGAATGGCCTCACAAGAATGGCTGCCCATTAGAACAGTGGGACTAAACACTGCCCTGCTGTTTACATAAAACGTAATGTTGGCCCGGCCTTGGCTCTGTGTGCCAGAGACAATTAGAACTCTATACAGCCTGTAATCCACAGCCGGGCGCAAGCTAATCAAATTCAGACATAGTTGGGCCCCTGAAAACAATGAGGGATGAGATTACGACGAATGTGTGTGAAGATAGAAAATTAATAAGCTTAATACAAAACACGTGCTAGGGTGACCAAGAGTCAGAGAGCACAGGTTCAGATGGACAATTTTAAACTGTTCTAAATTTTGGCACTTTGAGCTGGCTGACAAATGTAATTTGAATTGAAATGGTGCAGGTAAGGAACAGGTAGATCATACCGTGTGCCAGAAAATATACAATTTAATGTATTTATAATAATGCACATGTCTGTGTCTTTTTTAGGTGTCCTTTCATGAGAGTTTAAAACAAAATCTACTAGGATCTAATTGCCAGTTGACCATAAAACACTACTACTGCTACTGGAGCAAGAAAGGAAGGGATGCTTTCATAGAGGAAAAGTTCGTTTGTGAAAGATGAAAAGAAGTTTGAGGGGAAGTTTAAATACTCGCATACTTCCAGTGCTGTTGAGTGCATGAGAACCTACAAATACCCAGATGCTGTAACAGTCAAAAAAATCAAAAAATCTTAGCTATATAGAAGAAAGCAAGAGCCTATCAAACAACTATCAGCCACTAGGCATGATAATCATGATTAAACCTAATGATCATTAGATCTAGAGCAGTGGTTGTATTGAAAAGTGGGCCTGACAGCCCCCCCACCCCACCCTCAGCCGCCACTCCCCAAGACACCATCTTTTCAAGCATTGTTTACTAGAGAGAGTACATAATCCAACAAGCACATTTGTTTGAGCCATACACGGGGCCTTATTATCCCTTTGCTGCAGCTTAACAAGAAAACTGTGTCACATCTCAAAAAGGGAATTTCACACCATAAATAAAGAAATAAACACATTTGACTTTTGCAGTTCTGCTGGACAACTACTGAATCCTGCCAGGTTAAACTAAATGGGATGGCTGATGTGTTTTGGTCAAGTTTTTATTTGTCATGTACACGTAACAAATCAGAAAACCAGAAAAAGGAAGATTCGTCTGTCACAGGACAAACATTCAGACTGTGGTAAGCATCAGTTTCAAGATGACAGATTACTATATCTAAGACATTTTTACACATTTTTAGACACACATAGTAAGAAAAGCATAGCTGTTATCAGTTACATTAAGGAGGTTCCCTTGACAAAAAGCCAGAAAGTAAGAAGACTTTGAAGCTGATGCATCCAGATTGATCCTTTTGTGATTTACCCATGCTTTTCTTTCTGTGATGGGTCAAAATGCCTATTTTATAAGTAAGAAAAACATAAAAAGACATTTAATTGTTTACAGATTAAGGCTTGACATCATGTTTATCCTCAGAATGACAGCTAGTGTAGTAAGCAGTGAGAACGGGCACTGACTGGAAAGCAAGCAAAAGGCAGTGATCTCTGCAGAAGCTGTTCACTTGTGTCATTTCAGGTCCACAGGAGCTGTGATCTTCTAACAAACTTTTTTCACTGACCTTGAACCAGTAAGATAAAGCCTGACAAAAATAAATATGCAGTTCTGTACAGAATCACGTAATCTTGCATCTTTGTGTTACTGGTTATAGGGCATGTTTTTATTTGGGGCTTTCAGTGTTTGGGCACTTTTCCTGGTGACATCTACTGCAAAAACAGCCATCCTAACGGGGTCGTTCAACAGGTTCAAGGGGATATGACTTTTGAAGTAGCAAAAGTCAAACTTGGGTGGAAGGGAGGGAGAAATGTTATACATAAATATGTTACTCATATATCTTCCTTATATTATTTATTTATTTGTTGCATTAATCCACACCACAAACAGATAATTGCATTGTCTCTCCCGCCACTGTACACTGCTCAGAATACATTAGTCAGCTTGACGCTTGTTCACCAAATGTGTGGACGCATCAGATGAAAAGGTGGACTGAGGCCTATAAATACGGCTGCCTGAGTGTCCGGTGAGCCAGTGTTAAAACCCTGCTGTACCACCTGAGGATCTCAGCCCGAACCTCTCTGAATTCACTCCTGCGAGCGGTGTTTCATTGTTGCCGTCCGGTGTTTCTTTTACGGAAAGAAGCGTCCACAGCGAAATATTTTGTCCTCGTCGCTTCAAGTGCGAATTAATCGCGTCCACGCTCTATTAACATGTCGTTTCCCTGTGCGTAAAATGCCGCGCTTAGTGCGTCCTGGCGCGGACGATTGCTTGGAAAATGTGCGGTGTCTGTCGCGTTTCCATCACGCCCCGCTGCTGTGGGTCGGTGCTGAGCAGGAGTGGCATCTCGGCGACAAAATCTGGATGAAAGAGCGTCCTTTAGAGCTCAGGCATGCATCGAGAAGTGAGATCATTGGCGTTATAAATATCCCCGTGCCAGCAGAACCACTCCAGCTACTGCAGCCGGGGTAATGCCTAGGAGCGCTGCATGCAGTGCGTGCGCACGGTTTCTGGTGCTCAGATCTCAGGAGCGAGACCAAAATGCTAGAAGTGGCCTCGCGGGTGTCTCCTTTTTGAAAGAATGAATGTTCCTCTTTACCTTCTGACCTTCGCTCACTTGATTTGCACCGCTGCGGGAGCTCAGCACGTCTCTTTGGAGCGCCAACTTCTGGAGGAGGGGATCCGTTCGGGACGCAGGACTTGCAGACTCTACTGTAGGGTTGGCATCGGCTTCCATCTCCAGATTCATCCCGACGGTAGAGTCAACGGCAGCCATGAGCCCAACCAGCTGAGTAAGTCATTCAGTCCGGCCTCACTGTGCACGAAGCAGCCTAACTACTAATTTATGAAGGTCTGAGGCGTGGATGAATCCGGTGCGTCCCGCTGAGAATGCGCACTTGGATCCTGTGTTTGTTCCAATTGATCCCCGTTCTGTCTGCAGCGATGTCTATTTTGACTGCCATCCCTGCAAGTTTGAACAATGATTTACACATAAAGACGGTAAGGAGCGCGCTGCTAAACTTAGGCTGTCCGAGCCTGTGAAATATCTGAGCAGGCATCTGTTTGACGAGCCTTGTTTGTGTCTCTCCGGGGATGTTGGCAGGTAGACTATTTGTAGAAGTAACAGGTGCAACAGGATGTATTGGACTGCGACTCAGCACGACTGACATAATCGCAACAACGCGACAATATGCACAAAAAACAGATTTCCTTTAAAACGTTTATTGTTTGTTGTACCTGCAAAGTTAATGATTTGAGCTGCAGACTAGCGCGCAAATAAAGTATTAAAGTGAAATTGATTTTCAGATGATTTAAGAGAAATGAGATTTTGGAACCACAAACAAACGCTGATGTTTGCAGTGCAGATATTCGACTTAAGCGTCATCCTGCACGCTGGATTGTTTAGGGCTGAAATTCTGAAATATTAATGATCATAAATGACAAAGATCAAACAAACAAGTTGATATTTGTTGTTGCTGATAAATGCATAACAGAATTCAGGAATCACAGAGTAATATAGTTAAATGTATAGGTTGGGTATGAATCTTACAGCTGCCTGTGTGTTTCTGAAGGGACGAACTAAAAAAAATCCCCCTATAAATTTGGAAAATTGAATTATGACTTGAAATGTCTGAGGTGTAACCATTTCCTCCTGTTTCAAATTCATTTACACCTCTAAAGGGAGATGACTAACATCACAGTTTCACTAAATAATCTGACTTTTAGAGCATGCCTGGCACTTTGAAAGCTATCTGTTCACACTAAAAACTCCTTCACACTCCAGTGGATGTTGACCATGAACACTAGTTTCTAAGTGACAGCACAAAGTAATGTGCAATTTGGCTGTAAACATTTATCTAAATAAAAACCCTTAAGGGAAAATGAACTGTTAAATTTAGCTGTTTCAAAATGCAAAAAGTCCCACCTCTCTGTTTATGAAGTCCTGTGTCAGCTAGGCCACAAAACTAAAGCCATAAATCAGATTTTCAGCTTTTACTGCACCATCAGATCCTTCATCGCTCATCCGTTGACGAAACAGCAAAAGCTCACCGTGAAAGTGCACTTGTGCCTCCATTTCATGGTCCCCTTTAGAAGAGTTGTCAGGTTACATGGATTTCAGCCATGTGGTTTTGAAGCCTGCATGACAGGACAGCAGACTAGCAGGAGACTGGGCGTCTTGGATTTGTAATATGAAGATTCTTTTACCATCACGCAGCATCAGATTCAACTCTTAGATTTAACTCAAATGCTCACATTCGAGTTTGGATGCGAGACCTTTCTGCTTCAGGACAGCGGTTCTTTATTTATTGATTTATTTCTGTGTGGGTCCAACAGTGTGTGTGCATTTTTGGGGAGTTAGTTTCACAGTTCATTATATTTAATCTTTTGTTTAATGCAGAGGTTCAGGGACTTCTTCTGGCATTGACCGCTTCAGAAGCAGAAAAGGATTTATGCCCCACACCCCACAATTTACAGTTTTCTCAAAGTTGTTTTTTTTTTATCATAAAAATAATCTGATTGAAATTTTAGTGACATAAAGATCAGCACAGTAGCATTCACACAGTAGTGCTGTTTATATTTCCCTCATAAATAGAGAGAGATAGAGATAGCCTTTATTTGTCAGTTGCAGGTCTTTTGCCCACAACCGAGATGACAGACCTTGCCGACCATACATACAATACACAAACATCACATTGGGGAGACAGGTCAGGCTAGGTAGCGAGGAAAAAAACATCAAAATGTGTAACACAGAAAGATAATACAGGAATGCACAGATATCAACACACCACAGCACAATAAACACAGACAAGCAACATGGGAAAGAGTTCATATTAAGCTTAGGTTTTCTCTATACTTTTCGTATGGCATTCAGTCATTACTCTCCCCTGCAGTAGTCTCTGAGCCTGTGTGTTGTTCCTCTAATTGAAAAAAAGTGTATTTATCCAAGTTTATTCATGGCTCAAATACTCACAGAAGCCATCAGCACAGGTAAGGTTTAGTTCAACATGACACTCATAGGGTTACATTCTTATCACAGAGTGCTATCACTTAACCCTGTAAGACCCAGTCCATCAAAAAATAGCCAGAAAATTCAGATTTTTTTGGAACTGAGATGTTTATCAACCCTTATAACAAAATCCACTTTTTTCGCTATATCATGCTGTGTATGATATATTTTTATTATATTTTTATTATATATGTTTTGTATCACATTTGTATCAATTGAGTGTTTTTGGCAACTTTTTGTTAACAACAATGTTAATTTTAGACAAAAAAAAGAGTTTTGTCCATAACATTTTGCAATTATGGTGAGCACTGATCATGTCTGATCATGTCTCAGAAATTTATTTATCAAATATGATACCCAGGGTATTATAGGATCAACAATATCAAGCTTTTTGATGCATGCTTAATCACCCAGGAAAGTAAATCTCCAAAAAGTTGATTCTGTTCATCTGGACGCAGCGTTTTGTGGGAGAAACGTTTCGTCACTCATCCAGGTGACTTCTTCAGTCTCAGCTGACTGCAGGTTTCCCCAAACTTATAAATAGTACATTTGCATAATGACTGAAACCAGCCCACTGAAGGAACAATGGGCTGGGAGGTCAGCAACTTAATCTTAATTATGCAAAGTATCATGACCACTGATCAATGACCACTGAGATTAAGTAACCTGGATGAGTGACGAAACGTTTCTCCCACAAAACGCTACGTCCAGATGAACAGAATCAACTTTTTGGAGAATATCAAGCTTTGTTAGCAAGATAAACTAATTTACTAATCATAACTAAAGGAATAACTTTGTGGATGGTCTGTTTATGTAGTTAGCTAGCTGCAATACAAATCACTGACAATCCTCCAAACGTGGTCCAGTTCAGTGGCATGTCCAGTTAGGCACTTGTTTGTTCAGAACATTTCATATGGTATATTTGATGTAAATAACAAACACTTTGCACATCTTCATAGTAACACTTTAACGGTACACTTTTACGTTTGCATAAAATGTTTTCATTAATAATAAAATGGTTTTGCATATTATTTTTGTATGAAGCAACTTTGGTGTTTGGTCCTTCAGTGTTCAGCCATTAAACACGCCATGAACACTGAAGGAGGCGATGGTGGCGATAGGTTTGTGCCTCAGGAGGTGTTCTTCTGTGGCCCCCAAATATTTTATACACCAGTATCCCTCAGTTTGGTCCTTACTCATAACAACTGATTCCTCCAAAACAGCCCATAAAAATCTTTCGTCATAGAGATTTGGAATAATTAAAGATAGAACTACTGCTCCGTGTTCCCTTTTTTCTATTCATGCAAACACTAGCGATCTAAAGAAGCCTACTAAAGAGCCCACTAAGAGATAAGTCTCAACGGTGCAGCTGAACAGGATAACAGCGCTGACATGACAGCAGAGTAGATCATGTCAAAGTCTGTTATTCGGAGTGAGGACGAGCAGCAAGAGACAGAAAATCACAAGACGAGTAAAAATACATCCTGTCACCAGTCAATCATCAGATCATGTTGTTTGTCCTCTTAGGTGTCCTGGAGCTCTTTGCGGTTTCTCAGGGGGTCATCGGTATCAAAGGGGTCTACAGTAACAGATTCCTGGCCATGAATAAAAGAGGACGGCTGCATGCAACTGTAAGTATCCCACTCAGTTCCTACACTATTAAATTCACTCAGCACATACAGTGTGTGGATACTTGAGGGGGCACAAAGCAAGTGCTGACTGGAATGTTGTTGCCCAATTAAGCAGCTTTTAATATGATTAATTAGTTATGTGCAGTTTGGATTTATAAAGGTCAGGGCCTTACTAATGTTTACACTCTCATATATGCTTATATATTGTATGTTCATCATATTATTATTGCTAGCAAGCTGCCTTTTTCCATATCAGGCAGACACTGATCAACATTATTATCCAGCTGCAGACCTGTAATTACAATGTGTATTCGTCCACAAACTATTAAAGTGGATTACACAGAACACTAGCAGGGATATGGTGAGTGTGGAATCCAAGTGAAATCTGGTAACTTGCAGTGATGACATGTGAAATAATAGTTGGTGCTACAAAAACTGTAACTAATAAGTTTTTGTAGTTTGAGTTTTTGTGCCAAACTCAGAATTAAGTTTGCTGCTCAGATCATGGCAGATAGCTGCCCTTCACTGAGCCTGGTTCTGCCGGTGGTTTCTTGCTGTTAAAAGGGATTTTTTTCCTTCCCACATTCGCCAAGCCCTTGCTCATAGAGGGTCGTCAGATTGTTGGATTTTTTGTGCTTTATTGTAGGGTCTTTACCTTATAATATATAGAGAGCATTGACATGACTGTTGGTGCTATACTACTAAAGTCTTTGTAAGCTACCTAAATGAAAAAAATGAGGACAAGACGTGGAGACAGACAATAAAACATGAAACGCTAACACAAGAAAGAAGTGGGACATTCGGTATGCTAATGAGCGTAAAAGCATTTGGTAATGATCTGTATTAAACTTGTAAATCTTGACAGAGTATATGATCGATTATTAAGAAAGCACCATTATTCTTTGTGAGTGCACTAGCTAACTATAGCAGCTTGCTAACACATAGCTAGCTTTAGCTTTCTAAGAACAAACTCCATATGGAGACAAATACCTGCTACTTGTAATTATGCTCAAGTGTTAGTCACTCACCTTGTTTGGTTAGTGAATATGCCGCTCTGTAGCATATAGTGTAGTGCACTGGTGACTGCTGCTGCTAGAAATGGGTCTGTCAAGAAGTGTAAAGCTGGATGAAAGTGGCAAATTTCTTATAAAAACATACCTGCAAAGACCTAAAAACTTTAAGTATTGTCTTTGTTGACCACTCGTCGTGCTCTGAGACTTTCTGCAAACATATAAACTCAGCACCAGAATTTGATAACGGTTATTTTCTGCTGATATGATGCTGCTTTCTGCTGGAATCAAACATCGTTTGGACTCGTGGTGCATTTATTCATTAGAATCTTTTCTGTTTGTTTTATTTATTAGCTTGTGCAGCTTTATATCTGTGCTGCATAACAAAAATCCCTAAATCTGACATCAGCATGTCATGGCACACTGCTGTAATCTGTAGGCACAGTTTTGAAGATTTTCAAATTCCCCCGAACACACAGTAAGCCCAAATCTACCCACAGCAGCTTGGCCTCGCCGCCGTGAGCAGGCCGGACAGCCAACAACCAGCCGCACTGACGAGTCATCAGCGGGAGTCTTGGCACGCACAGACATAGAAGCAGCTCCCGATTAGCATGTGCTAATGTGAAGAGCAGATTAATTCCAGTCTGGGACGTCTGATAGTATAAAGAGGAGTGAGCCATGAACTGAAAATCAATATGCTGAGTAAACAATCAGCTGGACAAGCAACAATCGGAGAGCCGGAGCGTCTGTGAGCTGCGGCGGTGCTCACGCTGAGCGATTTATGGCCCCTCAGCTCCCGGCATTGTTTTATGAAACCATGTCAGTGGGAAGCGATGCAGCGTTTTCCCTCAAAGTGGATTCTCAGCCACAGCTTGTTATTAAAATTATACACATGTGACTGTGTGCTATTCACCAGCAGAGATTTGTTAACCAGCTTATATTAGCCCCGAAATAAACTTTTTCGAGGTTTCAGTTCTTCGCAAACAAGATTTCAATGTAAACTACATCAGCTGGATATTAGGAGAAAACAATGTGACATAGCGCTGTTGGGTATTGCCTCAAACTAAAGACAATTATTTTGTTCTTCTGGAAGTCTTGAGTACACAATCACCAAGGCTGTGGAACCACCACAACTGCGTTTGGCTGACTCTGTGGAATCCTTTAAAAAGCAGTTAAAAACTTTTTTGTTTAAACAGGCCTTCTTTTAATCAATACTTTTGCATTGTTTATATTGTCTATTTTATTACTTAATGTTTTCTTTATTTTAACCTTTGTGTACAGCGCCTTGTGACTGCCTGTCTACGAAAAGCGCTTAATAATTAAACCTTACCTTACAATCATCACTGGATCAGGGATTTTCTGCTTGGTACCACAACTCCATGCCATGAACTGCATGGCTTATACTATGCAGAGGTCACCGACACTGTAATCCTAATCTGTTGGTGGTTTTGTGTGTTTTTTAGTTTATGTTGACCAAGCATCACACCTTAATGTTTCCAAGGATTATTTATTGGCCCCTACAAAAGTGTTCTTGATATACCGTCTCTGATTTTGAGGCCTCGAGATGAGTGTTTTCACAGTCACTTGACAAGTGAAGTCAAATATGCCACAGATGGTCCTCAATTCTGAGCAAAAGCTGCATTTTGGAGAGTGTTTGACCCAATAAACTCATCAGGAAAAAGTGTTAACAGAGGTCAAATCAGAAATCCTTTATCCCATAGACGAGTACGGGAGCAGAAATCTTCCTGCAGCCGTAGGTATTGCAATCTGGTGGCCTTAACATAGAATTCTGGTTTAATGCACTTTGCACTGGCTTCTTTTCCACTCTGGAAGCTACATTCATGTTTTATAACCTCATAGATCACGAGTGTGACCACAAAACCTTTTACACTACACTGGGTACACTGTCATTGGCTAACGATGTAGTTCTAACTATTTTAACCTCATTTTAAACTCTAATGAGGACCATGAGTCATACTGATAAATTTCATGTGTTCGTTATGACTTGAAAGTAGTGACTGACCTTATGAACTCCCCAGGAAAGCTTTTATTCAGACTATAGAGCAAGAAGCCATAGACATCTATTCAAATGAGAGTCGCCTCCTGCTGGTTAGTTGAAGGAATGCATGTTTAAGCCGCTTCAACATTGGCCTCACTTTCAGATCCATTTTCTATATATAGCATATTATTATCTGTAAAATAACTCTGAAACTTTCAGTGACATCTGCCTTGATAGGTGGAGTTCAGATTTTTTCTTGCCACATTTCAACACTTTGCTGCCTCTGCAGGATGATCTCAGGCTTTTACGCTTATATTCCTGTGGACATTGCAGCTTATATAGTTGATATTTTCTTTCTTTGTAGTAGAGCTTCGCTGGTTAGATGCCTCGCACTCTGATAGTCTCGTTGCTTCCTGCAGTTGGAGTGTATTTTTGCCTCCAGAGCGGCTCTGCCTTCAGAGGAATATTTGTACAGTTAAACTCCAATCTGTGACTACAGCTGCACTGTGCTATTTAACTGCCTTGATGATTTGGTGGATGTAAAACCTCGGGGGCCTCAGGCTCAGGCCTCGCGGCAGGGTGTCAGGTGACGTGCTGAACTGTATCTGTTGCATCGTCTGTCATATTTACTGTTTAGATGTTTTCACAGTGGCAGTTTATTCGCTGAATAATGGGCGAGGAGACAGATGCACATTGCTCTGCGTGACCTACTCAGCAGGCTATCGCAAACATAATCTTCTGAAAGGTGAAAGGGTCGCCAGCATTTGTTAAACAAACAGTGAGGGAGGGGTTATAGATAAAAGAGAGAGTGACACACACATGCATAGCTAAAAGCAAGCCTGTGTAGTGGCAGAAAATACCACTAATCACTTTAATTTGTCACAAATGAAATAATTAATTAAAGAAAGGCCTCACCACCAGGAGCTGTGCTCAGCCTGCACTTCAAAATGTGAAGTAGAGTCCTTCAGGAGACACTTATCATCACTGAGGCACAAAATAATGCCAGGTGTTAAGGCCTTTGATGACATCTCTGCCATCAGATCAGATAACCTGACTAACACAACAGCAGGATCGTGTGTGTGAGTCAGAGGGAAACAGAAGCATTACAAATATGTCAGGATTTGTCTTTTTTTTTCTTGTTTCCTAACAAACAGAACAGGGAAGCTATTAAGTAACTAAATAACTGATCGTTTAAATTAAAACACTCATGCATTATATCCTTTGTTACAATAAAAAGTAATCTAATGTATTACTTTGTAACAACTGGTCTCCTTTTATGCAAATGATTGTATAAATGGAACTGTGTGATGTACAGTCAAGTTATATACCAGGTTCAGAGAAGAAAGGGGAGTTAAGTTACAACTTCATGTTGTTGGTTGAGTATTTCTGTAAGTGCTGAAATACTAAGAGTATCCCACACAAACATGTCTACAGCCCAAAGTCTATTATCTAAAAAAAGAGAAAATAATTCATGCCAGAGATCAGAGGAGAATAGAAAGACTTCCAAGTGATAGGAAGGTAACAGCAGCTCAGATAACCACTTGTTAAAAAAGAAAGCCTACCAAAGATCATCTGTGAATGCACAGCACACTGAACTCTGAGCGAGACGGGCTACAGCACCAGAAGACCACGCTGCTTGGTCTGATGAGTCTCAGTTTCTGCTGTGACATTTGGAATGCAACATGACGGCATGGATCCGTCCTGCCTTATATCAACAGTTCAGGCTGCTTGTGGTGATGTAATGGTATGGTGGATTTTTTTCTTGGGACACTTGGTATCAAATGAATATGTTCAAAGGCCGCAGCCTACATTAATATTGTTCCTGAGCACGTCCATCCTTTATGACAGCAGTGTACTCATCTTCTGACGCCTGCTTCCAACAGGATCATTCGCCATGCCACAAAGTTCAATTCAACACAAACTAGTTTCTTGACCATGACAATGTTAAGAAATCAGTTGCAGTCAAACAGCCTCCACAGTCACCAAAGCTCATTTTGACACTTAGGTTTCGTTTTTTATTTAAATAAACTGAACTACACTGTATGCTTTGTTTCACTATATTTCAGTAAAGGATCATTTTAAAATCACAGCGCATTTAGTTGGAAAAATGTAGGATGTGTTATGTCTTACCTTTGTACCGAGTCTCTACAAGATGTTTGATATATATATATATATATATATATATATATATATATATATCAAGGATCATGGGAACGGACCCTTTAAAAGACTGTAACCTATCCTGCAGGGTAGGAGCCAGGTTAAACAGCTGTACAAGCATTATGATTTTTACAATGAGATCTCTGGAATCTGGCTGCAGCTATTAAATCCTATGAAACGCAGCACGGGCCAAATCTTCTTCTTGGTATGCATGCTTATGTGTGTTTACGTGCCTGCATGTGTGTGTGAGAGAGAGAGTACATTCATACACGCTCCAGTGGATTTGTTTCCAACGTCTAATTCCCCGACTGGTTCCAGAGACGGTAAGTTGCTCAAATGTAGCATTTCATTTCAGTCCACCCACAGCTGTGACTCTGGAGTTCTATACTTTTTTCTTAAAATCGTCCTTTAAAAACAACAACTAAAAGAAACAGTCGGTCACTTTGAATAACTTAAAGGTTTGCGCTGTTCTGCTGCGGCCGCAGTGCACTCTCCTGTGACTGGCATGTTTACCGAACGCTGTAATGGCATCATTTTCTGCTATGCTGCACTCTTCAGCAAAGCAGAACAGTTTGTTTTATTTCAGAATGGCAGGAGGTTATACAAGGAAGTCATGCTGCAGCAAGAAAGCCGGCATCCCTGGGTACATGTCAAAGTTTCCCACCCGAGATATATTTAGGCACAAAACGGGAACATTCAATGAATATCTGCATCTCTGTGCATGACACGTGTGCAGAATGCAGTGCTGCAACGCCAGTGTTACATTTTTACATCTCTTTCTAATATTTTGGTGGACAAAGTCTGATCAAACCTGCGACCCAAATAATACAATTTTGATGCAGTCCAACTATGTGCGTCAGGTCCATCTGGAAAACTTTAAGCTTTATGGTTCTTCTCGGATAACCAAACTATCGCAGGCATGTTAAGCAGTGTTTGGGAATAATATTTGGATCATTTAGATTATTAGTAATAATTCATTAAGGATTTTACTTTGCAGACTTGCTGATATTATCTGCGCTATTCATACACGAGTAGTCTGATTTAAACCTGCCCCATTCCTCATCCTCTGTTTGAGAACCTGGGTGGGATGAAAACTTTTGTTTCAACATGAGGAAAAATCCATCTTATCCAACACAGTTTAGAAAAATACAATAACTCTGCTGATTAAATTGTAAGAAGAAGAATGATCATAAAAACACCGGCCCATGTCTTCGTTCTGAAGTTCTTCCTGAATGAGTTCAATAGCAGATGCCTTTTGAGTTTTGTGGCTTTGCTGCTGTCAGTGAAGGTGTGACTGTGATAATGAAATCATGTAGATCAGCGGTCCCCAACCTTTTTTGCGCCACGGACCGGTTTATGCCCGACAATATTTTCACGGACCGGCCTTTAAGGTGTCGCGGATAAATACAACAAAATAAAACTAGTACCGGTACCAAAAAAGAAGAAGATTTATTCATAACACACGTGAAAATACTCAGGAAAACCGAGTTAACGATAAAAACGATACCAAAATCACGCTGAAAACCGATAAAAACCCTGAAAACCATACATTTCACACCTGAGCCTCAACTCTCGCGGCCCGGTACCAAACGACTCACGGACCGGTACCGGTCCGAGGCCCGGGGTTTGGGGACCGCTGATGTAGATGACTTATTTAACCCATCACCAAGGAGTATCTGATGCTTCTGCACATCTGTTGCAATTATTGCAGCACAAGCATGACCCAGCTGTCTCATTAGAAATGTAAATTCATGCTATTTTTATAGTGTGTGCGGGTCCAGGTTCAGTTCAGGTTTCTGTAAGTGGACCTGAAGGTAGAGTTTGGTAGGTGAACAGTAAATCCTCACGTGTGCATTTCCGGTTTTGCAGCAAAAGGACAAAAATCTCACAGCAAAGGAAATTTGTCACAGAAAGCACAGAAGCTTTTCACAGTAGTTGTGTGTATGTGTTGATGTGAAAGTGAGATCTTCTTGCAAAAAATGAAATAAAATAATAATGCTAAAAGATTTAGTAATGACTTTTTCTGTGTCCGCTCACAAGGTAAACAAGTTTAGGTTACATTACATGTTTGGATATGCACAGATCAAGAATCACGTGTGTGAAAATGACTTGGGACTGTTTGCAAATACAGCAAGGTTGAATTATTCAGAAAACAAGAAAGAAATACAAGAAAATGACACGGAATAATACTTGTTAACACCCTGCATTTCCTTTCTTTTGTAGGAACGGTTCACGGATGACTGTAAGTTCAGGGAACGTTTCCAGGAGAACAGCTACAACACTTATGCCTCAGTAATCCACAGGAACCACAGGACAGGTCGCGAGTGGTTTGTGGCCCTTAATAAGAGGGGGAAAGCTAAAATGGGCTCCAGCCCCCGGGTCAAATCCCAACATGTCTCTACCCACTTCTTGCCCAGGGTCAGCCTGCACGATAAGGGCGAGCAAGGCTTCACCATCACAGACAGGAGCAAAGAGAGGAGGAAAACCCCACTCCCACCACCTCCAAAGCCACCCGCGGCAAAGGCAAACATCCAAGCAGGAACCACACCGAGGCACACGCAAGTCAAGTACTGGCCCAAGTACAGGTTTGGATAGGTTTATAGAAATTGGACAAATGGACGTACCTCATACACTGACAATGGTTATTTATCACATTCAAAGCATTCCAGGTATCTATGAACTGTGTGAAAAACCTCAAAGGGCTGACAGGTACAACTGCTGAGCTTTTCTTTTTTGAAGCTATGACAATAGCTGGACGCTGTGTTTGAGTTAACGATGCTCTGTCACATACCGATGAAGCTGAAATCCATAACATTAGAAATATTCTTGATGAGGAGTATTTGACAGAGAGACTTCCAGTTCGTTCTGCTGTCTTGCAAGAATAAGAATGATGCTCTTAATCTTGCAATAATGACACTACCCTCCCTGGCTAAACAAAAGCGATTTCGTTCAGGACCACTGGTGGATAGGAGATTATTTCTGTCTGCAGTAATGTATTTTTGGTCACGTGCTTCTGTTCTAGACTGCCCCACCCATCCATGTGTCCAGGTGGAAAGCATAAGGCAATGTTGCCTGCCTCCTCATCTTTCTATGTTCATATATGGAAAGCTAGAAGTAAGGGAGGACAGTACCAAGAACCCTCCACGCAGAACAGCAATGACAACTGATCTGAGATTCACTGAGTCAGATGTGACGTGAAAGGAAAAGCTGAGGCTGCGAACTGATCTGCCAGTATCGCAGCTTGACAACATGCTATGACTGATTATGACTCGAGTGAGGACTACACAGTTATTTTGTTTTGTTTTGTTAAATGATAAATAAAATGATGATCAAATGAAGCTGGCGAAACACCATTGTGACTTTTCAGTCATACATTCTTTGTATGGGGGCCTTTTATTCTTCTAATAAAACATGTCATTTCAGAGGAAAATCATTTAAAATTTGCAATTATTTTATGAAATTATGTTGCGTCTAATTTCATTAGGCCAAAAAACGTATCTCAAAGTCAGATCTGAAAAAGTAACGTTTTATATTATGTCTAAAATTAGCAGGGAGGTGACACATCTAAAGCAGATAATGGATTTCAGCTTTAAACACTAAAAAATAATGAGGTCGTGAATATTTTCTTGTTGGTTAAATCACACATGCTGTGATCACTTTTTGATGTAATCTGTATTTTCAAGCCACTTTTTGAGATATAACAATGTCTCTCAGTGATTCAGCCTGAACATACACGCCGGCCAACTTTTTAGGAACACCAGATTTGTGATAATGAGCAAGAAAACGTGGACTGGCTCTCTGGAGGCTCCTCTTTTTTCTTGGACAGCTGTGAGGGATCATGGAGAAAACTGTCCATCAAAACTATCATTTTAGCAACCGGCTGTCCCCCCAAAAAATCCAGAGTCACGACCTCCCAGCATTCCACCCAGGAGGAGCGCACACCGCCGTCACCACAGGGATAAAGATGCCAAGAAAGAGCCGCCGCTTGTGTAGAGGAAGGTTCAAGCTGTAGGTGTATCAGATGGCAATGACCTCATAGGAGCACCGGGACATCTCAGGGGAAAAAGAAAAGCTTGGTGGCGAGGAACGCAGAATGTCTCAGAGTTTGGTTTAAAAATCAAATATTGTCTTTAATGTAACTGTTTGACTTATTGGAGACTGCTGCACATTTTATAAAACACTTGTTTGAAATCAGTGTCATGAATTTACTCCACTGGCAAAAAATGCATATTAATCTATGACGAAACTATTTGAGCACACAGCAGTGAGTGCAAACGTTTTAAACGCGTATCAGAACGCTCTATATTTAGTTTGCACTTTTTGTAGGGACACATAAGATTGTCTCATCTTACGTTATGAAGCCACCCTGTCTCACAGAAAAAAGAAATATTTCTATTTGTTTGCGTACATGGAGGTTTTTGGTTTACAAAACTTCAAACTAACATATTTCAATTGTAGGAAAGTTTTATGCCTACAGTAATGTTTTTTTAATGTGTGAGACACCTCGGACAGCGGCAGCAGTTTTATTATAACCCAAACAATGAAGTAGTTTTATTTCATACGCCAAACCAAAGAAATCACATTCAACACTCCTGCCACCAACTTTTTGGCTGTTACACCTAAAAACACTACATTTACCCAGATATGAGTGAAGGTTGATAAATAAACAAACTGTATTTAAGTAGATGAGAAAACAGGATGAAATTTGTGTCCATAAACAGAATTCTATATATTATTTTAGGCACTGCTGTGAGTCTCTTGACTGTATCTTCAAAACATGATCAGGTCAGTGTCAAACTCACTTACATCCTTCAGAGCTGTATAATAATTTAAATGTGCTGTATTATATTGTTGTAATCGTAAGCATTACCAAATTATCATTTTGCGTCCTGAACCACATCCATCCTCAGTTTTACCAATTACAATTGAACACACATTGTTGGTGAACATGGCAACAGAATATGAACACGATCATAGAGAAGTAAAAAATATGTAGCTTCATATGTTAAAGTTATTACACCGGTTATTACAGTGGAATAAAGCCATTGTAGCCAAGTGTTAGCCAGTGTTTCTGTTGATGTTCAGCTGTACAACTGATATTTCTCATGAAAAGCATGTAGCACATGAATGAAGCATTTTCCACACTGTATTTATGCAGATGGCAATCTGTAGTTTCTTGATGCTGTGTCTTGTTACAATGCTCTGTGATGTGATCGCATCCCAGAGCAATATTTTTTCTACCAGATTGTTTTTTTCATAAAAATGTATGTACGACAAAAATCTTTATGTAATAATACCATTAAAAATATATATCAACATGTATGTGTTTTTTAATTGCATTAAGTGGGAAAATGCAGAAAGTGGTTAAACATGCTGATTTGAAGGTTCAGAGAGAAGGCTCTATCTAATTTGTGTGTTAAAGTTAGATATCTGCGGTAAAATATGGGAGTGTAGTATATTTCACTTAAGTCCTAATGAGGTCACCAATCTGTCACAGCAAAAGTCTGTGGCTGACTAATGAAAGACAGGTGTGTGTGTGCGCTGACAGGTCTGTGCTGGCTGACGTTCTCCAAATC
Organism: Simochromis diagramma; assembly: GCF_900408965.1. Taxonomy (NCBI): domain Eukaryota; kingdom Metazoa; phylum Chordata; class Actinopteri; order Cichliformes; family Cichlidae; genus Simochromis; species Simochromis diagramma. Next base: position 2,058,162 of record NW_024387285.1, on the reverse strand, counting down.
CTCTGAGGTCATGACAGATTTTACTTTAGTCTAAAACAGGCCTGAGCGCTGATTACTTACCAACAATCTTCCTGTCCTTTCAGATATGAACACCAGTGGGATCCCTCCTCCCACTCTAATGATCCAACATTTGACCTCATTCACATTTTGTGCCACTCTATCACTAAAAGAGAATTTTTCTCAAATCTTGCTGTCTTCTGTGAAGAGGTATGAGGCCAAAGGTCAGGCACAGTGCTAAAGTCTAAAGATCATGATGCTGTCCATGCTGTATAACGTGGTTATTATCAATTTTATTTCAAATCTTTAATCAAAATCTGAAAAATGCCTGTTGTGCTCTGGCCAGCATCTACAGTTACAGCTTTGTGGGTAAAGTAACAAAACACAGATTTATATTTCAAAATTAAGATTCACATCAAACTATTAAGATACATTTTGGGCAATCTGTACAAAGCAAGCTATATTATTTGTGAGCTGCTGCCCTTAAAAACCATCCATCCATCCATGCTCTGCATTTGGAGCTGTAACTCACTCCCAACCTTTGGAGTGGGCACTCCACTCTTTTCCACCTGAGAACCATGGCCTCAGACTTGGAGCTGCTATTTCTCATCCCAGCTGGTTCAGACTTCGCTGCAAACTGCCCCAGTACAAGTTAGAGGCAGTCATTTAATAAAACCAGCAGAATGATCTCATCTGCATGTAGCGAGATGAGATTCTGAGACCACCAAACCCAACACCTTCCACCACCTCCATCCAGAAAAAGGTTCAACAAAATCAGTGACAATCAGTTTGACTTATTACTGGAAATGCAAACTAATCTCTCACTACGACTACACACAGTCACCAAGCAGCCCAACTGCCCAATACCCAATACACATGAGCTGCAGCCCCCAGATGCAGGCAAATGCCTTCTCCAAGTTCAAGGCAGGATTTATGTAGAACTTGGAGTATCAACATGGGTGAGTTATAAAAAGAATCCCAAATACAGTTGTTATGAAGATGGAAATTATTTATCGAGGCCCCAAAAGGTTGATTCTGTACACTTTGGTTGCCATGATTCAAATTACGGTTTAAATGCCACAGCTATGGCCTGCTCTTTAATATTGCTGATCATGTCTTCCTGCCAACACTTTGATGAATCCAAGACATCAGGAACTGAAACTTGTTTATGAGCAAAAAAAAAAAAAAAGGTTCTACTAAGTATTTGATGCTTCTAAAAATAAAGTACTTGGTGAGTGTATTTTATCAAGCTCACCAAAGTGTAGAAAAAATAACTGTACATCACAGAATAAGAACAGCAGAAGTTTCATATTTATTATTTAAAATAGTGTTAATAATTAAATAGGGTTTATTTCTAAGTAAGAAAACACTCTATGACCTCAGAAATGAGAAGCAGCTTGCGTGACAAAGCTAATCTTGAAGGTTGTTAAAGCTCTCCTCCTTTGCTCACTAACCCACTGTGCCTCTGCTGCCTTTTGTCTTATTTGTCTGTGTGCATACGTGCATATGGGTCATATGTTACAGGGCTGCTGTAGGAGAGACCATTCATAAGAAAATTTTTGATCGTTACTTCACTTTCCATGGACGTCACTGCAGAGCTATTAAAATTCACGCTGGATGGCAAAACTAAACAAAATGATAATAAAAATGATAATAACAGCCAAGAGTCACAGTATTTCTGCACATAAAGCTGAGAAAATACCCACTGAAGGTTTTCGTCTCTATTTTATAGTCAGAAAAGGTGCCAAATTGTGTAGATTTGCCAGGATTTAGGGACTGACTGACATCACGAGACAGGATAATTTGTCGTGTCAGACACTATTCTAGTTTTATGCGTCAACTGAGCTCACATAAGTTTAAAATAGAAATACGGTGTTACTGAGGACCTGCAGGAGCTTCTCTGATGGGATGTAGATATAGATGGGATATTATCGCAGGTCACAGGTCACAATATGATCAAAAACAAAGCTATGCATTTCATCTTAGGCAGGATGTATCATAGACCCATCTCATTTCTTTGTGTCTAGGCTGAAATAAAGCCACTGAAAACTCAACATTCGTAAAAAAATTTTTAAAGAAAGACAGTAAGACACAGTCTGAAATAAGGCTACAGTAGCATGTAGTTACAAAAGCAACATCTTAAAGCTTCGCCACAGCCACAGTTAAACAAAGCTATACAGTTCACACTTCCAACACTTTTTTTTCTGCAGTGGGCGTTAGATTTTCACCCAAGACCCGAGAAGAAGAATGAGACTCTTCCCAAACTGGTAGGCTATATTTTTTCACAAGGAGCAGAAAAGACCTGTGACACAACAACAAAAAAATTCTGCAACAAACATTTCAGGAGCTCAGTTTACATTGCTACCTGCTCAGGGTTTCGGGGTTCTCTTCGGTTCCTCAGCTGCTGTTGACCGAGAGTAACAGCTTCTGCAGTAAAACTGTACAGTCCATGCTTATATACATACATCCAAATCTCTTTAACACGTACGCTATTACAACAAAAGCTTCTCACAGGGGAAATAAATACCCAGACAAACTTTCTTTCTTTTTTTTTCTGTTTTTGAAAAAGTGAGCTGGCGACTGTCCAGAGTGTATCTTTGCACCTTTTGTCCAACTCAGCCAGGATAGGTTTGAGACCCCTTTTGAAACGAACTACATAAGAAAACAATGGATGGTCCTCTATTGTTGTTGCTTTGTTTCGCAAATGACACAACAGTCTACGCAGTTACTTTTTCCTGAAGACAGACTGTTGATGAGCTTCAGACTGTTTTTCAAGAGCTGCAAGCTTCACTGTATGGTCTCAATTGAAAGTACATCTAAAAATTAATTGGGTATCTGGGTGGATAATGTGCTCTCTTAGAGTGTATTGTGGGCATCTAGGAGGTTTAGGAAGTCTAGGTTCATAAATGTTCCACACTATAAGATGATAGTTTGGACAAAAGCTGCTTCCTCTGCATTATCTACCAACTCTATCATAATATATCCAATTAGCTGTCCAGTGTGCACTTTAAAATCTGGTTTCCAGGCCCTTAGGTGACAGGTAAGCCTATATTTTTATTCCTTTTTATCTATGGAATATCCTATGATCCAATAAATCAGGAGATGCTGGTTTGCATCCTATGTGGACCATTTTTTAATTGTAATTTTTTGTCTTTTATTTTATTAATTATTTTATTTTATATTATAATATATATAATATATAATTTAACAGTTATAACAATTAGAAAAAAATACACATATTTTATAGTTATATATAATCATATTTTATTTCTATAAATATTTTATGTGTATTTAAATCAAACTGTGTAACACAATGCTCTTTATTTCTACCACTAAAATAAAAAATATAAATGACTGGAACCCGCCTTCCTTACCTCACAGGTGAATTCTGTGCGTCGTTACAGGGCAGCTGCTTCTCCGCCTGTTCACAGCTAAAATCATTACTTGTGTGTTTTGCTATTTTTTCTGAAGGAATTGTATTTTTCTTGGACGGTTCTTGTTATAAAAATGATCTCAAAGAATTCCGGTTTACATAAAGGTTAGACGTGATGTCGTCAACTTCCGCTTCCCGTCTGATGAGAAGCCGGTAAGGCGGTTGCCATAGCAGCGTTTTCCAATACTCACGAGCGCACACGCACACAGAAGATGGAGTACAGCAAATTCAGCCGTTTTCACGATTCTCTAACACAGTTTAAATGTTACGAGGATTACCTGGACTCAAAAGTCACGCCACTGGATCTGTTTTACTTCAAAGTGAGTGAAAAGTACAACTTTTATAAGCACTTTTATCCTACCTATCACTCCTTACACCCCGCTATTTTGTGGCATTGCGCTTCAGAGCCGCACTGACTGAACTACAATTTCTTCATCAATCTACAGCAGTGAATTTTATTAAAAAATAACCATAGTCTCTCCAAAATGACCAGGACTCCTTCAATTCGCCACGTATAAAACCTGCCTTCATTAGCTTGCTAGCACATCACCTGCTTCTGGTACATTAGCCTCTTGATATGTTGCTCATCTAATGTCGCTCCGGTGTGCAAAGCAAGAAAATAAATTTTACACGCTTTATACAAATATTGGCCATTTTTAGCTACGTACTATCCCGACATTAAAAATATACTCTTAAAAATATGAAAATAACTTCATGGGTGTTTTACAAGGTGTTTACCTGTGATCAACCAAACATAGTTGACAAACACTTGTCTGGCTTGTGGCATATACTATACCTCAAGTGTTATTTTCATCGACAGTAAATATCGTTTTAAGTTAATATCTGTTTGTTACTGCTCTCTGTTATTTTTTTTTTCTGCATTGGACTTAGTTCGCTTGTTTCATTAAAAGCAGATTTGACTTGTTGGTGTAATTTCAGTAGTTCAACGCTAGGTGGTAGTCATACCAAGGTTTAGAATAAAACCAGTAACTCTGTATATTCAGTCTGTGGTTTAAACTCTGAATTTAACAAGCAGCTATCATCACTCCAGTCTGCTTGTTTCATGCGATAAAGTAGAGAAACAATTACTCGTATCACATGGCAGTCGTACCGTTTCAAAGCCACACAGACAGTACAACGGGCTGTATTACATTTTGTTGTTGTTGTTGTTGTGTTGTGCTCGCTATAGACCACAGATTCTTTGCACAAGTAGCACTATTGTATATGAAATTATAATCCATCCACCCATTATCTTCCGCTAAGGTTAGGGTTAGTTATTTTCATATATTTTTCAGGGATGGACGGAAGACTCAGGAGAAGTAGCTTTCAGGCTGTATATTATCAAACATATGTCTTTAAAAGGCCCTAAATCGCATTTGTTCTTTCTTTCATGTTGGTCTCTTAAGTTTTTCGAGCCACGTATTCTGCTAAAGAAGTTGAAAATGAACCTGCCCTTTAGAAATCAGCAGTCCTGCTTGCGTCCAGCAGATGGCGCCCATGCTAATGAGTTATGTGTCTGCTGCGGAATTGTTTGAACACCTGTGTCCACATTGAGAGAACAACGCCTATCTGACCTGATAATCAGCTGCAGTCAATCATTCAGATTCTTCCCTGTGTTGTGACACAGCACACTCAGCCCAGGTCATCTGGCATGTGTAGTTGTGTTGAAAAGGGCCAAATCTGGATAAATCCACTAATTATGAACCCATTTATCACAGATCATGTTATTCCGGTCTTGTCTCTGAAATGTCGTGTATTACAAAGTGATTTCCACCTTAGCTGATTAGTGTAGATCCTGGTGTGTGCGCTCAAATCATCTGTTTGAGTGGATTTTCAGGCCAATTTTAGGACCAGCAAAGGTCTGAGACTCATTTCTGGTCAGCCACATCAAAGCTGAAGGAAAATATAACTTTTCCTCTTGGGTGCGGACACAGGCCCGGCTGCTGGGATTTTGGGTATGAGGACATGTGGCAGAAGCTTTGATCTAACAAGCCACTGGGTTTGACGGCGAGATTTGGTTTTTAGATGATGACTTTATGGCTTTGCTTTAATGACAGCAGGTTTGCAAGTGACGATCGGAATAATGTAGCTAAAAATCCCTGCTGACATACATTAATGCTCACACTTACAACAGAAATAGATCTGGAAATAGGAATGAAATCATCCTGAACCCATAAAACTAAAAATGTGGTGGTGTCGGAGAGCAGGTCATCGCTTCCATACTTTTAGGCAGGGCAGTGAAATGACACCTTTCAATCGAAAGACAAGCGTGACAAGTAAATCCTAAAAACCAGCTGAGAAAATTTCAAGTTTTATCTGTCAGTACTCTTGTGGTGATTAGTGAGCTGAGAGGCCACAATGTGTAAATTCGGCACTGCAAACGTCTGACAATATCCAGCCTTGACTGTAAAGCATGCTCCCTCTTCTTCACTGATTCTTCTTCTGTTCTCATCTCAAGCAGAAGGAGTTGGCCCTTAAGCTGGTGGAACACGGCCACAGGGGCACGGTCCTGAGCAGGGAGGAATTTGAGGAGAGGAAAGCAGCTGTGCAGGCTGCAGAGGCTGCAAAGAGCAACGCTTTCTACGACAGGAGCCGGCCAGTGTGAGTTAACTTCTCACTGACCCCACTGTGCTGTCTGAGGTGTTGTCCTTACGACTGACCAGGAGAGACAGATTCACACAAAGCACCAGTTAAATGCTAGAAGAGGTTGGGTTATATTTGGAAAATTAAATGAGGCTGTTTACAGTCCGAATGTGGTCAGAGGATTTTAAAATCAGTCACAGTGGAAAGGGGAAAAAAAAGTTACTGTTCTGTAGTTCATTATATTCACTTCTCATTTAGTGTGAAAGAATAATATTTCAGTTGAGTGATCCTCAGTCTCTTCCTTGGGTCTTTTTCTGTAGTTGCGGTTGAAGCCAGGGGGCTCCCCGTGAATCAGTTTCTGTGCTTGAGCTGTTTCCATTCCTAACCAGATCTTATATCCCGAGCCATATTTTTGTCAAAGTACCAACTTTTCTGTGTAAACAGTGTCACAGCTCACGTCAAGCAAATGTATTTGTCTTTACTGTTGGGGTGTTTCACATCGTTTCAGATTTGCAGGGGTGCATAATGAGAAGGAAAACCTAAGCTTCATCTGGTGGACTTTGATCCCTTGTTAAAGCAATAATATGTAACTATTTTCTTTTTAAAATAACAACTTCAAAATCATTTTGATGGTACACTGACTTGTAATAGGGCGAGCGGCTTCTCTTTCAACGCCTGCTCTGGCAGTATGTAACGTGGGTGAGTGGGTACAAACCTCCGAGAGAACTGTGTTGCCAAGAACACTGAGAGCGGAGCTCAGCAGATCAGCTATCGAAGACACGGTGCCCAGCAGCAGACGACTGGTGGAACAAGAGGAAGCGGCGTGCAAGAAAGCTTTAGAGGGGTAAACTGATCGGGCTTCTATAGAAGTTTAAGATTAGCGCAACCAGGTTAGCTAGTCCTGTGTTTGTTCCGGCCAAATTTCGTTCACTGTATAATAAATTATACCCGCTCCAGCTAAGATTAAACACACAAAAGGAAACAAGGAGCTATTTAGCTTTCTAATGACCAAAGCTTGGCTCAATAACAACTTGCCGGACTCAGCATTTTAGCTTGATTCGTCTTTTTCAAGTGGGCCAAGACTTGAAGTATGGGGAAAAACAGATGATGGCGGGTCTGCACATGTAGGTTGGTGCAAGAACTGCGCTGTGATTAACAACTGTTCAGTAGTAGAGAAATATATTACAGTCAAATACCCACCGCTGTGTCTTGTTTGATGTTTGGCTGCGTTAGCAAAGTCAGGGTGTACTCCAGTGTATGAACAGGGATTATTTATTATATATACTGTTTTTTTTTTTCTTTTTTCTTAGACATAAGCTCCATCTGTTGGGTTAGCTTACTGTTGTTTTTACACATATCTTGACAGATACGGTAGTAGAATTAAAACTTCCACAAGGAAAGAGCTTTTTAAAACCTTATGTTGGCACCAAACCTTTAGTTTTTTAATTTTGGGGCGATCGTGGCTCAAGAGTTGGCAGTTCGCCTTGTAATCGGAAGGTTGCCTGTTCGAGCCCCGGCTCCGACAGTCTTGGTCGTTGTGTCCTTGGGCAAGACACTTCACCTGTTGCCTACTGGTGGTGGTCAGAGGGCCCGGTGGCGCCAGTGTCCGGCAGCCTCGCCTCTGTCAGTGCGCCCCAGGGTGGCTGTGGCTACAATGTAGCTTGCCATCACCAGTGTGTGAATGGGTGGATGACTGAATGTGTAAAGCGCTATACAAATACAGGCCATTTACCATTTAATACGAACCATAAGTAACCGAATAAAGGTCATGTTTTTATTAAGGCTTTAAACCAGACATTAATTTAGGTGATGTCAAAGTGGCTTTGTCCATCCATGGTGTCTCTGGCTGGATCCATTCTACCCTTGTTCAACATATATTTTGGCTAAACCACCAAGGCACAGCATCCATGGCAGCAGACATCTACACATGAACCAGTAAGTTCTGCTTAACACCAACAACAGGTGGAGCTTTTAGACTGTTACTGAGCGAAACTCTAAAAACAAAACAAAGTACTGTAGCTCTCAGCAATTTTGTTTGTGGCAGATGATGGTTGTCAGTGTTTCGAACCTCACCAGTCTGACTGGGTGTTCATCAGTATAAAGCTACTTGCATTTAATCACACTGTGTATTCATGCAGTAGTGTTCAGAAGGAAAATACCAGTTTGTTTTTCTCAAATGATGGAGATGGTGTACAGGTACAATTACACATGAGGACACAAGTATTTGCCCTTCACTATTAATAATAAATGTTTGTCCTTCTTTAACAGAGCAAGAGATTTTTAACATAGCACTTTGAAACATACTTTCTTTAGAAAGCATCAATTATTTCTGTTATTTCTGATTGATTTCAGACAAAAAAATACCAGGGCCAATGTTATAAGGGATCGTTAGCTATTTTTAGCCATAGCACAAACCGCTGGCATGCAATGATATGCTTTAATTTTGCAATGCTCTAATCTATAAAATCAAGTTAAGACTAAGGGATTTTTTTTTCCAATTTACGTAGTATCAAAACTTCAGCAAGAGTTTGAGATGTCACTTGAGAAAGCATCGTGTTAAACACAAACGAAATCAGCAGAAAATGCATATACAAACTTATCACAGTGTTTTCAAGTGTCAAGAACTGAAGCGAGAAGTATAATCAGAAATTCAAAGAGAGCCACACAGTGCAGCACCAGTCTGGCAGAGGTAGGAAGCAAAGATTTGAACGACTGGGGGAAAAAAGTGAGAGATGTGTCTAAAGACCCAAGAACATCTGCCAAGACACTAAATTACTTAGCCAAGTTGTAAATTGTAGTCTCAAAGGAGACAATCATTGGCACCCTGCACAGTAAACAAAAAAAACAACTCCACTTCTGCAAAAGAGATGCCTTCAAGCCAGACTGAAGTATGCTAAGGACAACCTGAAGACAGATTATATATACTTGAAGTCTGTCCTTTGGTCAGATGAGGTGAAACTAGAGCTCTTTGACCCCAGAGACAATGTTTACATTTGGAGAAAGAAGGAAGAGATGTACAACCCAAAGGACACCATCCTCACAGTGAAACGCTGTAGAGATGCTCAAGTGTGCCTGGAACACCTTGAATTCTGTCAGGGTGGAAGGAATCGTGAAGAAAGAAGGGTTCTGAAAGAAAAACTCAAGCAGTCAGTAGCAAAACTGGCTCTGGGTCATTTCTTTATCCTCCAACACAACAGTGAGAATGTCACTCCCTCCAGAAGACCAAAGTTAAAGTTACTGACCGGCTTGCACAAAGCCCTGATTTAAATCCCATTGCAAATTTGTGGGGTGAACTGAAGACCAAGGTCCATGCCAGAAGATCATCAAATGTTGAGGAGCTTGAGAGATTTGCCAAAGAAGAATGGATTTGCTCAGGAGGCGTGTTTGAGAGACTTGTCGAAAACTGCAATAAATGACTGCAGGCTGTTATTCAACAAAAAGGATTCACACTTGAGTATAAGCATCAGGGGGGTAATACTTTTAACCCTGCTAATTCTTGGTTTTTCTGAAAAAGAAATCTTCATGGGGGGGCTAATAATTTTGTCCTCATCTGTATAAAAAAAAAATACAAATGAAGCAAGCAGTAACTTTACTTTCTGTCTGATATCAACTGAAAAATTATTATGTTGATATAGACTCACTGTTTTTGAACCGCAACTGTATACGAGTCATGTTTTGTTTTGTTTTTTAATTTATGCATCATAGGTCACTATATCGTTTAGATTCTCCCTGTGGCTATGAGACACAATTTCTGTCTTCCTGAATGAACCATGTGTTGGAAAGGAAATGCATTTTTGGCAGAAGTTCTGCACTGTTAATAAAAGCCTGACAGGTTGTAAAATTAGATTTTTTTTTTTTCCTTATAGCTCTGATTTGCATGGCTGCATTTTTTTTTAGCACTTTATATTATTTTAAAAAGACAGGGCAAATGAGACCAGCTCATCAACTTCACATCCTCTGACTTTTGTTTGAACAAGGCCTCCCTGTCTGTTTAAATTTAGATATAAAAAAAAAAATCTTAACAAAAATAAGCCAAAACTACAAACTGAAGTCCTCTATATACTGCCCGGGATAGTGATCACACAGATATTTGATAAACCCAAGTGTTTGTGGTGTCTACTTTGATGACAAGCCAGACAGGTAACATCACACACACACACACACACACACGAGTATCCAAACATTTACCTGCTAGGTGTTGAATTTGATTGAACCCTCAGATGGTTATCCAAACGTGCAGATGTCTCGTCGTTCCCCCTCCCCATGGCCCCCTAAACATCAGTGACACTCGTGAAATGGGAGCCTCCACACCTGCAGTTACAGTGATATTAGGGCACAAAGCCTTTCATCTTGTCCCAACAGGATCCACGGAAATGTTGTACTGGAACATTGGGATGTTATACACACAGTAGTCTGTTCCCTTTCCAAGATCTACATCCATGAAACCGTTTCCAAAGGCTGTGATCATATTTGTAAGCTCTTAACAGTGTTTGGACTACAGAATTGGATTCTTCACATTATCCAATCGGACCGATTTTAAATGAATACTCCAAGGACGATTGATCTTTGTAAAAGCTTTTGTTTTTAAGCGGCTCTGAGAGATTTCTAGCTTGCTTCTTCTTAGAGGACAGCAGCTGTTGTCAGCTTGGATTTACAACACTTAGAATGGATTATGTCCCGTAGTCACCGTGGAAAAAAACCCATCTCCCTGTCCATGAAGTGTTCTTAAAGGATTCATTCAGCATAATCGGCTTCTCAGCTGTTGATTCATATGTTGACTGTGTTTCAAACAACTGTCTCTTCTTTCTTTTTTTTTTTGTAAGAGCTTTGAGAGCAAAAGGAGGCAAGGAGGAGCTTATATTGTAAAGTTGACCGTACTGTCACCCATTAGTTTGCTTGAAGGCTTGAGTCAGCAAGCCTTCTGCGTTTTGGCTATTGCCATCTTGTTTATTTTAAACCAGGTGTCACGTCAGAGTTGACATAAACTCATAAATTCAGCTGGAAAATGGTTACTGGGTACTTATGGTTCGACTTCTTTTACCACCACAGAAGTTTCCTGATGTTGTGCATTAGAATGTACTGCTCAACATCCACACTTCTGCATTGGCTTCACTTTTTTTAAAAGGTTTAGAGAGTACTTTGTTCATTTAGGTCCCAGTTACAAAGGCCTTGAGACTGGTCAGCAACCGTCTGGTAACCACTGGTTGCTAGGACAAAATGTGTATTCCCAAACCAGTAGTTGATTGGCTGCTGGAGAATTCTGTCTGTTTCCAGGTGAACTTTGTCGCAATGAGGGTGCTACACAAAAAGCACTCCTTGTGATTGCTTCGGTTGTTCGCAGATTTCTGCAGTTGCACAGAAGACCGATCTGCAAGCACTCATTGTTTACTCTCTTTACTCTCTTTGCTTACCTCTAATGAAACATGGAGAAGTGTGATGCAGTATGCAAACATTTACTTTCAAAGTTGTCTTACACCAAATGTGTTGTTGCTGCATTCAGCATATTTCAGTAGGTGCAACTTTTACTTTAAATGTGAGCATTCAAATTTCTGGTTTGCAACACACTATTTCAAGTTTCACTACTTTTTGGCGAGGTGTTTGCGAGTGTTGGCAGACTTGTGATTGCAGCAACATGCTAGCAACCAAAGTAATCGCATTGATGTTTTTGGCACATTTTATACCAAGTTGAGCAATCAGTTACACACTAGCGACTGTCTGCAATCTCCAGCAATCACTTGGTCCAACTGGTCATGGAATACAAACTTTTACACACACATACACACAACTGCCTCTGTAAATAATGGGCCATAGCTGAAATACGCCTCACTCATACATTTTATGCCATATTTTTCTGAGCTGACTTAACTCTAGCAAATGATTTTTTTTTAAATCCCGTCAAAGGTATTTAACAGACGTGTTACATTATTTCAAAAAGAAAACTCTCCATGTGGGATCTGATTCTGTTCTCTGTCAGTGATAGCTTATAGCAACGTTAATGTTAATTTTATTGCATTAAATTTAATCCTTAAATAATCATCTGCTGTATCAGCTGTCTTTGAAGTTTTCTCACACTTTTATTAGTCAGTGTCTGACCCACTCCGGTGCCAACAACCTATAGCTGACTGAGCACCTTTTCACCCCCCTCACGTATGTCTTTTGAACTGATTAACAGCTTTCATAGCTTTCCCACACTTGGAAATTTGACATCCTGTAAAAGACCTTGACATGACAGAAAAAGAGCTGTACATCATTTACAGACTTTCCCCATCAAAGTTGCACGTCTGAGCTGCGTCCCCCTCTCTGTCTAAATGCAGATTTCTCTTTCCTCTGTGGTTTTTCTGATTGGATTTCCACCACACAGACCCCTTGACCTCCTGTTGTGGTCAGATTGTGAAAACATGGGCCCCAGGATGCAAAGTACCACCTGCAATGTGGCTGAACACAATCAGTACAAGGCTCTGAAAAACGACTTTGGCAACAAAGACTGGCAGCAGCGCGGTAAACAGAATAAATGTAGTTGTTGGCTGAAAAAGAAATTGTTTTTCCATATTTTCAACAAATCACTTCTGTTTGCTTCAAACATGTGTTCTTTCCTAAAGATTTCTGCACCTGCATGCTTCTCTCATGGCACTTGGTAGCCATGCTGTTTTGGGAATGCCTTTTGCCTTCTCTGCAGGCTTTAACCTATGTCTCCCAAGGCATGTCTTTTTTCACAGTTCTGTCACTACTCTGTTTTCTCCCCCCTTCCTTTCTCTTCTCTTCAGCCTCCCTGGGCTCTCTTGGAGACCTTTAGTGCCTGCAGGTGTATAAATAGAGCTGTTTTCAATTAAGGCCTAACCTCAACTATAGCGTGCATCTGATCAATGAATGCCCCTGCACCTGTGGTAATAAAATACCAGGGGAGTGGAGATAGTGCAGTGAATGCTAATCAGATGTTGCCCTGTTGTTGCCCTGTCTCATTTTTTAGAACAACAGGCTCCTCCTGACTGCTTGGCTGTGAAAGAGGGGGGCTTTGCCAACACATCACAAAAAAGACTGAACAAAAGAGCTGCTGCTCTCATCAGACATAAATGAAATTCAATATGTGATTTGGAAAAGGAAACTTGGATGAATAGGATGCTTAGTGAGTCGTATGGATGTTTGGCTTGGGGGAAACCAAAGGCGTTATCAGAATTTGCAAATAGTTTTAGTCTCCTGGCTTCGATTGGTGGTTCCATTTTTTGATGTTCAAGTTGATAAAAAATAGATTTGTTAAAGGGAAAGTTTCCCACAAGATCAAATGTACGTATTTTGTCTCTGGTATGTAGTGTTATTTCTCCATTTATATAGATTATTTGGTTGTCAGTTGCTTAGTTTTGGAGATAACTGACTTGAATCTTGAATATAAGGGATCTAAATGGCAAACATGTCCCTGTGCAGAAGTAAACATGATCTAACCATGATGCATGGCTGTCAAATTATTTCATTTATATCTCTGGCTTCATAGATTTTGAAAAAAAGATAGTGGACAACTTTTTCAACTTTACTTTCTTTATCCGCGGGCTTCCCCCTTTCCCTAAAAGCCAGATTCCAGAAATCATAATCCTGTTACTCAAAAAAAACCAAACATGAATATTCTTAATAAGCATCACAAACTTATCGAAGTTCCAAAAGAAACTTCTCTTTGTAAATGTAGAAATCTTTTTAAAGTAGGCTTCCTTGAACTCTGTGCTGGTGACTGAGTTGGGCTTTTAGGGAGAGGCAAATGCACTCCTCTGTAAAGGAAATGGGTGTGCTTGATTTTATGACATGAAATAAAAAGAGAGCTTTGCAGTGGAAACGAATGCAAAAAGCAATATTTTTATCCCAAATGTCTTGTTTTCTTTATATTGGAGGTTATGGTTAATTAAATTAAAATCAGATGAATAGCCCAGCCCTACCCCTTACTGTACCTCTCACCATGTGAAGGCAAGTAAAGAAGCTCCAACATGAAGCTGCTAACAAGATTTGTAGATACTTTTTTTTGGGTGCTTTCTGGAGAGAGACATTTGTGCTGAATTTGTATTCTTAATCCAGTTCACGCCAAAAGGAACTATTATAGCGAAGCTGGCCTTTTAAGATCCTATCCAAATAGTTCAGTTAATGAATATGTAGTGTTGTGTTCTTTATCAAATATTCGTACTCATATCATCAACCTGCTGCACTTTGGAAACTGCTTTGTGTTTAATGTGTGCAGAATACATCCATGTCTGGGGTCTTAGTGTTGCATTTTGCATCAGGCAGGACTAACATTTGACATAAATTCAGAGACAAACAAGAGGAGCAGCAGAGCGCTGCTGAACAGACGTGAGGCCTCGGTTTCCCTCCGCTCTGGCTCTGACTCAGGCTCAGAAGTCCATGTCAGCATATGTCCTGACCTCGCGTGCTCACGGCAGTCCTGCGAGGTTTCCATCAGGCTCCCCGCGATCTTCCTACAGTCCAAACCACAGCCATGCTCATTGTCCATTGTGCTGCTACGTTTTTACAGTCTGCCTCAAGAATTCTGCGCTCTCTAACTCTCTACTCTATATTAAAAGTGAGCTATCATTTGTGGTGCCAAGTAAAACCAGTGCCACGAACACGCACACTGCACATTTCACTGCGGATCCAACCTCCAGATACTTAGCAAAAATAAGTTTGTGTATGTGACTGACATGAGAAGCCTCACAAAGCTGATCCCAAACTCTCTCTCTCTTTTTTTCCCTTTTTTTTAAAAGAGAGCCAACCCCCCGCCACTCTCCTCCACTGCTACTCTGGTGAGGGCCCTTGGGCGACGAGGTTTTGCAGTCTCTATTACATGTGCTGTCAAGCCAATTGCCTTGCTTGCACTTTGTGATTTTGGACGGGTGTGTAAATTTGGAGCTCTCCACTGCAAGAGCTGTCCAGAGACAGACATCCTGCAAGGCTTAAGCTTGCCACCACATCCCTCCATGCACCTCACAAATGAAAATATATGCCACTTTTTAACCAGCTGGTGCAAAAGATAATAAATAACAAGCTGTCATTTGACCGAAATGTTTCCACATTTTCTTTTCGTGTATCATAGTAATGATTAATAAAACAGATGTACCTGCTTACTGCTACTTGTAACACAGTGCATCAAAGTGTTGTCACTCGCTTGCTTTCCTGGAGTTTTCCAAACAAGCCAAATTTTAACAATAATACTCTGAGAGTATTTAGTGTTTTACATATATTTCCATTAGTGTCCATGTCAACATTTGCAAAAGAGACAACGGCAAATTTTAAATTCTGTAACTTTAATATCCTAACACATTGCTGTTGTAGTTTAAAAAATAGAGTGAAGCATAGGAAAAGTTTAGCTACCTTAAATAAATATATAGTTATATTTAAAATAATACTTTTATTATTCTGTGCAAACAAATTGCTTTAAAGCTATAGAAAACAGTGATTCAGTCTCCGGTGATTCATAATATCTGACTCATAATATAGCTTAGTGGCCCTAATGATGGATACAAGTAGTTTTCTACATCATAAGGTCTTAGTATTTATGTATGCTATAGTTGGTGGAGTATTGTTATGGATTCATCAGGCAAGATCTGATGGAATTGCTTTAGTTTCCATCCATCCATCCATCCATCCGCAGCTTGTTTGTGTCTGGGTCATAGGATTAGCAGTTTAAGCAAAGACTAATGGAGTGTCTAATTGTTTTAATTCAGTTTAGAAGATAAGCAAACTTAAATACCAGCTCCTGAGTAGTTACACTGCTAAATAAGAAGAAATTAAAAATAGAGCTCTGCAGGCTCCATTGTGGCACTGCTTTGCTTGAGTCAGTGCTAGCATGTCTACATATTGAAGCTCTCCACTGCCACTTGGAGGCACTGCCAAAGCATCAAGCAGCTGAAGTTCTACTCTTAAATTATGTTTGTGTTGGTTGTGTTACAGAGAAGACGAAGAGTTTCTTAGAAATAGTCTACTTGCTTGTTGGTGTGATTCCTATTATCCTTCTCTTTGGGTAGTTTCAGTAGAAGTGCAAATGGACACCAACACAGGACCATAAATCTGCTGTAAAAAAGTTGGTGCTAAGGAAATTCTTCACTAATCAGCAGCTGAAATTGGTTGAAAAATAGTTTTAAATGATTTCATATGTGTTGCTTTGGATTACAGTGTAAGCTAATAAGCTGATGAGGAAGAAACCACATTGCTGACATGTGCACTGCAGAAAGTCATTCAAGGATGAGAGCTTGCCCTCTCATTTTAGGACTAACAATTGGGTAGATTTTCCAAAACTTTCACGTTTCCTGTTGCTCTCTTTAAATCTACACATCGGATTCAAATTCAAAACATGGATTTGAATCATTGTAGTCTTACTCTTTTTCTCTTGTTGTTTGGAGGACATTATCCTTCACTGATTACAGAGGATTTGCTTTGTATGTTTCCCAAATGGAATACATCTTAATATGAGCTCTGTTGAAAAGAAATGACAATGACTCCTTTGATCCACATTTAGAAACAAGTACTTTTTAGGCAGGCGGTACACAATATGTAACCCCCACAACTCCGAAAGCCAAGGTGGCCACAGTATACAAAGAAAAGTCAGGTATAATATCATGTATGCCACATGTGTAACTGATACATTCAGCTCATTGTAATCAGAGGTGACAGAGGATTTTATAAACCCCCCCAAAATAAAGTAAATTGTCATGCTGTGTGGAATTTCCCTTGACGTCCACCAGCCCAAAATAATATTTTCCATAAGATTCATTTTCCCAATCATGCCGAGGAAAAATATTCTGGTACAGTATGTGTTGTTTCTAAAGAAATCACTGTACTATTGAAAGTTCCCATCTGTTACACTGTTGAAAGCTGCAGGCTAATGAAATCTTCAATCTGCTAATCTTTCCTAAGAATAAAATAAGGAATTATTCTATAGCACCACATCTGTTACCTGTCATTGGATCAAATTCTCGTCCAGTTGCTGCATATTTATTTGCAAACCAGTGATTCCAAATTAAGGTGGAATGCTACTCCACTTTTCCAGAAAGAACTTTTTAATGACAGTCAATGGTGGGAACTATTTCCTGTAGCAACTTTTCACACATGAAAGACAGTTAGCTGTAGATCAAATTTATTGAGTGTGATAAAATTTCACAAGCCTAGAATAAAACAAAACAAATGTTATAAAATCAATAAAAATTAGGATTCAAAGGCTTTTTTTAAGAATAGATTCATTATTTTAAAAAATAGGACGTAAAGAAAATATACTGAAGGGAAATATATGGGCTTTAACCAATTAATTTAAGCATGTTACAGTATCCTTGGTCTTATCTTAAACTATCTTATCTTCTGTTAAAAATGACAAATTATTTGTGGATGTCATCACTTACAGTATATTATTTTCCCAGAAAACTTGTTTGGTTTTTTTTTCTCATCCTGTCAGCTCCGAAGTCCACTTATTTAAGTTTCTTCTGTCGGACTTTCTGCTGTTTTCTTGCATTAGACGTACTTCTCTCTTACAATGCTGTTACCATTTTCTCCACTTGACCTAGAGGTAAACATGTTTTCCTAAATAAAGAAATGGATGCAGGGCAGTATATGGGTAGCATGTTCATGCTACTGCAGATGCCTGTTGGTTTTGATTTGCTAGCTTGCGTATAGTGGAAAGAACAAAATAGGCCAGTGCACAACTTCATGAATCTGACAGTAATTTTGTGTATCTGCTTGTTTTTTGCAGGGTATGAACCTTTTTATTTAAATTATTTGGTGGTCCAAACTACAGCATATTTTAGTGGTAAAAAAAAAAGTCTCACTGTGTATCTCTAGTGGGTGGGTGAGAGTGAGTGAGTGGACTGAATGAGCGTGTGTCCATGGCTGGGCTTGTGTTTGGGGCTTCCTGAGCCTTGGCCCCTGTGGGACATAGTCCGTGCTGGACTTTTCTGCCCCTCCCCCGGATACAGATGCTTGTTGGTTCCGGGGTACGTAACTGGCCCATTAAGGGGGGGTTCTCTGCCGGGTGCTGTGTGGTTCTTGGGCACCTGGGGCCCTTGAATCGTACCAGGGTGCCCGTTGCCTCTGGTTCTCTAGGGCTCTCACCCTTTGGCCGTGGGCTCCCCATCTGGGGCCTACCTCCTTCTCTTGCTTGGATGAACGCACGGATGTGTGGTCTCAGGTCTTTGGTACTCCTGGGGGCTGTGGTTGGCGTGGTTGTCCTGTTTCCATCTCTGTCTGCCTCTGGCCTTGGATTTGGGGGCAGGCTCCCACCCTTATCAAGTACATTTGTGACAAAGACACATACATAGACTCACACTCTCTCTCTCTTTCTCTCACATTCACACTCACACTATAAGAACATTGCTGATTTACGTATGTGTGTATTTTCCAGTTTTTGGGTTCCAGGTGCTGATTGTTTGCTAAGGCCAAGCTGTATGAGAAATTATATATAAGAATCTATAATTGTAATGCAGCTGACAAAGCTCCAGAAAATACAGAATTACGGGATGACAGAATAAGATCCGACTGTTTTCTGTTGTTTTAACAAACAACATGGACTGTCAGATTTGTTTTTGTACAATCAAACAGTATACATAATCAAATGCTCTTTCCAAAAAGATATTAGAAATATGAAAACATGAATTCTCCAGTGCATCCAGTAAGATTAGTCAGTGTATACTAATGAGAATAAATAGTGTAAAAACAACAGTTTAAGAACCTTGCAGCTCAGGAAGAAGCCCTCTGGGTTTTGGTATGCAGTGCAGTGGTGTGTTTACACATATATAAACACACTTGGAAGATATTGGTTATGCAGTAACAGCTGTTCACCCCCAGCAGAGGTGAACTAAACATTACATAAACTCCAGTTTGTAACACAGCGACCAGGAGTTTTTGTTGAGTTTCTGATTGTGTCATATTTTCATGTATTTCATAATTTATTGAGTTGCAGTCAAGTTAACAGGAAACCCTGTTAACTTCATGGCAGGTGTTGTCGTTGCTTTTACTGAACACTGCAATGCAACATCTGGAGGGTGTGGTTGTTATGAGATGCTGTCAGTAGGTAGTGTTGCACGATATTCACTCTGGATGTGTTTTTCTTTCTGTTTTATGCTTTAGGATTGCTAGCTATTTAAAAAAAAACATTTTTGCCCACATATGCATTTTCTACTGCATACTGTTTTAGCTACTTTCTCACTTATTTAAATGGACTTACAAACTAGCATTTCAGTGTCAGAACCACAACTAAATGAACTTCAAAAAATGTTTATCAATCTTTGATGCAAAAGGCTCATTAAAAAAAAAAATACGAAGAAAGAAGGCTAGCAGTGAGCTCTTGCACAGACATGTCATTGGAATGGTGGTAAAGATCAACGTGACTGCACACTTGTGTCATCAAGCCAGCTACACCAGCCGTGCCAGGTTACAAAAATAAAGAATAAAACAAAACTGCAATGCCATCTAAAAGACTTGTGCACAGTTAAATTCATTCAGGTATATATAATAATATTAAGTGCATAGAATTGGTAGATGGCTTGAGCTGTTTTCCTAACAAGAGATAAAGTTACAACTGTAAAATGGTCAAAGTTGTAAAGTCCCGACTGTGGGCATTACACACTGCTGTGCAGTGTTTGGCATCCGATAAGCCTTTTAACGCCGCTAAGGCCACTACTTCAACTGGACTTCCTGGATCATATTTCGTTGTCTCACTGGTACCTTAAACCGCACCACCACTAACCCAGCCCCCTGCAGTGTTTTAATCCAGCCCCGTTTAACCGGTGTCTTTTTAATAATAAGAGTTCTTGTTAGGAAAATTTGTACAAGCAAAGTAGTGTTTTCGTTTTGGCGAGCAAGGTCTTAAAAGATTTTGAAATCCCAACTCAGGAAAAACTGTCCAAGTGTTAAAGACGCAGATACGCTGACACTTGCATAGCGTCCAAAATTAGATTTATGATGTTTTCTAGCCTTTCCCCCTTTGAACTGGCACACCAACACATATTCTTTGCAAAAGTAATTTCATATCTGCCATACAAATACTCTTAGACAGATTTATTTTTTTCACAAAGCCAGATAATAACTGCTCACCTCCTCCCTCATTTCTTTTCTTTGAATTCCATGGACCACCTGCATGACCACAATCCAAAAACAAGACACTGGGGGCACATGGGTGGATCACTGTGAGAGTAATGCCTAGTCATTAGCCACTAATCAGCATCATTTAATAGTGAAATTCTTGTTATTCCTAAATGAGGCTTGATAAGAAATTTGTTAATTGACAGGAAACTGAAAATCTCAGCGGTCCGGTCCATATGCTTTACTGAAGTCTTACTTACTGAAGTCTCCGTGACTGTGTGTGTTGCTTTAGCTACTGGATGGGGTAACCCCAGTCACTTGCCTCCTCAACACCTGTGTTTACTTTGGGGCCTCAGTCCCCTTGACCCAGCAGCAATCCTTCACTCACTCAGAAGATGAAGTGAGCTTCTAGCCTCCAAGTATGTGCTGTCCATGCACTTTTACCACTGTGTGATTCCTCTAAGACTTTCATTATGGGGTACAGGCCAAATGACTAGTATAAATTACAATCTTGGTCCAAATTCTAGTAAAGTTAAACATTTAGATCCTGTTCTGTTTTACTGTAATGTCAAGTTAATCTAAGAGCAGAAACTGCCTGTTTGTCTGTGCTTGTTGTGGATGTTAAGGCTTTCTTAAAGTGCTTTGGGAATGGAAAGTGAATTTGAGGAGCCATTAATGTAGAATATAACTGAACCTGTCTGCTCTTTGGACAGTGAAGCAGACAGAACTGGATTCAAGATGGAAGAAACAGATTTATTACCAACTCACAGGTGTCTGCAGGAACGTTTGGGATCATTACTTCCTTTCACATCGCCTGTAAAGATCCAAGTACTGAACCTCAGTACACTGTTTGGTTCTGTTATGTGTCAAGTAGTTTTATAAGTGGTCAAGTAGACCTACTAAAAGAATTGACCGCATATTCAGTCAGATCCTTAATTGAGAAAGATTCAGTGACTCCTCCTACAAAAGTAAAAATTATACCTAATTTAAATTTGGTGAGTGTCCCCTTTGAGGTTTTTTAGCAATTTTTATTCACACAGAAGGCAAACATCTGCCTTTGTGTCCCAAATTTCATGCTGACGCTGTGGTTTGAAATCTATTCCTCACAACCAGGTAATTCTCTCCGTGCTCATAGCACGTTTTTCGGCCACACCAGCACAGATAACCAGCAGAATGAGATGTGCCTTTGTCTGCTTTCCCAAGATCCAAATCAAGTTAAAGGTGCTGCTTCGGCAAAATGAAGACCAGCTCACATCACAGATAAAATATAGCGCACAAGTGCCCAGAAAACATTTTGACACTGAGTAACTGTTGACTGGAAGTATTTTCTGAATATCCAGTCTTGGTTAAAAGTTCCAAATTGATTGATGAGCCCATGTCAAGAGGTGGTTTGGTGCAGATTAGTAAGAATTTTCTATTGGATCAGAAAACTTGACACCCATATAAGCACTAATATCAAAGAATTGAAAATAACACCCAGGTATTATTTTTAGTTATTTTAATAGATAGATAGAACTTTATTAATCGCTCGGGTAGATCCCTCCGGGAAATTCAGTTTCCAGTAGCAGAACACGGAAACAAATGTTTCTTTTATTGTTTTAATCCTAATATGTTTGCCTAGGTCTCTCTTGTAAATGAGACATTAAGTCTCAGTGGAACTAATAAAATCAAACCCACAAAAATACATATAGCTACATGGTACAGACCATCCAAGAAGTTCTGCTCACTCCAAGTGAGTGAAATTCTGCCAATTTATTAGTGAGTTACTTAGCAATGGTTAGCATGTGCGTCTGTGCATTCAACCCATTCCATTTATAAATTCAGATTTGCTAACCAATCCGTATGGCGTTAGCGCGCCGTCATCTCGTCCAAATACTTTCACTCCTTGCAAAAAAAAAATAAATAAATAAATAAATAATGGCAAAAATGCTTACTTTGGTCTGTTTAACTAACTAAAGAAGAAAGAACGGTTTGTTTGGTCTGTTTAACTAAATATTTTCTGAGTTGATTAACGACCATTTTTAATGGATCAATTTGTCCCACAATGCACTGTTGGGAAATGGGCTTTGATGATATGATTACAAATGAAGATGAAACTGCATAAATATAAAGTTGAATTTAGGTGAAAAAATATTAAAAATCTTCATAGTTCAGTTCCAGGTTATAAGTGAAATACTTAACTCAACACTACTTGAAAAATTGGACATAATGCACTCATGGGAAATCTGTCGAGAATTTCAGATTTTGTTTGTGTTCATCACTGTTCCAGAAAGCTGAAGTAACACCGGAGTTGCACGTTCTACTCTATTGTAGCTTATTTAAAGGCTGTTCTGCTTTTTTAAAAATTTTTTTTATTTACATTCTTTCTTCTTCATGTTTTACCACAACTGAGAAGTCACCAATGGCCTGTTTACTGCCTTTAAGATGTTAACTTGGTGTGGGTCTGATGAATGTTTTGCACAGTCGCTTCTGGATGCGTGCCAAAGTTCTGCTGCTCATACTGCAGTGTTAACTGTTCAAATATTAGTGCCAGTGTTTTTTCAGGTGTGGATACGTTTGTGTGCGCCAGAAACAAGTCTCCATGGAAACAGGCTGGCCTAAGTGTAAAAAGTAAAAAGTCATTGAACTCAGATATGATTAATAGCATCTTGCTGGAACCTTCTGCTGATTTTTGTACATTTAAGATGTATTTTAGAATAAAAACCCCTACTTATTAACAACTTAATTTGATACCTTCCGTTAAGAATTTATATGTGGAAGCGTTCTCAGAGCTAGATAAGCTTTGGTGAAGTGCTGTGGATGACATACTAGATGCTGGCTTGAGTCTGCGGGATTATACTTGCAAATTGAAAGGAAAGTCATGCAGACAGAGAGCGGAAATATCTCTCTTCTACAGTGTCAAAGGAGATAAAAAACAAATCAATGGCCAATTTTTAATTCACTTTTTCTTTATAATGTTTGATTATTTGCTCATGTTAGAGCAGAAGGGGGTCGGACTGCCCTGTAGCAACACGAAGGTGAAGGTGAAAAGCTTCCATTAAGAACCTTTAAGGCTTCATGTGACTTTTTTCAGGTTAAGAGAAACATTTCAAACCGTTTGAGTGTTGTCTTTTCCAGGACACTGGCAAGTGCAGGAAAAGAACTCAAAGATAACTTCCTGAAAGCCCTGGCAGAGCGAGAGGAGGCCAACCGCAGTGGGAAAATGACTGTGAGTACATTATTACAGCACTCCAATTGCTACGTAATGGGATTCCCCTCAAATATTTCTGCAATTCCATTAGGATGGGAACAAAATCCATACTGTGTCAAGTTGAGTGGAAATGCCCTCCCCAGTTCCTTCCCAAATACCATGAGACCCGGCTGCCTACCCGTTTCTGATCCATAAAACTTTGTTTACAAAAACTCAAACTACCTGGTCCCAAGTTTACTTTTTGGATTGAACCACTAAGATAGTTTCTAAGGGGGCCTCACCTGTGGGGCTGTGGTGCCGACTTGAAGTTATATAAACTTTTAGGGGAACACGCTCAGCTCAGTATTTCATCTGACATTGCACAATAAAATGGAATGATTAGTCTTGCTAGTGAAGTGAGCGAAGCCCTACCCAGACCTGCTGTTTTAATGTCCTTTTGCAGATAACCAGTAAATTTATTCTTGGACTAAAGTGGACCTTGGAGAACCTTTCACCTGTAAAGATTATCCCGAGATTGTTACTTTATGTGTACTAATCACACAGAGTTTAAGGCCCAGCTGTATTGTTAGTCAAATGCGATGGAAATGAAGGCCTTCAGTTGAAGAGTCATAAAACTGCATTCTTGTTTTGTGCCGAAGGTCAAATTTCTCAAGTTAGGAAGCACTTTCTTAACTTTATTGTGATCGTGTACTTCTAACGTCAATCCAGCAGGTCTTTGGGTGACTCACATAGGGTTAGGGGTAGTTTGAGTTGGATTTTTGGAATTCATATGAAAGGTTGTCTCATGGCGTCTGCATCTTTTTCACACATCTTTTCTGGGGAATCCTGGTTGAAGAGATTAAGTTGCTAAATGTTTCTCTTTCACAGTGCAAAATGTGGGAAGGAAAGTATTTAAATTGTACTGAATGTAATTCAGAAAAAAGCACTTCCTATTTAGGCCTAATGTAGCCATGGATGGTTCAGCGCTGTGACTTTGTATTCAGCGTGAAGGTTTAGAGCTGAGCCCCACATATTTCTGGTCCTCACCCATATGGAAAAGAAATAGTAAAAACTTATATGTGATTACTCATGAAAGTGGCCACTTTCATGAGTAAATCATATAAGGCTTACATGATTTACTCATGAAAGTGGCCACTTTCTCATTACTTTCATATATTGTTTTAGTAAGTATCCAAAACATACAAGTTTCATTATATAATTTTTCAAGGGATCTTATATCTGTTTTCACTCTTATATGCTTTTCACACAAGTTTCACACAAGACAGATACAAACTTTATAAGATTTATATATATCTTTTCCATATGGGCAGTAATGCCCGTCTTCTGATTAAACAGTGCTGTCAAGGCTGTTAATAATATTTTGTGAATTTCCCCTTATATCAAAAATGCATTCTTCTATAGCTGCCTCTATTCAGTCTGAATTGCTGTGCTGTGTACAGACTGAAACATATCTGTGAACCCTGAGCTTACAAAGAGTTATTTTGATTAGTACAATACTTGCTCCCTCCCTTAAAAGGTTTCCTACTTTTCGATCCACTGATTTGTGCTGCTCTTGGTAGGTTGCGATGCCGTTATTGAATTGAAACTACCTGCATTGTTTTTTGTTTATAAATTTCAAATCCCATTATCACATTTTTGCAATTGTCCTGCTTAGAGAGTCTGGTTCTAAACCAGAATCTGAAGACGACAATGATATTTTATTTCTATAGTCTCTGGTGTTTCTGTTTAAAAAAAAGTTCACTAAACTGTGTTCAAAAACCCAGTTTTAATTTTGTATACCCAACTTCATTGGTTTCTTGCATTTGTTTTTCTCCTCTCAGTATATTCTTTCATATCCTAATACATAACTGTTCTTTGGATGCATTATTTTGACTGAGCCTTCAAAATAACTGCCCAAATAACTATCTGGAAGTGTTACTGTGTTACCAAGATGGTTTCTAAGTGGCAGGACTTGCTTATTTCTGGGTTTTACTTACCCATCTGTCCAGTCTCAGACGTAGCTGTTGAGTGAGATGTTTTTGGATCACAGGCAAAACCTGTATGCTTAATTAAACCTAGATGCACTAGGGAAAGATTTCAGCTCGTGACCATGAAGCTGACTATTTTCATTGCAAACAGTTACTTTTAACATAATTCTCAGTCTTTACTTATACGATGAAAGGAATGTGGACCATTTGAGGGCACGTACACTGCATTGTTCTGCAGGGAGTGTTAGTGTTGATAGACTTCAAATGATTCACTTCCAAGATGCTGGAGTAACAAAAAGGAGTTTTGTTTGACCTCCATTTACCTGCCCCTGTGGGCTTTGCAATTATGAGATCACATGAAGTGCATGGAGGGGAGTAGGAGTAGTAACACCAAAAGCTTCCCTGCTGGTTGTTAACAGAGTAAACCCTACCATGTAAAAGCCCCCACTCCCCTTTCTTTTATCCCTTAATAACTTAAGCCAACTTTTTTCTTTCACAGAAACATCCAGTGAAAATGTATTATTTCTTCCTGCATGCAGAAAACAGAGTCATAATAAAAACAAGCAAAACGTTTCAGTTTACATCCCTACCTCTGTTTTGCTGACATAATATTTTCCCACCTCTTCTTATTTTTCACCTTTTAAGAGTTCCCTTTGCTGAAAAATTGGATTGGGAAGATGTTTATTTTCCTTTCAGCTCTTTTCTGCTTAAAATTGAACCCACATTGGTGCGCTTAATACTCCTCCCCTTTGAAACTGTTTATGTAACAGGTAATCTTAATGCAGTTTGACGAAGCTTGACCTCATTGGTATATTTACATTACACAGATGTGTTCCAGAGACAACATTTGCACATGTGTCGACACAGAGTAAAACATATGTTGAGGCCAGTTCCATACATAGCTTCAGACTGGTATTGTACCATATGTATTGTTTATAATACATTCGCTGTAATCTGTTAGTGAGCGCTGATCCCAGTGTTATTCATAAATACCACACATGCTGTATTTCCATACTAACATGTGCAAAACCCCCCGAAAAGACACAAATACAGTCATGCTGCATGAAAAAATTTGGGCTCAGTTTAAATTTCTTTCCTCTTCTCTCAGTTACACCTAAAGTCCCTTCAGTGAAAGTGTAAAACTACACCTGTTTGTCTTCGATAAGGTTCGATAGTAAGACCACCCGGCATCATAAAATGTCTCTCACACTGTTTAAAGTTAGCTTTTGGAAGGACTAGATTTAAGCTTCCTACCTGCTACGCACCTCAAACCTGAAGATCAGTCCCTCTAATGCATTCCAGGTCCTCGTGTCTTCATTTTCTTACTGTGCTCTAATGCAAAGCAGTTCTCGTCCAACATGTGTTTTTCCTTTTTCCTTTCTTTTTTCTTTGTGTTTGCACATTATTATTATTTGAAGCATTTAATTTTAAGTGTGGTGCATGCTTTAAAAGACCCACAATTAAACACAGACACACTCAAACACTCCCAGCCTTTCTTCTTGGTCAAATCCACAGGGTTAAGTTTGTTGCTTAAAAACTATCACATTTGAATTGAATTGAAATTAAATGATCAAATGACCTTATCTGTATGATGCAATGTGGACGTTTTTATGGTTTTTCTTGTAAATCCATCTGGTGTCTCAAGTTTCACCTACCAAATTTCTCATAAAGGATTTCATCACTGAAAGGCTGTGAGGAGAAAAACCACACAATGGACAAGAAAGCAGAGTTATAGCTTTTCCTTTAGATGCATGACACATTCATTGTCATCTCTTGTCTGATTTTTCAACGGGGTCACTCCTTTGTCTTTCTTTTATTGTCACACTCAGCCTTTCAACTTTTAAGATTGAAATTACACCTGTCAATTAATTCACATGTTGGGTTATTCTGTCTCCTCTGTCCTTGCCCTAACAATGGTGTTAAAAAAGATTGATAGCAGACATGACTGTTGATGAAAAGAACTCATCTTTCCTTTGTGTGCTGTGTCACTGCACCCCTCCAGGAGTGTGACCCTATTTAGTATTCACAGTGTTGACTTTAATGTATTTTTTTAAATTTAGTTGTTTCATAAGTGTTCAGGTTGTAGTCAGCAGAAGGAGCCCTTCGCTAGCCGTCTGATCCAATGAACCTATAAGGCTTTCAGTGCCTTGCCTTTGTTGTGCTATTGGTTCCCAGACTCTGTTGCGAAAGCTGCTGCACTGCCAAAAGTTAGACACAAACAAAAGCTGCACCTGGGCAGCTCTGACTTTATTTGCACTGGGTAAGAAGTTAAGGGTTTTATCAAATCCAGGTCACACCTGCACAGGATGCCTGAGGGTGTCCATTGTTGCGAGGTTCACATTTGAAACTTAAGGTGTGCTGCCACCACCCACCCTGCTCCCTGTTTGTCTTCAGCTGTTTGTTGAAAGGCTGTGATGTTGCAATTTCACAGCCAATCTAACATTACCTATGGAAGAGCACAATTCTGTTATATATGAAGCAGGGAAATGATTGACACTTCACAGGGCTATTTAGCCAAGGCTGTGACAAAGATTATGTTATAGACTAATAAAGATTAAATAAGAAAAAATTGTCAAGCTATGGTCAAATACATTACATTTTAATATTTGAGTGGAGAGTGTTGATAAGTGGTAACATTGTTTTTTGTAAAACATTTAGTAACAACATTTATCGTTAATTAACATTAACCTGTGGCAACGCGAGCACAACATGAAGCTTTTTATGGTTTTGTCCCGGAAAATCAGACCTCAGTTAAATTGTGGTTGTGAATTCATTAAAAAACAAAAAAGTTTACGAATGTTTCCCCTTGTTTGTCTGCTCTGAATGGGAAGTTACTCCTGATTATCCTCCTAACGCCCCCACCACCACACTCCCCTGCTCTTAAAGTCAAACCTGCCAACCCACACATTCCCACCCCATCCTACCTCCTGTTGTCGTGCCAGTTATTCCTGTTAATTCATTTAACTTTGACTTCTGTTCAGTTTTCATGTTTCACTCTATTCCAAAAGAAAGAAAAGTCAGTTCGACTGTCGACCACCTTTGTTTGCTGGGTGAATCCAGTCCTGGCTGTATCCAGAACGTTTTGAAATGTTTAGTATTAATTAAACTTAAAATCTCTCTTCTTTGTTATTTAGGACCACTATATTCAAAAGTAGATTATTTTATATAGCCAATAGTTTATGAATTGAATACGTTGCAAGGTGGCTTGCAGATGCACTGTGTGCAAATTAAAGTAGTTCCTGCAGTATGATGGAACTTCTGTGTATCGTGATACAGCACACAAAACTTTGCCCCCACTTCTTTTGGGGGCTTTTGAATTTGTACAAGAAAATAAGACGCGGTACACAAAATACTGCCAGTGAACATAAATCATGCGATTAAAATTCGCCTTAAACCATGTAGCAGTTTATTAAATTAATTCTTCACACAGCAGATTTGATTAAAACTTGTTTAGCTGTTACATTTGATGGCTAAACCTGTGCCTAGCATGTCTAAAACATTAATGGTGAAGCAGGTGAGCAGTGTTTATCACGGAGAAAAATACCAAAACAGGAGTAATTTTACTTTATCATCCTTTAAAAGGCACTCTGTCAAACAGGCCACAAATATTAAAACAGAACTGACAGGCTGATATAGAATAGCGCTGCACATTACAAAGATATGACATGTTCAACATGTAGTTTGCTACTGAGTAACATAATATACTGTCATCAAATGGTGATGAATCACTTATTCAGTTACAAAAATGTCTTCAAGTGACTGCAGAACATAATATACCCTGAAAGTAAACACCCACCGCCTTTAAGAAGCAATTACATGTATTTCTTATACTTTTAGTAAAGCCATCAGTCACTCCGTAACAGCAGGCAGCTTCATTCAAGAATGCATTGGGTAAAATGCCTCACAATCAGAGTGTAAGGTATGTTTGCTCTCAGATCATTTCCAAGCAGCAAGGCTGTCACAGAAGTCAGTGTCTTGTGTAAGGACTTGCAAAAAAGTGAGAAAACTGTTAGTAGCTGAATTTGCATACTAAACACTGCCTGCTTGTCACCTATGATCATCCCTCAAATTAGATCCAGTTTCCAATTCTAATATTTGCTAATGTTGCCTCAAACTGCGTAACGACAAACCAGCTTTTACTGGATGACTGAGTGGTTTAAGAATTGGCACTAATATCTTTGTTTTTGTTTTGTTTTATTATTTTTCTCTATTTTAAAAGAAAATTGCAAGAAGGTCACAAAGATGTGGGTATTTTTTTCCAGTGTACTCGTCTTTTCAAACCTCTCACATGTTTGGCTTCCTTTAGTCTGGTGTGTTTGCAGAGGTTTAACCATACATATATGTCTTAAAATCATATCCTGCCAATACATACAGTTATTCTGCTGTTGAATAATGGACAATTGATTGAAAATCAATTATCCATGAAAAGTCAGCTCTCAAGAAAGAAAACCCCAGCTTATGTTCTGGGGTTATTTATTTATTTTTTTTAATGTTATCCAATTTATTTTACCTTTTTTGTTAGACTAATTTGGCTGTTTAGAAATTATTTTCAGTCTCCCACCCTTTCAGTTGTGGAATTCAGCTGGTTGGCCTGTGCGGCGTGTCTCATGCCCCGAGGGTACATCCTGCATAAAGGAAGTGTTTGTCTTTGGTCTGTGGGCCCAGCGAGTTCTGTATTGATAAGCTCCTGTCGCTATAGATAATAAGGTGGTCAGTCATGCAGCCCAGAGATCAAGTATAGCATTGAAATTAAAGAGGAATTCCCAGCCCTATTGCATTTCAAGCCGTGTGTGTGTCCCTGCTGCCCAGTCCCTTTGTCCTTGTCATGGGCAGTAAAAATAACAATGGCAAGTTTGATTTCAAAGCAGCAGGACCAAGGTGGACAGCCTTTAGAAAGGAAAGAGTCCTGCAGGGCTATCATATGACCTTGACTTGAATGGTCACAGAGTTGTGGAGAGGTGGGGATAAGGCCTCAGCAGTTTGCAACCATCTATCAAGTGGACAAAGAGGACATTTTGTCTGGAAAAGCAACCATTGTGATATTTGAGAATCACCTAATCAGGATCTATTTTCTTTTTAGTTCCACGGCTTGATTTTACCTGAGAGACACACAGAAATCTCTCTATGATATACCCCAAATCACGCAGAAAAGTTATTTATTCATTAGCTCTTAATTCACGCACCTTCTCCTTTTTTCTTCTCTCCAGTTTTGCTGGGGCTACACTTTCTCACAGTTGCAGGTCTTGAGGAAAAGCATAACATTTAACTGTGAAATATTACTCTTGGCTGATTACAAGACATGGATTTCATGACTAGTGTCTTAGTCTATAAAAAGAAAATGGATAGCCAGAGCATTATGTGTTATGTTAGTCTGTGCAGCCAACATGACAGCTGTGCCCTGTCTCTCAATGCATTGTATCTGCCACTGGGGGATATAGAAAGACATTTGGAAACTAAAGATCAAACTGGCCTCATGTTTTATGCAATAATCTTTTAGAGCGTTTGATAAATGGCAATCAAACAATGCTAATAATAGATTGATCTGAATCATGCATATTTTAATTATTTGGACAGGCTCTCCTCTAAGAGAGGAAAGCTTTTGACAGGAAATAGTTCCTTGAATGAAAGCACAATTAGTTGGTTGAACTTGCAAAAGCCAAATCCAAGGAGAACATGCCATGGGCCATTTGGAAGCTGTTTCAGGGTGGATGAAAGGCTTGTTTACCCATTAAATCAAACATCACATCGCACATCAGATCTGTACAAGAATGCAAGTGGCACTTATATTGGCTCGCCTCTCTGTTTTGCCACTGAAAGCCTGGATGAGCCCCACTGTAATGATTTCTCCTGTTCCCCCTGCATTCTGTGAACAGCTGCTATTGTCCAGAGACAACATCACCCCAAAATTGGGGCCCCTGGACCAATTTCAGAGCAAATGAAAACGGATACACTTAATCTAATCTCTCTGAATTTTTTCCCTTTTTTGCGTGCGTTAAAGTTGATATTCTTTTCAGATACACTGGGATCACATGTGGGCTGTGGACCATCATCATTAAAAAAACATTTGCCACTGGGAAGATTGAGAGTCATCTTAAGCTGTCTACTTGGTATCCGAGGAAGTCTTGCATTAAGTACACACCATCTGGGTGCCTGAAGAAAATATGATATCACTTTGTCTTCAACGGCACACATATTTGGACACAGTTAAAGATTTATTCGAAGGCTGATAATTGAAAGGATTTCTTGGTTTTCTTTAGGTCTTGTGTTTTATCTTGTATAAATATCTCTTAAATCAGGACACCAACTGTAAATACACCAGCTTCCTCTATTTTGTATATTTCACAAAGTCTGAAGTTTAAGTTATGACGGCAAATGTTTCCACCAAAACCATCAATCAGTACTTACTATCCATTATTTTTATGTGGTGTTTGGTGTGTTATTGGAGGAAGACATTTGGCTCGGTTAACCGTTTAACAATTGCTGCTGGTAATATAAGCAAAATGTATTCTTTGCCTTTTTTAAAACATTGGATACAAGTTCACAGAAAGTGAAAAAGCGTCAGATTCAAGCAGCAGACATGAGCTTCCTCCATAGAGTGTCTGGGCTCATACTTAAAGGTAAGATGAGGAGTTCAGTCATTTGAGAGGAGCTCAGAGTAGAGCCACAACGTCTTCATATCAAGAGGAGATAGCTGAGGTGACTCAGGCAGGATGCCCCCTGGATGCTTCCTAATGTAGATGTGGTGAAGTGGCTTAGAATCACATTATTGTTTCTCTCTCTCTAATCAGATCCTAACCAATGGTATTGGTGATCATTGAGGGGGACTTTATGAGCAACCTGAAGTTGAGTTGAGTTTACATGAGACATTTATTAAAATAGGACCGCTCCACGAGGTGTTGCGGGCATGTCCCACTGGCAGGAGCCCCAAGGCAGAACCAGGACATACTGGAGAGATTGTATCTCTCGGCTGGCCTGTGAACACCTTGACATTCCCCTGGACAAGCTGGAGGAGGTGGCTAGGGAGAGAGGGAGGTCATGGCTTCTCTGCTTAGGCTCGTGCTCCCATGACCCGGGCCCAGATAAGCAGCAGAAGATGGATGTATGGATCGATGGATAATAGTTCTTGTGGCATCACAAGTTTCTCTTGCACAAGCTTGAAGTAATTGTGATCTATCATTATTTACTGTCTCGTTATCATTTTCATGAACCTTGGTATGTTTTTTACTCGAACTCCCAACCATGTATTATGAAGATAGAGGGCTAACATCTTAAGTAGGGTCAAACATCTGCGTTAAATACTACCTCAAGGTTCCTGGCTTGTCCCTGGAGGAATGTGCACCTGCTGCAGCGCAGGCAGGTTTTCTTAAGACTCCTTGGGCTTAAAATCAACACTTTGTGATGCAGGGCCTATAATAAACCTGTTATGCTCTGAAATATAGTCACTAAAATACCTTTAAATCAGCAAGACGCGTTTAAGTGCAGCAGAAAACATCTTGCCTTAAATCTATACTCTCAGTCACGTTCATTCTGAAATAACAAAATATTTAGTTTAATTGCGATGACAATGCAGCTGTATATTTAGCCCCTGTTTACATTTCCTCTCCATCCCATATCTCTTACATCATCCCTTTGGATTTTCCAACAAAACAGTGATTAGACTATTACAGCTTGCATCTGCACCCATCTTCTTCCTGGCCTCCTGTTCGGGATCTAAGCCAAAGGTGACTCACAGTCTGAACTCAACTTCTGGCACCAATCTTTAAGTAATTTTTTTACTACTGTGTCAACATGTCTGAATCTGAACTATTCCAATAATCCAGAAAGACACTTTCATGAAAAATGGAAAGCATCAGTGATCAAGGAGCAATGTGGATAATGTTTTTCAGTCGTGAAAAGATGAAAATTTACAATTCCCGATCTAAAAAAAACCGACTCACCTGTTCTAAAACACAAGAGGCAAAATTACAGTGGTGTCTGGTGACATTAGCCAGTCTATTCATCATTTCACCTGCTTTGGTTCAGAGAAAGTTTGATGTAATTCTAAAAGTATGATTATTGAAATCCATAGGATACAAGTGTGATGGACTGGAACCACAGAATGTCACTTTTGTTCATTCAAAATTAAATGTCAGTCAGTTAAAACAGGCTTTAGCAACCACGAGGAAATGATGAGAGCCAGGCAGAAAATGATTTGCACTCCAAACCATCTCAAATGACCGTTTGGAAATAAGCTGGATTTTGGTCAGTAGGTGATAAAATGTTGGAGTCCTCACGGTAAAGTTGTGTGACAGTTGTAAGCTCCACCTACTATTCCAACACGAGCAAGCTTTGAAAAAAATCCTTGATAGTACGATTACTTTGTATCATTTTAGGAAAACATAACTGACATAACATCAGTTATGTGCACATGTCTTCCAGAGGTGTGCAGTGCATGCTTCAGCCCCTGTACCTTCTGGCTTAGTCTTGGGTCCAGTAGCTCGTTGCTCCCTGCCATCTAGGAGCAAGTCCTGGAGTCTTTTTGATTTGTATCTCGAGAGATCAGCTGCTGCCGATGGACAGTTTCTCTCTTTCTTGATGTTTTGAAGAGGGAGTGATGGATCTGATTGGAAAACTGAGGAATGTTTAACCCTTTAAAGCCGGCCGCTCCGTTTTGCATAACTATTTTTAAATCCCGGTAGCACTGCAACCACGTAAGCTAGCGCAATAATTTTTTTTGCATATGAAACCGGAGGAGTTGTACTTACATCTTATACCATCAGCTTGTCCTAGGTCACGGTTTCCTTCCACATATAGCTTTGCAAAAACTGCATAAAAAGCACTAAAAAAACACATAATATTCCAGAAACACGCTTTGCCGATCCGATCAGCTGTTTGTAACACTTCCTACGTCCATCAGCGTGAACTATCACATGTCCGCCATTACCTGCCCAAAACCGGGAGTGACGTCATTATGCGGAAATGTAGTTTTTTTTTTTTTTTTTTTTTACCATCAGGGCCTTATGAGCCTATACTGGTGTTTTTAAAAGTTATCTTTGACTTTATGACTTTCTGTGTCGTTTCTGGGATGCTTAGGACTCATATTGCACTGCTGGAAATATTTTATTTTGATGCATATGCTGTTTTTTTTTTTTGCAAATTTGCATTATAATATTATTTTTTGTTTTTCCTGAAGTATATAAAAATTGGTGTATTTCAAAAATAAAACTATGAAGACACTTAAAATAAATTTCCTGTGGTGGGAAACTATTTTGTGCAATTTTTTTTGTATTTACAGTTTTGAGGGATAAGCCTGTTAAATTTCTCTAACTAGAAATATATGTTAAAAAAACAAAAACGATTTAAAATATTTTCTTTGTAGTTTATTGGGTAGTCTTAAAGTATATCTTGCTTTATAGCCTTTATAGACACTTCTAGGGACCATATTTTGTAAAATAAACATGACACATTCTAAAAGACTTGAATATGAAAATGATAGGGAAATAGGAAACACTCATAAGGAAACGTGTAGTGGTGGCACTAAACGGTGTTCAATGCATTTATACCAACGGCTTTGCTTTTCAGACAAAGTCTACGACTATGTTTCATGCATAGTTCTTGTGTCTAGATATGGTTCATTAACTGGTGGTTTTGAATGTGAGGGAGATAACCAGAGGTGGGACCAAGTCATTGTTTTGCAAGTCTCAAGTAAGTCTCAAGTCTTTATCCTCAAGTCTCAAGTCAAGTCTCAAGTAATGTCAGGCAAGTCAGAGTCGAGTCTCAAGTCACTGGTGTAAAAGTCCAAGTAAAGTCACAAGTCTGAAATTTTGAATTTCAAGTCCTTTCGAGTCTTTAAAAAAAAAAACGAAAAAAAGCATGTTGCAGTTATATGCTAAATGTAAATATTAGACCATGTAATTTTTAAATCTGTGTTTTTCTCAACACATGACAAAATAGTGAACTTAGAAAATATACACAAATTGTGAAATTGCACCTCTTTAAAATGCAGCTCAATTAAACCTAGCTCCAAGAATAATTTTCACCAACAGTTCTGAGATAAGCTGCATGTTATTCTTGGATGCGGTTGTAGGACTGGCTTTAAAATCGCATGACAAAAATATCATACATAAATAAATGATTTTTTTTTTTTAAATATCATTTAAAAAAAAAAACTGCATCACCAACGTAGCCTGGAAAACATTTGCTAGTTAGATGAAGTCAGCTATCTCATCGTAGCATATTTATATGCATATTTATAATTATACGGTTCTTGGAGTGAGTGCATACACTCGTGAAGTTTAGTAACTTCAGGTCACTGCAACAAGCCCAGGTACAGTTTACCGACGGATCGGTACAGGACCTTGAAATGCACCGTGTAGAAAGTAAAGACCATCGTACCTATCATAAGTTTACCAGTCTCACAAATCGTCGTCATAAATACACATTCATTAACCGTTTATTAATATAACCTTTGAGCTCAATGGTAATTAATTAGCAGTGGAAATAATTTCTGGTAGCATCACAGAAATGTAGCAGTGACAATAATATTGTATGCTGTAATCGTACTGGGCAATTGGTGATACAAAACAACTGTTTTATCCTGTGAATAAAAGTATGTTTTTGTCAATGTACCATGGTAATAACAGAAGCGAAACGCAATATTGTGTCAGGACAATTCACTATTTATGCACAATAAACAAAGGAGCATAGCGCGACAATTTCTGTTCAGCGCCAGACTTGCTTGTAACCTATATCACCAATTATGTTAAGAAAAATGACGCATTAACTACAACAGCAGACTGACCTTTATGGAAATGCTTGGAGCAGACTAACCTGTGAGCTGGAGTGTTCTGGGACGTTATATTTGGTCTTTGAATGGCTGCAATCCGTCGCCTCTTTGTTACTTCGGAAACATGGCTCGAACAATTTCTCTTCAACGACATAATCCGATAACAACCGATCTCTTTACCCGTCGGCTTCCCGTGGCTGTCATGCGACCGGCTATTGCAGTTAATAATACAACAGCTTCTTGACATTTTTGTGTTTCTTTTTATCGCTGTATAACTGATTTTAATTGGAAGCCTGCGTGCGCTAGTACCGCTTGCCACGAGTTCCCAGAATCCTTTGCGGTTCTACCCGTGAATGACGTCACATTTTCAATCTCTATATAATATGCATGTTAAATTTTATATTTGGGGTAAAATATCAAGTCTTTTCAAGTAAACCGGTTCAAGTCCAATTCAAGTCCCAAGTCATTGGTGTAAAAGTCCAAGTCAAGTCACAAGTCTTAGAACATTTTTTCAAGTCAAGTCTAAAGTCATAAAATTAATGACTCGAGTCTGACTCGAGTCCAAGTCATGTGACTCGAGTCCACACCTCTGGAGATAACTATATAGAATAAAGCACTGTATGAATGCGTGGTTAAACGTGACTTACTGTTTCAGTGGTCAGTATGTCTAGAAATGCTGGTATATTATAATTTTACACTTAGATGTTTAAAAAAAGAAAATCAGACTTGGTGTGCGAACAGTTTTACATTTGATCCTTTAGGGACTTCCAGTATTCCCTAGCTAATCTTTTTGACTAATAAGGTAGCCCAGAAAGTGTTAAAGGAATCCATTTATGGCCCAAACATTGATACACAATCTGGGACTTAAGCTAAAGCTTATCTCCTCTTAGCAATATATGGAGCACATTTTTCAGAATCTTCTTTGTTTTATGACTACACACTGTACAGCTTTGGCTTTGTATTATTCCACCTGAGTAAATATTAGATGGCATCTCTCCTGCTCTCCTAGCATAGTGCACATGTCTTCCAGAGGTGTCCAGTGCACACTTCAGCCCCTGTACCTTCTCCCTTAGTCTTTGGTTCAGTAACTGTCTCATCGCTCCCTGCCATCTAGAAGCAAGTCCAGGAGTGTTTTTGATTCGTATCTTGAGATCTCAGCTGCTCCCGATGGACAGTTTCTCATTGGGTCAATATCAGTGTGTCTCTCTGTTTCCTGCACACATTCCCACCGAAATACCAAAGAATTGAGCTCATGTTTTTACTTTTGAGCTCCTAAAAGTCTTACAGGCCAAATTCTCAGCATATTTTCATGTCATTGTAATACATATTACATGTGTATGATGCTCTTGCCAGAGAGAAATGCAGATGGTTAGAATATATTTACAAAATCTGGAGGTTTAAGTTAATTACATTTAAATCACCTCCTTTTAAACATGGGGTATCTGTTGTCGACATCTGTTTTAATTCAAAGTGCATTCAGCTATATTACTTAACCTTTTTCTTTGCCATCGGGTTAAGAAATTATTTTATGAACAACTCGAAACATTAACACTAGGCAGAAAAGACTCACGCAAAGAACATAGTGTTATGGTGACTCACATTAATTACACAAGGCTTTAGACCAAGTGGATAAAATGAAAAATAAAATGTATATCATGGTTAAGAATTATCTGACACTTTAAGCTGCTGTATTTAAAAATAGGTGCTAAGACTGATAGATGTATTTGCATTAATGAGTCTTGTTGGAAGGTAAACAAGAGTGAAATAAGTATACACCCTTATTTGTCCGAAAAGCGATATGTAACCCATTTATCTGATTTAAGATAACGAGCTCCGAAGACTTGTTTGTCATTTATTTTGAATGCTTTGGAGTGGCTACTCTTAATGTAATAGTCTCAAATTAAAGCATTTTCTTTTCCTTTTTAGAACTTGGTGTGTCACAGAGTAGTGACATGAAGAAAAAAAAAAGATTTTACTGGAGTTTATGCAGCCCTGTGAAAAACTAAGTACACTCTGCTTCCAATGGAAATAAGATGGTAGGTAGCAGGCAGGTTCACGTGCAGAGTTTTCTGGAGTGAAGCGTTCAGGTGTGCGTCAGAATGCAGCAGTTACCTTAGAGAAGCAGCTGTTGTGCCCATCCATCTGGTAAGGCTTGTAAGGCCATTTCCAAGGAATATGAAGTCCATCATTCTAGAGAGAAAAAGACTATTCACAAGTGAAAAAAAGTTCAAGAGAGTTGCCAATCTTCCCAGGAATCACTGTTCCAGCAAATTCAACTTAAGATCAAACCACGCAGTTACCTTCTCTTCCAACCAATTTCAGTTGATCTATTTTTTAGATTTTCCTTAATGTTATTACACCTTTAGATTATCTTTCCAAAAAGTTGATTCTGTTCTAGACCAGGGGTGTTGAACTCCAGGCCTCAAGGGCCGGTGTCCTGCAGGTTTTAGATGTGTCCTTGATCCTCCTTAATATGTCTTGAAGTTCTCCAGAGGTCTGTAAATGAACTAATCATTTGATTCAGGTGTGTTGACCCAGGGTGATTTCTAAAACCTGAAGGACACCAGCCTTTGATGCCTGGAGTTCTCCACCCCTGATCTAAACGTAGCGTTTTCAGTGGGAAGAGACTGAAGATGTCACTTGGATGAGTGACGAAACGTTTCATCCCACTGAAAACGTTACGTCCAGATGAACAGAATCAACTTTTTGGGATTTCCTTACATGAATGATTAAGCACGCATCAAGACATTTAGCTTGTCTTAAATATTTTAGTGTGGTTTGTTTTCAGTGTTTGAAGTGATACACTTTGCTGTTTGAAGGTACGTTTTAAATGAAGTTTATTATCATCAATATTATTTTGAATTTGTGCATCTTCAGCAGACAATCTGCAGAACAGAGGTGCAGTTTTGCAATTGTGGCATCAAGCTTATTTATAGTGCCGTGCAGGTTGAGAGACATATGTCTGTATTCAGTGATATATATGTCACTGTAATATGATTTGATTATGTGGTATGCCTCTACACTTTGTTTAGTTGTTTTTAAATGTGCTGGTGGTAGCACTACATTTTCTTCTCCAGTAATTGTTGGAATCGGGAATGCTTATTTAATCTAAAATTCAATATACAACCTGAACCTAAGTAAGTGGCAGGGAAATGGATGGATGGATTTTCCAAACCTGTGTCCTTAATGTGGGAGCAGAAGCTTTAATGAGCTGCCAGAAAAGTCTTAGAAAGTATGTTTAAGAATCCAGTGGTGCATTTTCTGGTTGCAGCAACACAGTTTTTGGTTGAAATAAATACAAGAATTTGGCCATTAGCATGAAACGGACTAAAAAAGCTCACACCTATCATCAGAAAAGCCCAAGAACATATCACCCCGCTATTTTCCCTTCATTTGATTCCAACATGGAAACAAGTCTAGCAAGTTGCTAAATAACAAAGTTTATTACAAGAGCCTACCACAGCATTTTTTTCCCCTTAACATCACACATGCACACACAAATTAACACTTAACCACAGTTTCCTCAGTGGCTGGCAAGAACTCACCTGCTGCTTTAACTATTTTCTTTAGTTACCTACCAAAGTGGCTGGTACAGTAGATAAACTTCCAGACCACAGCCAGATTTCCCCCAGTATTTAGCTAAGAGCTGGTATTTACTTCCTTTCCTGCCCTCTTGCTGTGTGCCCTTACAGTACTTCCAGCTTGACTGTATTTATCAGCAATGTATTTCCAGGCACCATCTGGCTGAGCTGATATGCCATTGGTGGACCGGCTGTAATATCGATATCTCCCTCATTTATCTTATCCCCTATAACACAAAAACAAAAGAAAATCAGCTCATCTTGTCTTAGCAGAAAATAGTCAGATATCAGGCAGCAGAGGCCAAGAAAAGGGTGAAAAAAGATAAACATGTTTGCACTACCAGACATGCAGCGTTGTTCTTATTGCTTTGGACAATGTTAGTGTTGTCTTAAACCACAAGCCCCCTCTTTAGTTATTTCAAAGCAAAGCAGAGATCAAATGAAATCACAGTCTCTATTATTCTTTTCCTCTTGCAGGGCTGAACTGAAGTGCATTTCA
The DNA here is from genome assembly GCF_900408965.1 of Simochromis diagramma. Taxonomy (NCBI): domain Eukaryota; kingdom Metazoa; phylum Chordata; class Actinopteri; order Cichliformes; family Cichlidae; genus Simochromis; species Simochromis diagramma. The sequence goes on along the minus strand of NW_024387285.1, from coordinate 2,018,110 downwards.
TGCTTTAAAAAACACAGTAAAAACACTGTGAATTCCCTGCGTTGCAGTGTGACAGCCGGCGATTGCAGGAGCCTCATGGCAAGCCCAAAGGGGGAGCTTCTCAGCAGAGCTGCAGGCCAACTAAAACAGAATCATGTTTGAACACCTATTTCCACTGGGATGGAGGAAGGAGGGGGAGCGCTCCTTGCTTTAATCAGTCTTAAAACAGGCAAGCCTTTGATAAAGACCTTGCTCCTTACATTTATCTTCTTCCTCCAAAGGTTGTGCTGGCTTATGTCATCTACTTTGATCCCAGTTTTTTGGAGCGCAGTCCCGGGCATATCTCTGCCGCTGATAACACAACGGTCAGGTTGCGATGTAGAAAATAAAATTTAAAAAAGAACAACCCCGAAACCCTGACCCCCACCTTCCCTTCTGTAAGTGTATGAGAGTGTGTGGTATATAATACCTCACACATTTTTTTTCTTCCTCTTTATGGAAACAGGGTCATTAATTTTCCAAGGGCTGTCATAAACATCACCTCCTGGTTAAAGAGGAGCTGTGACAGGGTGCTGCCCCACAATGTGTGAGGGCAACAATATTTGACTTGGACGTGTTCCTGGTGATGAGGCCAAACCCTGCAGCAGGCCTCTTGGCAGATGTCATGCCTGAGTGCTTTGGAATAATGCTGATAGGAGCTGAGCTGGACTGGACTATACCCATGACAAACTCAGCTTTTATCTGTGCATCAGCATTCAGGGCACGCCAGGCAGTGGCACAACTCTTTGTCTGCACAGACTCAAGTTGTCATACAGTTAATTTTACGTCAGTACTCTGCCTGACCCATTGAAGTAAATGGCTGTCCAAACTACACCTACCCGCTGGATAATAATAATAAAAAGGCAACTTTCCATCAATTGGAGATTGATGTCACAGTATGAGCAGCACAAGACACAATGGCTGAAAAACGCCCTTTTTTTTGAACACAGTGCTCCCCGTATTTAGTAACAAGGTATCTAAAGTTGGGGAAGGGAACAAAATTCAGCTTTGTATTTGAAACCCTGGCCCACAGCAATTAGTATAGATTTAGGAGACCATAATAACCTGAGCTTAACCTTCCTGTAAACACTAAAAGAATATCTGAAGACTTGGAGGAAGTTCACCAGGAAGACAATGGGAATATTGAGAATTCTTCTGCGTCATTAGGGAAGACCGGGATTAACAGACTTCCTGTTTGTGACTAGCTTGGGGCCAGGCGAGCCTGTGATGTTGGCATTAAAGCGAGATGATAACCTTTGAAAGTATACCCTAAACAGGCCAGCCACAGGGGGCATGTTTTCTTTCCCGTGACACATTGAGCTGCCATTTAGGCCCACAGAGCAAATTCAGCTCGCCCCCTTCTCCGTCCAGCCCGGGGCCAACTGACGGATCATAAACTGATACTAAAGAAAGGGCTCACAAAGAGAAATTTACGATTATGGTTTGTAAAATAACTTTCAAATTACAAGGAGCGGAGGCGCTCTGTTTTGTGTCACAGTGGTGTGGTCACTGTAGCGCAGCTGTGTTTAAGGTCCACAGGTGTGAGCTGTATGGTACAGAGCTCTGCAGCACTTGACCCCATTATCATTCGTCATGCCAGCTCAGTATGCTTTATTTATTTGATTGCCGTTCACTACAATTTGTCTGGGGAATCCTTATTAATGTCTTGATAATGTTTTCGACACACATAAGTGTTCTCACACATTTGTTCTGTGCTTCATGTTTTTGACAATCCAAGATAATTCTGTTTAAAATGAGACAGGGACACACCTTCACTGTGGAATCACATTTCCTATGTTGCTGTCTTGGTGACAGTTTGTAAACATACAGTTTTCAGTCATATAATATTTTAGTTTAATATCGCCCCATCATATGGGTTTAGATGAACAGATCCACGGGACATGCAGCTTAACAAACTGCACGAATGACAGTGTTGACATGTGATATAAACATATACATATAGCATTGAAAATCTAACAGGTAGGCATGCAAGCCTAAGAGAAATGTTTGGGGTTTTTTTATATATAAAATAATTTATGTATTATTTTTAAAAATGAAAATGTTTCTGAAAATAATCCTTAAATATAAAATCTTATTAGAAAATCTATCAAATTGCACATTGAATCCTGTAAGCAGTTAATCTGGAGTAAAACGCCCCTGGTGTGTAAAACACATGGCTTAATATAATGTGTTTGGCAGAAAACGACATTTAAGAAAATGTAGATCTTAATATGGAAATCACTTAGAGAACATAAACAAATTCAATTGCTGCTTGATATTTAATAAAAATGTCGATTATAGTTCAAAATCACTGTGTAATTAAAAAAAAAAATCTGAAACCTCTTGAGGCCTTTCCACATAATACCCAACAGCTGTTGGGTATTATGTACAATGTGGTTACAAGTATGGTCTTCAGGTTGTTGTTTACTGTGCAAAAGGTAAACAAGTTGTATGAAGCTCTAAACACTGACTGGCTCACGTTCTGACAGTCTGTCCACGTTGCGGAAATGCTTTCACTGGAGCTTAAGCCTGTGTTAAGAGTGAGTTCATCCAGGCATGCCCTGTTTTAGCCTTCACCCAGAGTAAACACAACTATTAAGAGACTCTAAATAAACAAAGAGTCCTTACAAAAAATTTGCAGTACTACAGCTACAGCAGTAGAGATCAGCACTTAGAAAGAAGAAGACATTCATTTGTTGTGAATGACAGATGTGCAAGGGCACATTTTAATTATCACCAAAGTGTCCTTGAGCAAGGTGCTTAACCTCAGCTGCTCCAGTGGACCCCATTAAAACTAAACTGTGTGGGCGTGCTATGAGTGGGTGATCGCTGATGACTCCAGTCAGAGAATAAGCGAGTAAAGAAGAAGTCAACTTAACATTTTATGAAGCTGTTTGATGTTTGGGTAAATTTTTCCCCTTAATCTGAACAACGGATTATCAGATTTATCTAAACACACACTCAGAATACTGACGCTTTTATAATGGTTGCTCCCAAATGTGCGATTTTCATGGGTAATATGATACACATAGAAGTCGTCATTTGCAGTATCAAGTGTCAGCCACAACAATAATCCATCTGCCTAATAGTGTCCACAGGAATGTGAGTCCTCTGAAGGTGTCCCGTTTTATCAACCACCTGGACTCTAACAGCAGATCCTTTAACTTGTGAGGTGGGGTCTCACGGGATGGGAGGATCCCACATACCCTCAGCTGGATTAAACTTCCTTAAACAATTTCTGAACAGCCATCGCAGTGTGGTAGAGTTCATTATTCTGCTCCAACCGTCACTGCCACCAGGGGATGCTTTTCACAGTATTTGGTGTGCTTGGGTCATAGTAACATCCACATGAAGGTTTTTCCGCCAGCGCAGAGCATCACTACATTGCCTGTTATTCCTTCTTCTGATTGTGCATTTTGCTGTCTTCAGGGCACCCAACAATCTGCATCTTCATATGCCATTTTTTTTTTTTTACCAATAATCGACGAACCCATGACCAGGATTGGCTAAAGTAAGCACACTCATTAATGCAGTGTTTGCTGGTGCACCAGTTTGCCTACAACACCCCCCCCCCCTCTCATGTTGAAGAATTGTTGACCTACCCGTCCATCAAGATTAGGTTCTTGTCAAAGACACTCAGGTCTTTAGGCCATTAACAGTTCATTAACTTCCAGAACTGACACCCACCGACCAATATGTCGGTTCCAAGTGCCTTTGTAATACAGTTGTTAACTTAACCTGTCAGTCATTATAATATATTCATGTCTGTTTTGGTAAAGGTTTTATTTCGAATTCAAATTAGAGTTTAAGAATAACACTAAATATGTATGGGAAAAAATTACGAAACAAATCATAATACATTTCTGTTGGAAACAACACTTTCCTTATGGGCGGGCTCTAACTCCGTAGAGCCAAGTCAAAAGAGTTATTGCCTCTATTCACTCATCATGACCACCAAACAGGAGACTCCTGCCTCATTGAGATGGCTGGCATTCTTGGTACTTTCGCTGACATGTTTGGTCTGTAACGAACAGGCTTTGAAAGCTTCTGTCAACGGCAGAAATGCCTAATAACGTGGAAAGAGTTTGTCTCAGGTCAAAAGAATTAACCTCTAGTTGTGTGCGTGGCTAAACTTGGATAAGAGTCAGACAAGGGGCATGATAGTCAGGTCTTTCAAGATTTATTTTGGGTCCCTCCCACTCTTAAAAACACACTTCAGTTAATTTTACGCAGCCTGCTTGGTATGTGTAAGATTTCCTCCTCATACCACCACACACCCTCATTGTTCCCCACATAAGGACACTCAGCATACTTTCAGATTAGCTGAAACTGAGGCCGTGGCATATTGGGTCGCACTATCAGGACATATGTTTGCCTTGTTAGCCTATGGTACTCAGTGGCTTAATGCTGGTATTTTAAATGGGCAGACTTGCAATCCTTCCAAACATTGCATTTTGTTTTTATTTACATTTTAAAAAGCATTTTAACTTCTTTGGAATTGGCGTTGTACTCGAGACAGAATGGTCTGCTACCTTTGCAGTTAAGGTGTAGAAAACTAAAACCCTTTGATAAGTTTAGAACAAGATTTTAAATATAAATATATTAAATGCTTACCTGGAGATTCGGCAAAAATGTGCCATCTTTGTAGTCACACACTTCGTACTCCCAACCACCTACCCTTACTTGCCCATACCGTAACATAAACTTCTTAACAAAAACTAAGGTGGTCACAATTTAAATTCCCCAAAACAATATGCTCATATGTTTTTATTGAAGCAGTTAATAGCTGCAGTCCTGTATTAAAATGCATGATAAAAATTTTCCACATCAATCGATGAAAAACAGAAAAGTACAGCATCATCCAGAATCAGAGGCCATTCCCCTCTGTTATGTTACCTAAGTTGTGCCTTTAGAAATACATCTCTTACAGAAGGCACAACTTTTACTTTGAAGGTAAATGTAATTGGCAGCTGTCTGCAGACAAGTCAGTGTCTTCCATGCAAACCATGGAATGCAATAACAACGATTTGTTTGGTGCAGTACTCTCTTTGCGACTGATTTCACAACAACTGCCAGCAACCTCCAGCAACCCCTCGCCAACCAGTCAAAGAATACACATTTTCCCCTAGTGACCAGAGGTTGCCAAGAGAGTCCAACTGGTCTCCAGGCCTGTATGACTGAGGACTAAGTTGGTAAGTGTGAATATCACAGTGAATAGGCACAAGTTAGTCTGAGGATTGGCCTTAAAACAGAAGAAAACCAAGCTAAAGACTATTTTACTTTCGAGTTCTGCGTTTCTTTCTCTTTCAGTGTGTTGCCTCCTCCAGCTTCAGATAAAACATGTGCTCACTAGCAAATGCGGAATTGTGACATTGCTAAAGAACCACAAAACCTCTTAAGGATGAGGTGGATAGATGGGTCACAACTGTGTGACTTTTATATGTAAAACCACTTTCTTATTGCCAATGTTGGCTTCATTTAACCCTGCCAGAGTTCTTTCCTCATCATTCATTAAGAAGTTCTTTTAAGGCCGTGACCAAGACTATTCCCTAAACTTCCACCAAGTACTTTCTATAAACCAAACCATAATCTATATTTGCTTAACCTTACCATGTGTGCACATAAAACTGAAACCATATCCTAGCCACAGAAATATTAGATCAGTCATTTGCTATTGTTTTTATTGTAAATAATAATAAATATTACCATTTAGGTGCATTTGTTGGCAACAGTTAAACCATAGGCCATTTCCGCACTCTGCATCCGCAGTACCACTTTGATGAACAATCTGACCATTAAACAGTTATAGCACATGTGGACTATTTAGACATATATATTATATTTTTATGGCATTATAAGCTTTAAAATGCAATATTTAAGAACTCTATAAGCAAAGCTCTCATATTACCATATTGAGATTTCTTAACATAGTTTCATGTCTCCTGAATCCAATCTAGACCTTCAAAGGCCTAATCATTACCTTGTTTTGCAGTGTTTATTTCTGTCTGCTCAATCTTTAATTACCAAACTGGAAATCAATCTCTTGCAGGTCTCTCATTTGTTTGTGTTTCACCACTTAAATTATTAGCTGCATTTACCCACCAATAAAATTGTACCACTGTTTTTTTTTTTTTTTTTGAGGGACGATGAATATATGCCAACTTTCTTCCACTGTCCCTCTGACAGAAAGTGGTAATCTAGAAGCTTATTAGTGGATGTAGCAAGTTTGGTCATATTATACTTAATTACAGGCCACGTCTACAAATCTTCCCATTTGAAGCTGGTAAATTGTGAACAAAGTTTTCACAAGTTTTCCATCAAGTTTTCATAGTTAGTTGCCGTGTACAATGCTCTCAATGTCAACCTAATGCTCTGTAAGAGTCTAAAGGTTAGCATGCTAAAGGTTTAGCATGTTTAATGCTTACTCCATGGACAAAACTAATTGAATTAAGTGCAAGCATTTCCTTTAAGCCCTGCCCAACCCATGCCCTAACAGTCATTCATCTGCCTTAAGAACCGATTGTGCTGTGTACACTTTCCCTTTCAAGGCCTTACACCTGTGGCTTTGTCTGCCTGGGAATGTGTCCACAAACATAAAACTCTGATAATACTGCACCTGTTTTATGAGTTATTTTAAGCAGGGTAAACAATAATCATGGAACAACTCATCATTATGCCGTGAGCTGAGCTATTAACATGGTTATGTATGCGTGTACGTTAGCTTCAGTTCATAGTCCCACAATTCTTTATACAGCTGCAAAAGCTCAAGAAGTTGGGGTTTTAGTTGAAGGCAAGTTTTTATATTAATGATTGTAGTGTTGAAAAGCTGTCTTATGGCTTTCAAAACAGACAAAAATTATTGTGGTCTTGAATAAAGAGGGGCAGAGAGCAAAGTTCATGCACTTCGGGCTCAAACAACCTTCCTCAGGTCATTATTATGTTAAAATACACCTGTGTAAGCATCCTAAATCATGGTTCAGGGTCCAGCAGTCTTGTTTGTACTGACTGAGATGCACTAGATTCAGACTTTTTCCTAAGTCTACAAGTCTTCTCCCCATGCAGAAGCGATTAATTAAGATTTATGAGGTAAATATCTCAAACATGAGGGAGTGCTCCGTCTGAGAAGAGAGTAAGAGGAAACAATGTAAAAAGTTTTAATGTTCCTGTCCCTTTAGTATCTGTTTATACAGGATAATTGTTACAGATTTTGTACGTTGCTGAGTACAAATGCTAATGTGAACAGAAGCCTTACTTAAAGTTGGACCCAGTCAGTCTGTACCTGGCCTCATAAATTTCAGTCAGAGCCTAATCACTCAGACTTTATTCTGGCATATTTATGTTTAACTCACTTGTGTCTTGGCACAGTCTTCATCAAGGTGTTTGCAGATTTCAAGAATCAAGAGTTTTCTAGGATAAGCACAAACACACCATGAGAATAAAGTCATTTCACTTCTTATTTAAAAGCCTATATATATACCTCCAAAAGAGCACCTTCAACAGAAACCCCTTTGAATCCAGGGAGCACTCCTGCTGAAAATATTGTTCTTAAGGTTTTCTTCTTTCTTTAAGTCTTTTAATTTGATTTTTTTTCCTTTTATTTACTCCACTTAGGTTTGACTTTGGTACTGTTGCTGTGTTAATAAGGGCATAGTTTCATGTTGCCTTCCTTTTGGTTGAAGACCTAAATTGTAATAGCAGTCACACTTCACGGTACATTTGTGCAGCAGCCAAAAAAATGACAGCTAAATAAAAAAACTGGTGGCATTTTCTCCCATTCCTCTTTGCAGAATTTCTCAAGATCCATCAGGTTGAGTGGGGAGCATCAGCAGCCATTTTCAGATCTCTTTAGTGGTGTTTAGTTGGGTTCAGGTCTGGGCTCTGGCTGTCCTTTGTTATTTTTGGCTTTGTGCTTAGGGTTGTTGTCCTGTTGGAAGATGAACCTTTACCTCAGTCCAAGCTCTGGAGTGCTCTGGACTAGATTATCATCAAGGATGTCTATGCACATTGCTGCATTCTTATTTCCTCTCGACCCTGACTAGTCTCCCATTTACTGCTGCTAAAACAAACACACCATAGTTCACTGTAGGCATGGTATATACCAGATGATGAGCAGTTTCCTCCAGCCATGATGACAAAGCCAGCCTGACAAAGGCCCTTCTACGCTGATCCTTTAGATTCGCCAGGCAGCCAGCTCTAGGAAGAGTCCTTGTGGTTTCAACTTCTTACATTAATGGATGATGGAGGCCACTGTGCTTATTGAGACCTGCTGATTTTTCTTTGTACCTTTTCCCAGATCTGTGCCACAATACAGCCCTATCTTATGGGTCTTAAGACAGCTCCTTTGGTTGTGCATGGCTTGGTTTATTATGGTCTGACATTCACTGTCAATTATCGGACACAGGTGTGCCTTTACAAATCAATTCCAATCAACTGAATTTACCACAGATGGACTGAAATGAAGTTGCAGTGTCATTGCAAAGGCTGTGAATATTCATATACATATTATATTTTGGTTTTTTTAGTATGTTTTTTTTATCATTTATAAGAATTTCAAGCAAACTTTTTTCTCATTAAGAGGTTTGTGTGTGTAAAACGTTGAGTTGAAAAATCTATTTTATCCATTTTTGGATTAATCCTGTGGAACAAGTGAAGCCCTGTGAATACCTGAAATAATCACCTGATTTACTTCCTTGTACACTATCCTGGACTTAGGTGCACTGTTATTGCTGCCTTAATGTCGACGATCTATCATGAAATAACAGCAGGACCAGATGTTTATATTATACAAAATAGTGGTAATTATGGGTGCCTGGTTATATTTTAACCAATCTTGAAAGTATTTAGAATTGGCAGGAGAGTCTAGGGTTCTTCCCCCAGGAAAAAAAGGGTATTTATAACTGCATTTTCACACCAACTAATCTCTTGGATTACCTCAAGAAAACACCTGCTGCACAGATTAGTTAAAGTTGCTGCAAAGACCAAGAATGCATCAGGAACAGCATGTCATTAGTAGATCAAGGCAGGAAATCATTGTTAGAAAACTGGCTTTTCATTTTTGAAATTATATTCAGAAAAACATTTATATCACCTAAAAATGGTCTTCATGGCTTTTAGTAAATCCTGACGCAATTTGACACATTTGTTATTCATCTGGCATTTAGGGAACGTTAATGTGAATAAAAGTTTGGTCTCAATTTCAGTTGATCTACATATGGGCCTTTGCAGGCATCACGCCTGTGACCTTTTAGTTACAAGGTGGTTGCTGCAACCACAAGGCCACCCTGCCGCCTTTAGCTCAGTGGAGGTTCCTGGCTTGACTCACTTATATGCTTAAATGTTAACAGACTTAATACAGTGGAACTCCATCGTGTCATAAGCAGTGTGTGGTTAGAAAGGCTGCTTCTCATTAGCTCATGGACTGGAATCAATATTGTGTGTGCACTTTTATGCACACGCATATGCACATGCAGATGTGTTTGTGTCTGTATCTGTATTTCACGTGAAATCAACAAGTAGGGACTTCCCCTCAGTTTGGATCTAATCCCCGGCTGCACTGACCAGATTAATGTGCACTGGGAGCAAGAGCTGACAATTAGAAAAGTGCTTGCTCACTTCAAACCTTCAAAGAGAAGCCTGCTGTGACAGACACGCACCGCAAATGTTAACATTTCAAATGGGGATCCTGGAGATGTGAAATGTTGAAACGTCTCTGAAGACAAGTGTAATAATGCATAGCATACTTGCTTTGAACAGGAAGGTAATGGCTTCATGTCTGCAAATCACGCTGTGGTAGATTTGCTAAGATCAAACTAATCTCCAAACATTTAAGGAGGAAATTGTGCCCCACCCAGTGGCTTTGAAGTCTGATTTCTTGTCAAAAGATTGACAGTTTACTAAGAACAAGTAAACTAAGTAGAGAACATGTGTGCTTGAGCAAAGTGATGCTCTTCATCATTCTAAATCCAAGCAATTTTTTATTTTACTAGATGCTGTCAGCACACAGTAGCTGCTACTGGTTGCTTTTTTTTTTATCTAATAGGAGTTAAATGTAAGATATAGAATCTAGTGTCTAAATCAAAATCGTGGCTTTCTACTGTCAAAAAAGTATTTTATAAGCTGGCATGCCTTTCCATTTAGACTGGCAAAGTTATCCAGGCTGTACCCCTCCTCTTGCCCTGGACAGCTGGGATATGCTCTAGCCCACAGGTGTCGAACTCCAGGCCTCGAGGGCCGGTGTCCTGCAGGTTTTAGATGTGTCCTTGATCCAACACAGCTGATTTAAATGGCTAAATTACCTCCTCAACATGTCTTGAAGTTCTCCAGAGGCCTGGTAATGAACTGATCACTTGATTCAGGTGTGTTGACCCAGGGTGATATCTAAAACCTGCAGGACACCGGCCCTCGAGGCCTGGAGTTCGACACCCCTGCTCTAGCCCAACTGTGTTCCTGAATGGATAAGCGGAATTAATGGATGGATGCCTTTCTATCAAACCTCAAGAAATTAATCAAATCAGTTATAGTGCTTGTGTCATGTTAGGGTTTTAGGTAGCAACCTGTTCTGTGGGGACTTGCTACATTCAATTCAAAGATTCAGTGAATAAAAAGAAAGTGTTTAAAATGAAATATGATAATTATTAATTGAACTGTAATGTTAAGGATTTCAAGCATGTGGGATTCTTTCATTGTAGGAGAATATCAATTTTATTTAACCTTTCAAGACTTTCATCTTTAGGAGCAAAATCTGGTCCACATGTGTTCTGAAACATATTAGTATTTAGACATTACACAGTTTTCCATTTTTCTGAAAGTCCTGTAGCAAAGTCTTTGTTGGTGCCGATTCTCGACCTGGAGAATGTTGAGAATTTTTTTGGGGGGGTTTGTCCCATGAACACAATGTAACCTAACATGTGAGTTGAAATGAAAGCTTGGTGTTTAGATTGTGGTAAACAATATCAAGCTGAAGCTTTCTAAGCATTTACTGTGTGGCTTCCTGTCTCAGAGGATGCAAGATGTTGAGGAAATGACTTTGAGATTCAGTAATTTTTACAGCTTCATGTGGTTGGTCACGGTTTTGAGTTATGTGGCATTTGGAAATCTTGCACCAGCAAGATTCGGACAAGAGGGCACAAGAGGGCATTTCGTTGATCCTGAAACATTTCCAAAATCTTGTTTTTACTTGTGTCAGGTATGCTGCGACATTTCTGTAGTTTTCAGTCCATGAGTCCCTACAAGCCGACCCTTAGACAGCACTGTTTCTAAAATAGGTTGAGATGCTGTGTAAAATAAAACTACGACTTTTTTATTCTTGAAAATGTATATACTTATTTTGAATTTCACACCAGTAGCACTGCAAGTGTTTGGAAACTGTGACTTTATTTTTTGCTTTCTAATGTTAAAATTGTTTATAATACTGTGTTTTCTGGGATATTTTCTTCAGCGTTAATAAAGTAAACATTTGCAAGTTACCCATGCCAGTGTTTGCAAAGCCGCCCTGAGGACACAAAGTGAAAGTGATATACATTTCTAACAAAAATTTGAATTAAGCACTGTGTAACTGATCCTCAGATGATTGGATTATCTTTTTAAGAACATTTCACACAGCATCCAAACTGTGTGAGACAGCGTTGCATTACTGCTCAGTGTATATAAAACTCAAGAAGCAATATTTCTACACAACGAGTGAGCAACTTCACCACATTTGGACCATTGCAGACATGTAGTCAGGTAAAAACGTGGGAAATAAAGACATTAAACCCCTTAGTCTCTCTTCATCTGACAAAAGCAAAACTAACCTTTGTCCAAGACAAAGAAGGAAGGAAAATAATTATGCCTCAGGGGATTTCTGCAAGAGTGTTTTCACAGTGGTCAGCTCCCTCAAAGCATCCTTTTTTCTTTTTTTGTATTTACTACACCTGTGTTGGCTTTTGAAGTCTTTTGATTTTTTTTTCTTCATGCCATATAAACAACCCTTCGACAACTTTTTTTAACACTGTCTCATAAAGACATTGGCGTTTGACTTTACTTCCTGTGTTGACTAGAACAGATAAACTATCAATCCTGGCAATGCATTTGCTTTGTTTCACTGCAACAGAGTTAAGTAAGATGTATGTTTGCCTTACATTATTGAGATCTATGCTTTTAATTTGTGTAGCTTGAGTGGATTTGAAGTAAGAAACCAGGAAACGGATAATGGACGAGTGTAACACATGTACACGTAAAAATCTAGGCTTAAATTTGTTGACATTTAATTTAATGTTAGAGAGCAGCTTTTGGTTCATAACGTTTGCGCCACATAGCAAAGACTAAATATCGTCAGAAGTATGAAGTGAATCTTCAGATACCAGCAGTCCTTATAGAAGCTGTTGGTCGCCCTTTAAATTCTACTAAGTGTTGCAGTGAAAGATTGGTATGTGTTTACTACTGCTGGATCATCGTCATGTGGTTACTGTAGCCAACATCTCCGCTTAAAATAGTGACTTTGTGAGCCAGGGCACTGCTGTATCTTCTAAGCTGCAGATGCAGCTGACCAATGTAACATGTATTTGCCTCCACTCAAAAATCTGTTAAAACATCCGTCTCAAATAACAGGAAGGGAGTGCACTCAAAAATAAAGTTGTTTGTGGCAGCCTTGTTCGAGCCTACTTTAGAACTACGGGCACTGTGTAATTTCTGCATAGCTGCACTCTGAGTAACTATACGACAACTTAAACCACATTAAAGTTATTTGTCCCCAAGGTGATAATAAGTATTCGGACCCACTAAGATGACTTCCCGATTCCAGCCAAATGATTCAAGAATTTTTGTAATCTTGACTTTTGCATCATTTGCTGTATGTCATCTTGGTTTAGGCCAGTTGTGGAGATGCAGTCATACTGTAGTTCATAGAAGCTCATAAAATGTGTTTAGTAGCTATTACTCAGTTTCACATAACATGCAGAAAATCTTCTACTTTACTTTCCCCTTTACTGACTTTTCTTTTTTTTGCATAGTTTCAGATCACCAAACAAATTAGAATATTAGACAAAGGTAACCAGAGTAAATACAAATACAGTTTTTAAATGATGATTTCACTCATTGAAGGAAAAATGTTGTCTAAACCTACCTGGCCCCATGCGCAGACATAATTGCCCCCTAAACCCAATAACTGTTTGTGCCACCCACCTTGCAATGAGTCTTTCACTCTCGGTGGATGAATTTTCACCCACTCTTCCAAGCAGAATTTTTGTTCCATTCAGCCAAACTGGAGGATTTTCCATCATAAGAACGTGCCAAAGCATCTCAATCTGATTTAAATGTTTTCTTCTTTTTGAACATTTAGAGGCAGACCTGCTGGTGTGTTTAAGGTCATTGTACTGCTACATCACCTGAGTCCACCTTTTCAGGGCACAAGCTGATGGCTGGTCATTCCCCTTCAGGAGTTTCTGAGTTCGTGGTCCATCAATTATCAAGTTGTTCTGAAGCAGTAAAGCAGCCCCAGATCATGACACTATCACCACCATGTTTGACTGGTGATATGATGTTCTTTATATGATACGCTTTTTTTTTTTTTTGTAACGGGACGCAAACCTTGCAAATTACTTTTTTTTAATGTGAGCAGGTGGGTTTGGATAGTTTTGGCTTCTTATACCACTAAACATGCATATTTTATGTTTCCTGATTCAGACGTTTGTATTAACCAATGAGGTCATGTGAAGTCAGTGGCAATAGCTTTGATAGCTTTAGAAGGCATAAAAAACAAAGGAAGCAATGAAATAGTTTGGAGAGAAGATATATAAAGAACGTTGTTTTGGCAGTGAAAGCAATTTAGTTTAAAAATAAAATGTCACTGATTGATTTATGAAATTTTCTTTATTTTAAGCCTGAGTGTTGTGTTTTTACTGCTGCTATGAATTTGTTGTTGTTGTTGTTGGTTCAATAAATTACCATATTTGGGCAGGGAATGTTTTAGCTATTGCTAACCAGATTGGTTAGCAAATACAATAATATATCATATGATATAGTTTACCACCAGCAAGCCATATTATTGCTTAGATAATTCAACTGGAAAAACTTTAAAAGGCGCCATCAGTGCAAACACAGTAGAGAAATCCAGTTTAAATGAAAACTGTCCATAGAAGTCTGTTCTGTTTGCAAATGTGTATTGTTGAAGGTAGACATTTTAACAAATGTCTTAACTTATGTGGTGATGCGACATTATGATCCTCAGTGAGAGGAAGAAGCAGCAATACATGTGTGTGAATGGGAGGGAGACAGGTGCTACAGGTGCAGGTAAAGCTACAAGGAGCAGAGGTAGTGAAGCAAGATGTGTTTAAATACCTGGGATTAACCATCCAAAGCAACAGACAGTGCACAAGATGAAGAAGAAGGTGCAGGAAGGGTGGAGTGGGTAGGATGATATGTGACAGAAGGATAGCAGCAGGAGTGAAAGGGAAAGGTTTACAAGATGGTAGATCTGCTATGATTTATGGTTTGGAGCAGGTGGCACGGACAAAAAGACAGGAGGCGGAGCTGGAGGTGGCAGACAGATTTTCACTGGAAATAACCAGGATGGATTAGAAATGAGTTCCTCAGCTTAGATTGAGTATTTTGTAGACAAAGTTCTAGACGAGGTTGAAATGGTGTAGAGAAGGGATGGTGGACATACTGGACAAAGGATGTTGAAGATGGAGCTGCCAGGCAGGAGGAAAGAGGAAGACCAAAGAGAAGATTCATGGATGAAGTGAAGGAGGCAGGTGTGACAGAAGAGCATGCTAGGGAGAGGTGGAGGTGCAGGTGGAGGCATCCACTGCGGTAGAAGAAGAAAAAAAAAACTATGCAACTACTGGCCATCTTAGCGTGTTGTTAGAGCCTGGCTGATGTTGACTGGCCGATCACATGCATTTACATTTGTGTTTAGGTATTGTTTGAAATGCATTCAAATTTGAAACGTGAGGTTTTTCGATTGTTTCTTCTTTTCCCCCTGGCTTCAACCCTATAGTTTACACTGCAAACTGTCTTCATCACATGTGACAGAGCTGAGAAAGCGGTGTTCACAGAAAGTTACTGACTAGTTTGTGCAACATTCAGTCATTCAGGTTCTCCTGGTCCCTTTTTATCATAACTCTTTCAGTGAAAACAACTTTGTTCTTTCACAGCACTAAATCAGTTGTTACAGATGGTACAGCATGTAGCACAGATGACAACATTGCTTGCATGGCCCATTTTCACACAGATGTATAAGAAATCAAATCCTCAGCACGGCTACAGTTACCTGAAGGCCTTCGCCTTTGTTCCACCAAGAAAACACAGCAGCTTACATTCTGAGCAGCTTCCCACCGAAAAACAAAGACAAGAAAACCTCAAGTTTTGTGTGTCAGGCATTCATGAACAGGTTCTCAAGGACTCAGATTTTCATAAATGCTTGCTCATAAGCTGTTGGTAATTTCATGCACCTGCACAAGCAGATCTCTGGAAGTAAGTCAGGAAGTTCTTCTTTTTGTGTTTAGGTGTGTTCATCTTTTGTAATAATAATAATAATCCTGTCGAGAAAATACAGTTTCCATGTGATCCACTTTCTATACCACGAAATCACAAGGAGATACAATTTATAGAAACAAAAAATTCTTGGTTTTCCTGGCCCCTAATGCACCAGATCTTAAAGATGATCAGTAATGATTTGAGATAATAGAGGTTTGTGTATTTTCTAGAACTTATTAAAGGGCTTTCTCTTTATTTATACTGTATTCTGTACCCTTGAATAAAATAAAATAGGGTGGGGCCTTCAACATCACTCTTAACAATGAATATGCTCATATTATGCTCAAGTTTTGAATCACATCCTCAGTATATTTGATCTGAACTTCATGACTGTTTTGCTAGTTGTGGTATACCACAGTTTGTACCCTGCAGTCTTTGGTACAGATGATAAAAATCTTGTTTTAATAAGGGAGGGTCTCAAAATAAAACTGTTTCCTAAAGAAGCCCAGAGCACAGAAAATACCTGTGTTTGCAAAGCAACTTCTGGTCTGTAGAACACTGAAAGATTTTCTTAATGTCTGTGCCAACGATGGGCATGTGGTCAGAAGTGGAGGCCTGAACTGACCTGGAAAAATGAGATTTCTTGAAAGATGGATAGAGTTGTAAATGTCACTGTTACAGTTAAAACCCCCAAAAGAAGTTACAAAAATAAAAATCAATCGTCATGTATGTAATTTGCAGGAAAAATATGAATAACTGCCCTAAAAAATGCAGATTAAACTATAACTCTAAGATGACTCGTGGTATGCAAGGATTTCTGTAAAGTGTAAAGCTGAAGTAATTACACAATAAGAAGCAATGTTACAGTATTATAGTGACTACTGCAGTAGTCAAGTCAAGCTGAAAGGTTTATTTATGCTGTATTAATAAGTAAAACTCTGAGTCTTATCTTAGACAAATTGAATATTTAACAAAAGATTACATATAACAGATGAAGGTAGAGTGTGGTTTTGAAAACTGAAGCTATTGATGGGCGATTAGAATCAGAATCAGAATACTTTATTAATCCCGAAGGAAATTATGGGTAAATTAGATGTTTTTGTCTGTCCTACCTTAAAAGCTTACAAAAGATTACAAAGATTACAAAAAGGTGCCTTTGGTCAGCCCACCACATGTATTTTGGTAAATGTACATATCAATATCAATATTAATAACAATTTTGCAACATAAAAATTATGAATATTTTTGCTACAATCAAATAGTCTAAAATGAATCCCATTGCTGTGCCTTAAACTGTCTTTATCTGGGGGGCGTGGGGGTACTCCTGCAGTTAAGATGTCTGATTGTATATGGGTTTATGAGAAACTGTCCTCTGGCTTTCTTGCTATTTAACCTGAGAAAACTTTCTGTTCACCCATTCGCTAGTTTAAAAATTAATGTATATGTTTTGTTTGTAAATCATAGTCCCCATTAGAGTGAAAATGGACGACAAAGCAGGGTATGCTTTTTGTTTCTCAGTCAGATCCGCCCCTCACTCATTGCATCCAGTTTGCAAACACCAAGATGTTGGTAACCTAAATGTGGACCTCGAGTTTTCACAGCTGGACCTTGCTTTCCAGTGATGTCACAATGTCTTCATCAACTATATTCGATACAGATGTTGCATAAACGATGATGCTGCAATTTAAAATATAAAAAGCACTGGTCATTATGGATGTGGAATCTTGAATTTCTTAGTTACTGCTGAAGCAAACTGTCATAAACTGAGGATTTTTTCAGGTTTAAGACATGCAGATTTACACCTTGTTTGCACCGAGACTTAAAGAATATTAGATGTTTTAAAGTAGAAGTAAAGTAGGAAGGCTTAAAGAAATGTTGTTTTCCTTCTATACATGGACGGTTGTGTCAGCCAACCAGGTTTAGCGTAGAATTTGTGCAATAAAAGATTATCTCTACTTAAATAGGATTAAAGTGGCGACAAAGTTAATGACACCATCGCTCTTTTAGACTGTGATTTGCAAACTTGCTAGTGGACAAGCAGCTTTGTTGCACTACTCTCACATATATTTTGGGCTAAACTTGTATTCTTCTTCCCACTGGTAATTTAAAAGCCAGTGGAATGTGGAAAATGATTGTAGGAGTGGAGGGGAGGGAACAGATATGCCTCGCATGGTCACTTTGGTGTCTGAAATCCGTAGCTGAGATGGCGTTTGACTGATTTGTGTTGCGACCACATGTGCCAGACCCGCCTGCTATTCTCAACCCGTAATTCCTCTCTGAATTCAGGCATGCGACTAATTTACTGTAGGGCCAGGATTTTTTTCTCCTCTCGGGAGTAGAAACTTTACCCTGTTTCTGCTACAGGGCACTGCACCGAGCGCTGTAAGTGATGCCACCTGTCAGGCTGACAGCTTACTCTCCATATGGGGAAGGCCTTTATCAGCTGCAGTTGTGGGGAACAGGAAAATGTATGCCACCTGCCAAATATTTCAAACCTTTTTCTCTTCTTTAGCCGGCTGCAGCGTAATTCTAAAACTTTACTGTCTTTCTGTCTATTAATTTAACAGTGACGTTTTGGCCATCATGAAGTAGCAGCAGCAGTAAAAGCCTTTTCTTTAAACTTAACTCCTTCCTGATACATCGAGGTGCATAGCAGATGATTCACTGATGTCGATCTTGCAAAAGAACGCGGCTTGTTCATAATAGGCCTGCATTTACTGCTCACACACGCTCCCTTCTTAGTTCCAGATTAGAAACTAAACTGATATATTAGGTTTTCTACAGTGTTTTCATTGAGTTGTGTCTACTCCACTCAGAGTGGCTCCAGTCGATATGAACTGATGCAGTCAGAGGAAAAACTGCAGAGCTGCACCGTGGGCCCAACTGAGGAGGTTTTAATAGAATTTCTAAAACATCAATTGCAAAAAGCAGGATAGCATTTTCTGATTTCGAGTGCCCTGTAATTTGAAGTGTGTGGGTTCAAGCCACTTATTTTGTGGTGATGGCTTTACTGGCGGGTTCTCCAAAAAGACAGAGGCCAATGCAGCCAAGGGTTGAGCTAGCTGCCTTGCCTTTCCTTGCTGACTGACTGAGCCGCTTCCTCTTTGGTATTTGGCCATAGTTGTTCTGCCCGTACGGCTAACCTCAGTGGGTGTAGCTGTCCACTGTTGGGTGTTTAGAAAGCTCAACAGCAGGACACCTGTTTCTGGATTTATTTACTTCATTTCTTGCGCAAAACAGTCATGTAATCTGTTTATGGATGCATTTGAAGAGCAAATAAAGTAAACACATGTTTTTGTTTTGTTTTTGTTTTTTTTCAGAAATGACGTCTAAACCAGAATTAGATATCCTGTATTTTAACATCCACCTAGAATCTCGTGCATGTCCAGGAAAATATATCCAAACATACTGTGCATTATAAAAAATTTATTCTGGACCTTAGGTCGCATGACTTCAAAACACTGTATTCTGTCTTTTGTGTACTTTTGGACATTTTTATGGTCTTTAGCAACAAAAGCATGTGTGCATACACTCTGTGACGACCTAAAACTCTTTTAACCCGGTGCTTTTCATACAATCATTTAAAAAATATTTGTACCATTTTGTGTGGCCTGACCAGCCTTTGTGCAGTGCCTTAAGTGAATACAGATATAACATTAAACCACAGTGTAGAGCTTGAAGTCCTTTTGAACAGTTCACTTGTGCATTTTTGCATCCGGTGCCAAGACATCTGTCTAGAGACACACCCTGTAATTATAAGTGAGAGAAAAAAAGAAATGTCTTTTGATTATTTCCAATCCTTATTGCATACATATACTACAGCGTCTGTTAAGGCAATTACATCTTTTATCTGTAAATTAAAGATTTTATTTTTCTATAAGGTAAGATAAGCCAATAACATGATAAGACGAAAATGGCGAGGTTTAGAATAGAAGTTGTTCCCATTAAAGCTGCTGAGCAGAAGTTACCAGCTTTATTTATTTATTATTTTTGTAGTTATAGACCTGTTTTAAAATTCCACTCGGCTGTGAGTTAATGCAGCAACATTCACTGGAAAGGGTGGCTGCAGTATATCAGTGGTTGAGGGTTGTGATGAAAGAGTATGCTAAAGACTGCTTCAACAGATTATGGCTAGCAATGCACAAACAGTTCACAACCCTCTGCTCTTGTACCTGCTCTTGTAAGACGCAAACTCTAACACATTTTAATCATTGCATATATTAGATGCCTCTGTGTTGTGGTATTTTTGTAGCTCGTTACCTAAAGTCTCTTCAAAATAGCTCTGATACACACTGAATTCAGCTGCTGGCTCGTAGAATGAATTCATAGCAATTTAAACCATGTAAGTATTTTTTGTGGTCTCAGTAGTTTAATCATAGGTGATGACTTCAACCCCAACCTCTGTGCTGTTCTTCCAAACCCTGGCAATTGTGACAAAAGATAATAATTATTCTGAGGGATGCACATCAAATCTATTTGCAGTTTTTACAAAAAAAACCCAAACCAAAACATGCTTTCTGCCTGCCTTCAACATTAGGTTAGCATTAGAATTCAGTGCTAGGGTTTGGGTCATTACTGAGGTCAATTATTCTTTACCAGAAGTGATTCGTCTGCAGGGAATACATGAAAGAAAAATCACAATTTGATTAAAAAAGGCTGCTGTGAGCCACAATAACAAGATAGAATAGAATAGACCTTTATTGTCATTGTACATGCATGTGCAACGACATTGTAGGTGCTCCACAACAACTGCTCTGGAATAAAATATAAGTAGTAAACAGCAGGAAGAATAGCAAACAGGAAAATGTATACAATCAAGAGGGAAATATCCAAAACAACATAAATATATATATATATATATATAAATAAGAGAAAGGCACACATTGGAGAACAAAATACTTGCAAAGTACTCAGAGGTAATGCAAAGAAAAGACTTGGTCTGAAGGAGGCTGTGTGTGATTCGCCTGAGTGATGAACGTTACTCACACCATGGCTCAGATTGGTGAGGTGGGTGGGCAGGGGTGGGGTTTGGGATGGGGGTTGTGTTTGTTAACAGTCCAAATGGCCCAGGGGAAAAAAGTGTTTGTGAGTCTGGAGGTGTGGGACCTGATTGACCTGAGGCGCTGACCAGAAGGCAGCGGGTCAAACAGGTGGTGGGCGGGGTGCAAGGGGTCACCTGTGATGGCCCTGGTTTTCCTGAGACATTAGGATCTGGCGATGGTCTCCAGGGGTGGCAGAGGGAAGCCAGTGATTTTTTTTGGGCGGTGTTAATTACCCTCTAAGGCTTTCCTGTTTTCATTAGTGGCCCCTGCGTACCAAACACCCAGGCAGGAGGAGAGCACGCTCTCCGTTCAGCAGCAGTAGAAGGCCAGCAGCAGCTTCTGGTCCAGGTTATTCTTCCGCAGGACACTGAGGAAGTGCAGCTGCTGCTGGCCTTCTTTATCAGGGTGATGGTGTTGTGGGCCCAAGTGAGATCAGCGGAGATGTGGATGCCCAGAACCTGAAGTTTGACTCAGATTCCACCCGCTCTCCACTTATAATAAGAGGATAGAGGACCTGTTTGTGCCTCCTGGGGTAAAAATACACAATGACTCATACTTTCTCCTGTGTTTGCATGTTTTGTATTTGTGTTTTTCGTTCTCCTCCCTGTCCTTGTGTCTGTCTACTGTTTTGCAACAAAATATATATTAGTATAATGTTTTTACTTAAACTCTTAAACCTAAAAAGAGGGGGAGGGGTTCTCTATTCAGGTTTCTGCTCCACAGCCCAGCAGCATGAGTCACAGAGGATGGATGGGTGGATGAATGGATGGATGGCATTATTATCAGGCCAGTTCAGATTTGGTGAAGCCTTTTCAGAAGCAAAGCTGTTTGGAACGATTAGCATGTCATGCACATAGCCTGGTTTCTAAGATTATTGAGTAAGTTGTTAGCGTTGCTCTCTTTTTCTTTTTTTTTTTAAGTCACTGCCATTAGTGCCGGCTAATGTAGGTTACTGACTGCTTTGACCTGGTTCATTGCCTACACTCTTCAAGTAAGTGAACGCGGGCTCTGGATCACATGTCCTACAGGATGTGTAATTCGGGTAGATCCCCACAGATGCAACACACCTCACCACATATGGTTTCTGCCATTGCATCTATTACACAAGCAGCCTGTGTGAAGTCACTTCCAAGTCAAATAAGCAATGAGCCCCCCCCCCTCTTATCCTACTCCTGAACCCCTCCTTAAACCCTCTGACAAACACACATATGTTTCTCAAGGAATATCCAGAAAGGGGACAAGGGTAAAGCCAAAAAAAGGGCTCTCACCTCAAAACATTCCTGCAGTACAGGCCATGTTTTCCTTACCCCAACAAATTTACACAGTTGTTAGTGATGGCCCGGGATTCCTCCTAAAGCGTAGCCTACCAATAATAAACAGTATGGCAGCTGACACCGCAAGACACCTGCACGGCTCCCTGACACTGCAGGATTGTTCCCAGGGACTGGGGGCATGTGGGTGTGGGCTGAAGGATGGGGGAAGTGGAGGCCATGAGGGCCTTCAGACAGGTTGGTGGTGTCAGTGTGTGTGTGTGTGTGTGTGTGTGTGTGTGTGTGTGTGTGTGTGTGTGTGTGTGTGTGTGTTTGGGATGGGGGAGAGGGGTTGGTGAAGGTGGTAGTAAACAATCAGTTCTCTACACAGGTTTACTGATATGATTTTATTTATGTGAGATTGTGTACAACGTGCAAAAGATAATACATTTTGCTGTTTGACTATTTGAGACCATTACATTACAGCCTATTTTATTACTCTGTTTCTTATTTTTAGTGGAACACTTGTTTTTTCAATATGAATTCTTTGCTTTACCTATGTATTCTCTTATTACCTAACACAACAAGTAAAATACATCAGAGCCAGCCCTACACACAGGGAATTACAGTCCAGTCGCTAGATTTAAAACCCTTCAGATCCACTGAATGCCGAGTTGATTAATTAATGTCTTTTATCCTGTCTTCCTTCTCTCTCCCCAACCGGTCGCAGCAGATGGCCCCGCCCCTCCCTGAGCCTGGTTCTGTCGGAGGTTTCTTCCTGTTAAAAGGGAGTTTTTCCTTCTCACTGTCGACAAAGTGCTTGCTCAAAGGGGTTCATATGATTGTTGGGTTTTTCTCTGTATGTATTATTTTAGGGTCTACCTTACAATATAAAACACCTTGAGGCGACTGTTGTTTTGATTTGGCGCTGTATTAATAAAATTGAATTGAAGTGAATTAATGTGCTTCGTCTTGTTTTATTTTGCGTTTTCTCAGATTTCACTCATTGACTGACCAAAAACAATGTTGACTTAAAATTTAAATAAGGAATCATTAGATTAAAGGATATGTGGTACTTCAAAAGATAATAACACTCACCAGCCATTTCAACTATATTTATATATAGTATATTCAAATATTTTAATCAATGCAGTTGTATTTTTATAGCAGCAGTTCACAGAAACACTTGTTTTAAGGTGCTTCATATTGCAAGGTAAAACTCTATAACCCCAACAATCGCACCTTTGACCACGTGCTTGGTGACCCTCTGGACAGGAAAATACCCATTTAAGAGGAAGAGACCTCCATCAGAACCAGGATCAAACCGGTTCTGGGCTGAAGTAAAAGAAAAGCGTTAAAAGGTTATAAGTAACAAATGGGGCAAACCAGGAACTATTGGAAATGAAACTTTTCTTCTCCAGCTGGGCACTTCTACTACTCATGTTCCGATTACTGGACAACTCTCTCGATCTCCTGATCTATGGTTGCCTCCATCTATCCTACAGACATATTTAAGTGGCTTCTAAAATCGAAGCTTCAATTTCCTTGTTGCCATTTAGCTCTATTCAGCTCTAATTTGGCATTTTTCTTTCTTTCTGTGTCGTACCCACCACACAGGCAAACATCTACAGTCACACACACATTCAGACGTCTCATGCTCCTTTGCAGGTTTTCAAGTGGTCTGGCCATTGTGTCCCCACCTGTAGAACATTGTCAAAGCACAAAGGAAGACCTCCTGTCAGCTTCTGTTTGATGTGATTTGATTTTGTATAGCCCTCTCAAACTGTACGTCCATGGGGCTTTGAAAGAAAGGCCAACAGCATGTGGAGTAATTTACATGTGTGTGTCAAGGAGGTATTGAGTTCCTCTCAATTTGTCACAAACCTCAAAAATCCTGCTTACTAACAAACGTGCTTACTTTTGTATGGAAGTGCTTTTATTTGGACTTTTTTAAGGTTGTATAGTCAAAAGAACTTGTAGATGGTTTGTTGTGTTTCGTGGCCACAGGTAATACTTCACTCGGGTACAAATTTTAAAAAAAAAAGAGTTTCAAACTGAATATTGAGTATCACAAAAGGCTGGAATCTCTACCTGAGACTAGTTCAGCGCTCAGCTGCTCAAGCATTAAATAGACTGATGTTTGCCATAAAGTGGGGCCCCTTACTCGCCGCCCTGTGAGGTCACAGCACCTGTTCTTGGTAATTGCTGGCAGGTGATGTAAGGCCTCCACTTGTTTTCCATGGTGTAAGGTGGAGGTCCCCCTGCTCCCTCCTACAAGGCGGCTGGAAACTCATGTTGCTTGTTTGGAGCAAATAATAGAGTCTGACTCGTTTGTTCTGCTTTCCCTGCGACCTGTGAGTGAAATGGCTCTTTACCCACCTAATTCTAGTTCCAGAAATATGCAGTGGCTTGTTTTTGATGGATGGACCATATTGATTTGATATAATTTTCAGTTCTAATTTTCCAGAAACTTATGTCAAAGACTATTTTCTCAAGAAGTTATACTACAAAAAAATAAACTTTTACAGAAAGAGAAATGCTAAGTAAGCAAAACATTTAAAATACTGTTGCATTTGTTGGTAATTCTAAAATTTTAGTCACATTTTAGTGTAACTACTAGAGTCTTGAAATACAGTTACTCAACTCAACACAATGTGTATTGTTAATATCATGATATAACCTTGTTGCAGTTACGTCCACTCAGATTGACAAGACCTGAACACATCTAAGAGCTGAAGGCTGTATAAAAATGAGACGTTTTAAGTGTTACAGTGTGAAACTGAGGACACTGAAAATTGTGGACTATTTTTTTTTTGTTTGCACCCCAAAGACAAGCTAAACTGTTATTGTTTTAATCAGAATTTCTGACCATCTTTGTCTTTGCTGGGTCCACCTGATGATGTCTTTTCAAGGCTGGCTGCAGGAGGACAGAAGCCAGTAGATAGGGTATATGGCTCAGTCCTCCAGCCAGCTGTGAACCTGATAGCATCTGTTTTAAACGTTTGAGAGGTGGAGAGAAAGCAGCCCTCTTTTCGTCTGAGCTCTGGAGTGCTAGTTATCTCATGCCTTTTTAGTAAAGGGATCCGCAGATGGCCCGTGTCCTGACAGCTATACAAATGTGATATCACTAGCTGAGGTATTCCACAAGGATCCTCTTACTGTGTTACTGTAGGCCGAGAAGTGGGACTCATTCATGCTCAGAGTAAACAAAACAAGTCGGCCACAAAAAGACTTCTCCTATCTCAAGACGAGGCAGAAAAGACAGAAAGAAAAGCTGCTTTCTTGTCTTTGTGAAGGCAGACAAAACAACCTCTTCACACCTGAGTGTGTCTCCTGTTCAGTTCTTTCCACGCATTGTCATCCTGTGTTATCGAAACCATCGAATCGACATGAAAAGATCATTTCATGTTCGGCTGTCGCCTGAGGGGGTTTGGACAACTTGGCTTCCATTTGCTTTGTCTGATTCCAGTGACAGAACCATTCGTCATCATCTTTTTTCTCAGGTTGTGTCTAGTTTGAACTCATTTCAAAGACATGATGTGCAGTCATGAAGCTGTCCTTAGAAGTATGTGTTTTGCTGGCAGTGAAGAATCCAAACCTGTTCATGGTGTTTTAATCAGATCGTGTTTGAGTTAAGGTGGCCCAAGTGTCGCCTGCACATCCTGTGTTATGGTGAATGGCCTGTATTTACTACTCCCTAAGGACCCCAAAGCGCTTTACACATCCAGTCATCCACCCATTCACACACACATTCACACTGGTGATGGCAAGCTACATTGTAGCCACAGCCACCCTGGGGCGCACTGACAGAGGCGATATTTCATATTCTAAGCTAAACAGGCATTCAGCTTATATTTTGCTCCCAGTTTTGGTGGTCTCTGTCAAGGCCTGCACTGTTTTGTTACATAAATAAATGTAATGTACTGGCAACCCTGCTGTTAGAAGTCTACTGTAAAGGGTGATTGCCTGTGTGCCTGATAGGACCCCTCTTGAGTTGTTGATTTATGCCTGTCTGGTAGGTTTTCAATTGTTTCAGACCAAGTCCAAAGACTTTAAACATCAAGGCATGGGTCTGTCATTTTCATGTAATTTTACTAGACTGACTTGGTCTGAAATCACAACTTTGCTTCAAAGAGCTTACAATATGCGCAACACATGACACCCTGTGTCCTTAAACCCTGAAATCTGGATAAGGGAAAAAAAAAGCGAAACCTCAAGTGGAACAATGAGAGAGGGTTCCCTCTACGGGATAGGTTTTTTCTGACTTGACTCTCCCTCCCTTTCCACCAAAGAGTCCTTATATGACACACAACATCAAGTTTTAACTAAGCACTTCATTTTTTATGTCATTTAAAAGTACATTCTTCCCCCAGCTGTAGGTGTTTTGGAACGGAACTCAGACTTTAGTTACTGTAAGTGGAAGGACTCAGACCGTGTCCCACGCTAGTATCTGAGCAGGATATTTTGTAGACATCCCACTTCTGCAAGCGAGGCCTATTGAAGTATAACATAAGTTGGACTCATTGCTGATTTGAACCCGATTCAAAGTAAAACATGACCCTTTATATTTCAAAGTGGGAGGATTTGTAACAGATCCCTTCTATCTTTCCACAAGTGACTTTTTCCTCACTGGCTGTTACTCAGGAGAGGTTTGATGGTCATGATTATTTACACAGAGGGTTTCCTTCTTTTTCTCTCTTTTTACAGTCGGTCATTTTCATAAGGGATCATAATACTCTTGGACAGGAAGTATCTGGCTATATAGACTACGCCCACAGACTCAAGACCCAAGATTTTGAACCATATTTCAGTGGAAAGAAGAGGCTCATGCCAGCGCGCTCAGATTTATGGTAAGTCTCCTTCCATTGTAACATGTCCACATTGGTTTAAGAAGCCTTTACTCAGGTGGGATTTGACAAAATTTGAAGTGTAAGGAAATCATATTATCCAAGAATAAAAATTCACATTGTCGTGAGACACCAATATAGGTTTGGAAGGAGCTCTTTAAAAAGCACAGTATGGTTGATACATACAGAGCAAGCTGCTGTGAGCTGAAAATGTAGAATAAATAAATAATAATAAAGTAGAGCTGCCAAAGTGCAGAACTTCTCTGGCTGACGCAGACGCGACTGAATCTCGATTTAAACAGACTGAGATCATGAGATTATTTTTAATGTATAGCTGATGACTGTAAAACAAACTGAAGACAATCCAGTTTCTTCAGTGTGACAGCGTTTTAGATTGCTCTTTAGTTCGTGGGGGGGCCTGGACACAGTTCCTTTAAACAGGTTCCTTTTAGGTCTTCCTCTTTGTTTGTAATTCTGTTTTCCACTGTGCCAAATCTCCCGGAAGAATTTGTTGGAGAAGGCAAAGATAGAGTGACAAAAACAGAGGAATGGAGAAGCATCACATTAAAGTTAGGGTCCTTGAATTTAATTCAAAACCAGCTGTCAGTACTGTGGCATCTCTGTAAGGTTTAAGTAAGGTTTCATTAAGGGTGAAGGGATGGGAACATTTCACTAACCCACAGTGACTTTCTGTGCTTTTATTTATCAGTCACCAAAGTTAGACTAACACATTTTCAGTCATACATGTGTACTGTACGTTTGACAATTCGAGGGTCAGCACCGGTCACACAATCCCAGAACAAGCCATCAATGAACTGCTGACCTTACAGGTGTAAGCTAAAATCTCCACTCTACTATTCAGCAAGGCAGGTGACATCTTTATAATTCCTGGTCTATCAGGATAGCTGTTTACACAGAGAGCTGTCAGCAGATTACCAGAGCCAAAACCATTCCCACATTCCACATATTCATGCAGACTAACACCTTACCAACATTTCAGATACGTGCGAGAAATCCCAAAAGGACAGACACAACCGGAGAAGGGTGAGAATGAGAGTGTAATACGTGGTTTTATTCAGAGTTCAGCCAAACGGCACACAGCCTGTTTGACCTCGGTGACAGAACAAGGTCTATAACATCCTAATGTAGATAGCTTTTCACGCTGAAATTCTGCTTTGTTTTTCATGCTGTGAACCTCAATTTTCTACTTTCAACATTTTTATAAACAACTTTCCGTCTTCATGTGTGAACCCCACCAACAAGGCTGCATCACTGAGGACAACATATTATAATCATGACGTTTTTGTCTTTTTAATGTGGTTACAAAGAAATACTGAGTATATTAATAAAAAGTTTGGAGTTTGTAAACAGCATCTGTAGTTTGTTGGAACCAAAAACTGCTTCATAAGCACATTGTCCAACAACAATATTCAAAATGCTAAATGGCAGTCTTAGAGAAAACTGCTATTGTTCCAGCAGTCAGAAGACAAGAATGACAGTTGGGGTTTTATTTTTGGAAGTGGTTTCCCCTTCCTTTTGAAACCAAAGTGTCAGACATGTGAAGCTTTGTTGTTTTATTTATCCATTTCTCACCACGTGTTCCGACACACAACCCCGCTTGTGGCCTTGAACTCGACCTCCTCTCTGGTGAGTAGAAGCCCTAACAAGCTCTAGGTGTGAGTCATTGGGTGAGCATGCCTGGAGGTAAAACCTACTCTCTAATGATGCTTTTAAGACACCCCTCACCACCCCGCCCCACCACCATCGACCCGCACCCCCATCTGACTTCCCGCTCCCTCTCTCCGACTCATTTTTCAGTCACTAAAACTTCATCAGATTTACACGTCTCCTTGTCTTTATTTAACTTCTCTAAACTTGCCTTCCATGCTTCGCTACCGCTCCCCTTTTCTCCCCTCATATGTCATCTTCCACCCCCCCCCCCCCCCCTTTTTTTTTTTTCATCTCTGTCGGGAACAATAACACCCAGTGTGGTTGCCGCTAAGAGGGAGCAGATGCTGGAGCTGCTGCCCACTCAGTGCACTAAACCTCCCACCGCAGGACTCTGAATCCTGTCCCTCCTCCTCCTCCATAGCCACAAAGAACACAGGGCAGCGACACCAGCGCCAGCTCTGGCCTCCACCTCCCATCTCCAGCAAGGAAGGGTGGATAGGTTCACGTACGCAGCCTTATGGGGGTGTAGCAGTAGAAGTACTGTCCTCTTGGACTAAAGTATGAGGATTTAAAGATATAAAATACTAGAGAAAAAAACATTATCGTTGAAAACCAAATGTGTTAAATGTACAGTTTATCTGTTCCACAAGTTTGATGTGGAAAATATTTCTAACTTACCAACTTTGTGTAACAGGTGCCTGTGCTGTTTGGAAATCAAAAGAAAGAAAAGGATATTCAAGACTAAATACATACGACTTCCCCTCTGAGTAATAATAATAAAGGAGAAGAGTTGTTGTCTCTTATATCTTACTACAACCTTTAGTTCCTATTTAAAATCACATCTGGTTACACAGGCACAATCATTTCACAGTTTAATTTCTTACATGTGAGTTGCAAAAATGGGAAGTGCTCAGTCATGTGACCGATAGAGTTGTGAATGTATTTGTACATAAACAACAAGCCATCCTTTTGAATATTTCCATGGATTCTATAAGAGCAGCAAGCAATATTCAGCTAAATGCTGGATGTGATTTATTTTAGCACGCACACTCGGCAGGTGGGTCATATAAATATAATTTGTAAGGACACACGTTCTGAGCCTCTGACCTCCAGAGGAAACCTGGTTAAAGTATGTCAAGGACGGGATTCTCCCAATTGCTTCAGAAGAAATTTAACATCTAGAAACTAGTAAACAAGACACAATCTCATAACCAGAAACACAATATTTGCTCTTCTGCTCTACTTACTGTCACCTCAGGGGAAACTGTGGAGTAAGCCTTTAAGTAAATAAAAGCAAAACCTGACACTAATACTGCAAATGGAGGGTGAAAAAAGTGTTTTTAGGTTAAATTTGTGAGCTTCCAACATAGACACGCACTGAAGTTCTGACCCTGGTCTAATTAACCCACAGATCTGCAGCTCTGTGCACCCACCTTCCTGCCACTCCAGATGTGCCTACAGCATCTCTGATGTCTATTTAATGTTCACCAGCTAAGTGACCATCTGTTTATGCACTCTAGCTGTTCCCTTCCTCCCTCTCTTTATCTCTCCCTCTCTTCAGGCCCTGTGTTTAGCCAAGAGTTTTAAGAGGCTGAGCAGCTCACTATATGGGAATCCTAATTGATTTACTGGTTTTTCTGCTTTACATTGTTTATGTTTTGTTCTACTTGAAATCATGCCTCTTCCTGAAAACAAAACTTCTTTCATCTGAAGTATAAAACATCTTTACTCTTCAACAAGTCGTTCAAACGCAAACATTTTAAATCGCTGAATAATATAAATATCTCCTGCCTGCACTGCACGCCTTTGCCAACAGACTGAAACAATGAATCTAAAGGATCAGCTCGACTGAAACATATAGCGCATGTCTCTTCTGGAGCCAAAACCATGTTGCCGCCACGCTCGGCCTCTGCAGTGCACCTGTGTGTCTGGCTTCATTTTCTGCTGTGAAAATATTTGCACTGCTGTCCCATTTTATTAAGTTTTAATACAAAAGAGAAACTGTTCCAGCTCTGAAGGTGATTTAGCGGCTCCGTCTCAAGCGTTGTGCCTGGGCTTTGTGGGGGTCGGTGGGACGTTTTATCAAAGCCAGCATGGTAAATATTTGCGGGAAGATTTCATGTCATCTTTGCTGATCTTCACATATGGCACACACATACCCTATTGGCAGGGTTAAATCCAATCAGATTCTTCCCAGTGCTTATGGGTATAGATTGTTTTTGAGGGTTCCAATGTCAGTACCATCGTCAGTCTCTTACCATCTTTCTATCTCATGTGCGTGTAAAATGACAACGGCGACTCTTTAAATACCATAAGAACAAAGGCATTGTGTGTTTCACCCCCTACCGCTGCCCATCAGTATGCTCTTACTCAATGGCTACATGTCAGTTGACATGTAATGCATGTAATACACACAAACAGTTTCACCTTTTCTAAGTTACAAAAATCTTTGCTGTTCAATAATTGGAATAACAGAAGTAAAATACATTTATCAGCTCTACAGTGTCTTGCAAAAGTATTCGGCCCCCTTGAACTTTTCCACATTTTGTCACATTACAGCCACAAACATGAATCAATTTTATTTGAATTCCACGTGAAGGACCAACACAAAGTGGTGCACACGTGAGAAGTGGAACGAAAATCATACATGATTCCAAACATTTTTTACAAATAAATAACTGAAAAGTGGGGTGTGCGTAATTATTCAGCCCCCTGAGTCAATACTTTGTAGAACCACCTTTTGCTGCAATTACAGCTGCCAGTCTTTTAGGGTCTGTCTCTACCAGCTTTGCACATCTAGAGACTGAAATCCTTGCTCATTCTTCTTTGCAAAACAGCTCCAGCTCAGTCAGATTAGATGGACAGCGTTTGTGAACAGCAGTTTTCAGATCTTGCCACAGTTTCTCGATTGGATTTAGATCTGGACTTTGACTGGGCCATTCTAACACATGGATATGTGTGGACAGATTCCCCCACCTGAGCTGTAGATCTCTGCAGCTCGTCCAGAGTCACCATGGGCCTCTTGGCTGCATTTCTGATCAGCGCTCTCCTTGTTCGGCCTGTGAGTTTAGGTGGACGGCCTTGTCTTGGTAGGTTTACACTTGTGCCATACTCCTTCCATTTCTGAATGATTGCTTGAACAGAGCTCCGTGGGATGTTCAAGGCTTGGGAAATGTTTTTGTAGCCTAAGTCTGCTTTAAATTTCTCAATAACTTTATCCCTGACCTGTCTGGTGTGTTCTTTGGACTTCATGCTCCCAATATTCTCTTAGACAACCTTTGAGGCCGTCACAGGGCAGTTGTGGAGCTGTTTTGCAAAGAAGAATGGGCAAGAATTTCAGTCTGTAGATGTGCAAAGCTGGTAGAGACAGACCCTAAAAGACTGGCAGCTGTAATTGCAGCAAAAGGTGGTTCTACAAAGTATTGACTCAGGGGGCTGAATAATTACGCACACCCCACTTTGCAGTTATTTATTTGTAAAAAATGTTTGTAATCATGTATGATTTTCATTCCACTTCTCACGTGTGCACCACTTTGTGTTGGTCTTTCACGTGGAATTCCAATAAAATTGATTCATGTTTGTGGCTGTAATGTGACAAAATGTGGAAAAGTTCAAGGGGGCCGAATACTTTTGCAAGCCACTGTATATACAAAACCCTTTTGTAAAAACCATAGACTGTATGTAAAAGATGAACTGGACCACATTTTGCGGACATGAAGTGCCATTACTGCATTACTGCCATTTCTCTAATGAATTTATGGTCTAAATGATTTTTAATCATCAATTTTGATGTTCATTTTGTAAATTGTGTTCCCATTTAGATAAAAAAGATAATGATGGTAGCACGGTACACTATCATTTAGCACAGTCAGATCCATGTGTTGGGTTTCAAAAAAACAAAATCCAAAAGGTTTAAGTCGAGGCTTTAAAACAATACTTACAAAGCAGTGTTGATGTCATGGACACCAAGTTAACCTTTTCTGTACAGTCAGTGGTAAACGCTTTTTAGTCAAACTGATACACCAGAAGTGTGTTTTTACAGCTCGTCTTCTAATAAAAAAACAAACAAACACCAGAACAACACGATGTTCACCTGAGTACTCAATTCTAACAGCACATTATACAGCTATGTTTTATAATTTAATATAAACATAATAAATTCTTAGATGAAACCAAAAATAATGATCGAGTGTGTAGGCGGACAGTTAGTTATGTGTCTGCTAAAAGAGCTGTCAGCTGGAACATGGTCATAGACATGATTTGCTGTTGAACTAGGCCCGTGACACTCCCAATAGGTTTAACAGTAATTTCGGCACATTACACTACTCCTTTCAACATTGAAAAGGCCTTTGTGATTTACACTGGAAACATTAACTTCTGAAACACTTGCTAGACTATTTATTCTGCAGCCGCTAAAGAAAAGAATAGCTGAACGAATACACATGCTGAGTACTTGCACTTTATGATATATATCATCCAGCTCCTCTGAGCCCTGTAATGAGACTGTTGACATTACACTGGAAAATGACTGCCTGGAGATAACAATAGAGCTAAGCAGGGTAACTATGGAAAGTGAAAGGACACACTGCACGTGTCAAACAGCCATTGTAAATGCATAGGCAACCAGGAACCGGTGCTGAGAGCAGCGTCATTGTTTCCACCAAATCCAGGTTCTCACACTTTTACTGGTCCATGTGTCTGGGTGTGGTGCCATCCAGCAGCTGGAGCTTTGTGACCAAATGTGCACCGACCATGCAGTTAGTTGCCCTAGTGAGAGTTCATATAGGACAGCGAGGGAGGTGGGTCCAATAAACGTATGAACAAAATTCTCGGCATTGCTTCAAAAATTTTTTCTTTTACTCTTTCCGTCTTTTTCTTGTTCAGTGTTAAAATATCTCACATCTGTCCCAGTAAGCGGTTCACCATGGAATAAAAGTGGTTGACCAAAAAATGTTAATTGTTGTATGGCATTTTGGTATAAATAGTCACTGAAACACTGTCAGGCCCAATTTACAAAGAGAAGAAGGATGCATGTGCCTGAAAGCAAATCTTGGACAATGTAATTTTCTTCTGAGTCTTAAAGGAAAAACCTCAATTTGTATTTCATAATTGGGTCATTGCAGCAATCTATTCTGAACATGCTTTATTCAGCTCTGTTGGCAACTTGGAAAAAAATGCCAGACCTCTCATACCTTATAATTTTATGCATCAGTGTATTTCCCCACACAGTTTGGACTGTTCGGAGGCGTCCAGATTATGTGTTTTCTGGAGAGGGAGATTACTTTGACAGCTGGTAGGGAATGGCTGACAGATAGCTGAAACATCAGATGCTGTTCAGTGTCACATTTTCTGACATCTATTCTGTAATAGTAGTACCAAAATATAGCAATGTGTAGCTCTTTATATTGTTAATTTCTAACAAAATAAAGAAAGAAAATATTTTTTTCCTGCTACATTATCATTAAAAATGGTAAATGGCCTGTATTTGTATAGCGCTTTTACTTGTCCCTAAGGGGGACTGGTTACATATCCAGTCATCCACCCATTCATTCACACACTGGTGATGGCAGCTACATTGTAGCCACAGCCACCCTGGGGCGCACTGACAGAGGCGAGGCTGCCGGACACTGGCGCCACCGGGCCCTCTGACCACCACCAGTAAGCAACGGGTGAAGTGTCTCGCCCAAGGACACAACGACCAAGCAACCTTCCAATTACAAGGCGAACTCCCAACTCTTGAGCCACAATCGCCCCCCATCATTAGAAGTCTTAACCCATTAAGGTCACTGACCCCGACACTAACACTATCTAACCCTAGGCAATCACAATATGTCATTTTTGTTTTGGTAAAAGTCTCTCCCAAGTCTTGGCAGTCAGATAACCAATAAAATAATCATTTTACCTGAGACCGAGATGTTAAGCCACAGTAACACAAAATTAGGACTGGGATTTGGGTTATCGCCTATAAAAACTTAGACCTCAGAGTGTTGTCTGTTTTGGTTCTTAGTCATCCAGGTCATGGTAGTTTTAAGCACTTGAGTTGAAGGCAGCTGGGCTTCCTTTTCGGGTTTTTGAAAACATTTCACCTCACTCCAAAAGCTTCTTCAACACTAAAAGGTGATGGGGAGTCTCAGGTATTTAACCTCTAGTGAGGCTGGTATCTTGAAAGTGGTCTGAGCATCACTGATCCATCCTGTCTTCATGTGAGTTGTTAAAGTTAACATGAATTATGACTCCAAAGTAAAAGCCCTAAAAACAAGTCCACTTGTCTTCCTCCAAAGATCTCAGAGGGTTAATTCAAAGTTAAATTAATAAACTATTCTGACCATCTGCACATCTGCATATGCAATTTAACCAATAGCTTCAAGTGTAGGCTGAGAGAAAACATCAACTTCTGTGTAAAACTCTAATTTGTGTCAAGGATCATCACCATTAATGAGTTTTGCACAGTGACTTTATCCCCCAAGAGGGAGTTCTACCCATGAAGGGCCTGAGGACATTCATCATGAACCACCTGTAGTACACCACCTGTCTTCACACACCTGCTCACGTCGCACTGAGAAGGCAGAAATTTTCAGTGTAGATTTTTGCTTTTTATAGGAAGATTTGCAGAACTATTCAATCATACCTCGTGTAGGTCAATGACCAATCATCATAGTGAATCTTTTACCAATGTTTCAAGCGTTTTATCTGTTATTTAAACTATGTTTTATTTTTATTGTTTATGTCACATTTCTTTTTAATTTAACAGAATCATTTTAACCATCCGTGTGTATCGTACGCCCTTTGTTTTCTGTCTTGGTCTAAAGGCAGAAGCTTTCCTCGGTAGCTGGAGCAGGGTCTTTATCACAATGCTAAATACTAGACCAAGCCTCCAGGGTCTGACATTGGAGATCAACTGTCTGTTGGAATATGACAAATATCCAATCCAGGAAAATTTTTACCAGGATACGAGCAGTAAAGTCACTTTTGTTGTTGGCTGGAATACCTGGTCCTTTTCATAGCTATTCAGAAACTGACCATTCTGCAGAAATATGTATTTACATTTCCCAAAATTGCATAGTGGGGGTCTGTGGGTTTTGGAAAAACCACATGGTTGGATTTTATATTGCTTGTACTATATGTTTGCTTGTAATTTGTAGCAAGCATGCTTTATATGTTGCAGGGAGAAAATATTTTTATGGCTCAAATGCAAATAGTTTTTTGTGAGCAGTTTTATGTTCCACTAGAGATTAGCTCTTAAACAGGTTCTGGAGAAAACATCCTCACGTCAGCCAAACTGCCAGGATATTTCAAAGATCATAGGGGGGCCTACAGTGTAAATGCAAACATTTTGAGATGTATTTTACCTAATGTGGGTCATTAATACTTTATATCTACTGTTAATCATGCACTGCTCTAGTAATGCATCACAGCCAGAGAAATATAGCGTGCAGAATGCTGGCAGTCCTTCATTATGTTACTATCCCATGTTAACAGCTTGCTGCTGCAATATCAGCCTGTTCAACTCCCCATCATAATATAACTCCTCTCAGATTTATACTCAGACTTCTCCCTGAGCTCCATCTTTGTAGTTGGACCACGATCTGCTGTTGGGGACCAGCCAAGGCTCAGTAAAGCAAGCTTTGGGTACTCGGTGTGACATGGAGTTGTGTTGCTAATTATGCCAATTGTTAATGATAAAAACCACTAAAAACTAGTGCTGTTTGAAGATTTTGAAAACTTGTTGATGCAGTTGTGTTTTCTGGGATTCTGGGATTATTTGCTTGTTTAGAATTTTTAATTTTTTTTAAAAATGTGCTGGGTCATTTTTGTAAGCAAGCTAGCTAATAGCCAGATGAAGGCAAGCTAAGGATTGGCTTTGATCCCTGAAGCCAACCAAACATTTCTTCATCTATCTAGTGCCCCATTCACATTCAGTAGAAAAATCTGTCGTTTTTCTGCATGATGTTAACTAATGTTAGTTTACCTGCTAACACCAGAATAAATTTGACAAGCTTGAGTCGAGTATATTCATAACACCATAATTTTTTTTCTTTCAACATTGGGTGTAATGAGTGAGGGATAGATTTCACTGAGAAACTGCACACCCACAGGCTAGCAACGTGTGAATCACACAGAAAAGCACACTTGGTTTTATTCTCTTTCAAGGGGGCCCCATTACAATTGGGACCATAATTTACTAAATGAAAATTATATTTTGTATAAGACATTATTGAGACGATCGTTTACGGAGGTCACAGACAAAGACACTGAAAGAATGGAGGTTTACAGTACTTTCAGACCTACACATTTTACATATAACACAGACTAATTGTGAGTTACCCCAATGGCATGCATGGCCATCTTGCCAAGGCAACTTTTTTCGAACTCATGTGGAGTTTGCGTTGGAATCTGCTGGTACTGGGAGACACTGTGTCCAGTATATGTACATTTTTTTAACACCAACATGGTATTTTAACAACAGCAAACCCTGTTTTTGGATTCTTGAACTGGTTAATGTTCTTAGCATGCATTCTGGTTTTATCCAGAACATTCACCAATTTTCTTATGCAAAAATATTTGAAGGCCGATAGTTATTGTTAAGGCCTCAGGCTTGGAGAATAGTCAGAGACCTGGTTGCTAGGGTCACTTGGTGTATTGCCCAACCACTTAGCAAGTGGTTGCTCGCTGTCATTGAGTGAAATCTGTTGCTAAGAGGGTTCTGATACAAAGCCTGCATGGAAGAAGCTGATTTGTCTCGCTGATTAACCATCTAGGGGTTGTATAACTTGAAAAAGCACCAGTTGCTACGCATTCTTCACAGCTTCACTATTACTTAGCGATAGGTTGGCAAGTGTTTGCAGTCAACAGTGTCTTCCATATCATAGTCACTGCTAACAACCATTCACAACCAGATGGGAATACTCATTTTTCCCTGCTGACCAGTACTTGACAAATGGTTGCCAGCTGGTCTTATGAATGTGTGACTAAAGCCCAACATCACTGGATGTGGGTCATTGTGTGGTTAACATTTCTGGTCCATTGTTGAAATTTTTTTGTTTGTTAGCAAGTAAATAAGCTGAGCCAACATGGCTAATGTTGCTCATTGTTGGTGCTGTAGTGTCACAGATGAGAGGTAGAGCGAAGTGAGCATACTTTTTTTTTTACATTATATATATACATATATATATATATATATATATATATATATATATATAGTGTACTTACGTGACATGTATTAACACTTTAAAAAAGTACCTTTGAGCTTCTCAAAGTAATATCACATTTCAGAGCAATCAAATACCAATTACAGTGTGTGCGATACAAAGAATACATGTTTTAATACACAAATATGTTGTAAATTAAACACGTATTAATTCCAGACCGGGCATTGTAGCTCAGTCTGGCATCATTTAAGGTTAGTTTAGCTTTTTTTTTCTTTCTTTCTCAAAAAAAAAAAAGTTTAACTAATTTTGAAATTTGTGCCTTTGTTTTACTTATTTCCATGCCTGGCTCGTCTCGACTGAAAGGCTGAGCTGAAACCAAATCCAACATGGGAACAATGCAGGACTCAACTCTATCATAATGAGATGTTTTCAACTCACAACCTCTCATATTTCATGTTAACAAAGGGTAATGATCTTCCAATTTTATGGCTAAAGGATGTTAACTTGATGTTTTATTCTTTTTTTTAATCAGAAAGCGCTTTGCTTCCAAGACACTGCTTGAGAAGTGTTTCTTTGATCAATCATCTGAGAGGGTTAAATGCTACCTAAATGCATATTATGTAAAAATACTAATAAATCACAGCCTAAAGTTTATGCACATGCTCATCAAATTATTCTCACCTGCAAGTCCAAACATTTTGGTTCCTTTTGCTCCATCAAAAAGTTGCATATTCTTGTTCTGCTGTATCAGAAATAACAGAAAACTTAAAAGCAGATCAGGATCCAGTCGGATGCTGTAAATTAATCAGTCATTTATTTTGGAATTCAGACCTGTCTTTGGTTTCACTTGCTTATTAGTCCCAGCTTTACTCTAATGCCTGGCTTGGCGAACCCACAAACAGCATCCCAGAGATCAAATTGGAAACAGACTTCTCGCTATTATAAAAGTTGCATTACTCTGCAGGTTGCTTTTCTTTCTTTTCTGTAAAACAGAGTTCTTTTATAACCTGTTGTTGAATAATAATATGATAATGGTGGCTGTGAAATGCTCTGAAATCCATCAATCTTTTTTATTCCTCATGGTAAGTCATGACCTCAAAGTGGTCCTTTTTCTTTATTTTAAGGCCTCCTGCTGCGTGAGCCTATAAAGAGAAATGTTCCACAAAAAAAGCAGAGGGTCGAGTAGCACGCACCACTAGGACTACGCAGCAGTCGTTTCCTCCTAATAAAATCTTAGAAAGTCATGCAAAAAATGTTCTACTCTCATACTTTTCTTTTTTCTTTGTAACATATGAAGTCATTATTTGACAATTTAAGATAAAACGTATTACAGTGTTCTTGTCATGCAGAGATCACTCTCTGTGACTTTCCAATGCTGCTTTCAACTTTTGACTGTTTGATTCGATGATTATTTCTAGTAATGCTGCAAATATGCTGCCTAACCAATCTAAAAAAATGCCCAAATTAAAAAATTATTTACAGAGTTAGAAGAAATGGTCATGATGATTGTTTTCTGTTTGTTGTTGTTGTTTTTCATTTTAGTTCAGACCTGCATATTAGTTTTATTTTCCAAAAGAAAAGTCACGGCACTCCCCACCAAGTGCTATAAATTACCTCCTACATGCTTTAAAACTGTGTTTTACTCACACAGGCTTAGAGACCAGTTGATGACCGCTTGACAAACGTCTTGGTCGATAGGGGAAAAATTTGTATTCCCCCGCAGTACCCTCTTTGTGACCTTTTTCACCTAGTGACACCCAGCAGGTTCAGTCAACTACTCACAAGCAATCAGGAAATGCACCTTTCTTGCCTAGCAGTTGAGGGTTTCCAGGATGTCTCCAGGCATTTCTATGCACGGGTCTCTAGGCCTATGTGAATGAGGTCTTAAGCACTACGCTTGTGCAGCTTCAAAGCAACAACAGAAGCCCAAAAGGACAGTGAGTAGAATGGAAAACACTGGTTCATAAGTTACATTCCCACACTTTGTCACTTCAAAAAGTGCCAGATGTTCTTCTGCCTTTCCAAAAAAAAATACTTCCTGAGATACCTTTGCTCCCAAAAATGATCATCACTAAAGTGGATTCAGGTGGTTTGGTGGGTAATGCCAGCCCTTTTGGTTTTCTTTAAGACACTTAAACATGATGGTAGCTGTGCCATCGTGTTTAAGTTGGAGTCATCTTCCACTGTCCGCACAGGCATCGGCTGCTGCCAAGATTGCAACATTTTCCAGCTGGCCTCAGGGAAAACCAGTGGTATATCAGTGCAGCAGTAACCCCATGTGATTATATAAAATCCTTATATAAAGGATATTCAAGCTTTAA
The DNA here is from genome assembly GCF_900408965.1 of Simochromis diagramma. Taxonomy (NCBI): domain Eukaryota; kingdom Metazoa; phylum Chordata; class Actinopteri; order Cichliformes; family Cichlidae; genus Simochromis; species Simochromis diagramma. The sequence continues at coordinate 1,978,356 of NW_024387285.1, read as the reverse complement.
ATAAAATGACCCCAATCATCTTACATTTATTGTTGCCTCTTTTTTACAGCTACTACAACTGGAAGACGCAAGTGTCCACTTCCAACTCGAGCCCAAACTTTGAGGTGATTTATGACGACCCTAACGGCCTTCTCTTTAAGAACAAGAGGGACAAAAAGATTCTGAATTTGGACCCTTTGGTAGGTTTTTGTGTTGCTGTTGTTATTGTCCTGCTTTGGTTTTAAAACCTAGGGAGACAAATGGTGCTGCTAATTAGACCGGGTCACCTGTTCCATCGCAGTAAAAATGTCTCAGGGGAGCAAAAAAGGGCTTTAGGGCAAAGGCTCTTTTCTAAATCCTTTTTGCTGCACAACTGACTGCTTCTGAAAACAGATTTTGTTGTCCTTTTGGCTCAGATGACTGTGATGCACCTCCAATATCCTGATCATTTCCTCTCTTGTTACCTTTAACACCTTTTACTTTGTTGCACCATTTTAACGAACTGCAAATGTTCCAAAGAAAATCGCTTATTTTTCAACTAGTCACAAGTTACTTCAGAGACTGCACTCTCAGAGAAGAGGTTGGGGAGACAGAGAGAGATAAAGAAATCAGTGGGAGGGAAAGATATTTGTGTTCCACCTGCACAAAGAAGGGAGGATCAAGTGGTCGAGACAGGTGCTTCCTCTACACTCAAAGGCTGACAGGGGCCCTGGAAGAATAACGACTCCCTAATGTTTTTTTCTCTCCAGTTTCCTTCTTTGCTGGGGGGTAGGGAAGTAGTTGGTGGGGCTGAACTATTTTGAAATTGCAGACAGAGCTGTGGGGACTGCGTTTTTGAGGCCAAGCGCCAAAATGGCAGCACAGTGTTCTAGCTGTGGTCGAGCACCGCCCCAACCAGGCTGTCTATTAAAAACACAAGCGAAGGCATTGGGAGCCAGACACAGCAAACCACCCGTGTGCCCAGAGCCCAGCTCAGCTCAGCCCAGATTGGCTCGATACGGAGCAGCACAGAACCATCCGGCCTTTAACCCGCCATGAGCTCACTAGCTGCTCATGTGGCCTTAGAGCCACCGGAGAACCTTCCAAAATCAAAGCTCACATCAACTCATTTGGGGTGGCTTGTTTGTTTTTCTGCCTTTGTCATTCCATGACCGCTTTTCTATCCCTGCCAGAAAGTGGGTTGGGGTGGAGGGGTTGTCATTTTTCAGTTATGACAATGGCTTGATTGGCTTGGCAAAGTAAAAGTTAGAGAGAAAAAAAAAAACCTTGATGCTCAAATTTGAAGAACAGGGTAAGCTGACATGAATTTAAATGTGAGTGTTAATGACACTGTTTGGTTTCTATAACATTTGAGGAAAAAAAAAGATGCTTGGCCTTAAGCAGCATTTCCCATTATCTCTCACTGTGTCTGTGAGAGACATCTCTTGTGACATCAGGTTTATTGGCTTATTTTTATTGATGCTCTTTTGAACTTGCAGAGGAAGACTGTCTCAGTTATTAGGACACCCACAAGTGTGGCTTAGGTAAAAGTGTAAATTGAGTGTAATGGTTCGCTATGGTTCCGTTCCCTCCAGAAGCTTTTGACACACTTAGCCTGAAATAAATGTTCCCAGCTGGTAGTGGCTTCACATCTTAGTGGTGGGGCTGTGTCAGCTTTGACAGCCAAAGTAACACAAAACATCTTGGAAAATGAACAGTTACAGTCACTGTCAAATTATGCAGCACTTGGCCTCCCCTTTAATATACCTGCTATTATAAAGAGGTGTGCTCTAGAGATGTGCGGTTTTGTTTAATTGCTAACATACTCTCTCTGTGGCAGCTGTCACATTTTCAGTATGGTGATATTTTTAATTTAACACTGAAACTAATATTTCCATGCACTGGAAAGCTATCTTTGGTATTTCTAAAACCACCGATAATAGCAACTCTGTATTTATTTGAAGATTTTAGCTTCTTTCAGCTCACAGTTTTGGTTCTAAATGATGCAGGTTTGATGCAGAAAAAAGTAATAAAGATGATGTTTAAAAAGTCTCATGAATTCACCTTTTTTGTTCTAAAAAAAACAGAAAACTTTCATAAATACAGATCATAAATTTGTACAGAAAGTCCTTAATAATGTCATAAATCAAGTGAGAGGTAGGGGCCTTTTCTTATAGACTTCTATAGAATCTGACTCCTTGTCTAATGCCCCCTGCTGGCCATTAGAGAGAGTGCAGATTTTAGAGTTGTCCACATTGGCTTCACTTTTACAGACGGAAGCTACATCCATCTTTTCTTATACGGCTTCTGAAAACATGTCTTGAGATCTTGAAAATTCACGAGACCAGTCGAAAACATCACAAATGTTTAGTTCTTTGCTTTGCGTTTGAATGCACGATTGTAGACTGTAGACAGCACTACCCCCAAACAAGCACCACTAACTTCTCTGTGCTGGGTTTCAGTCTGGTCCCGGCGAGGACTCCAACAGGACATTCCTGCAGTCGGACATCTACATCCATGTTGTCATCTACGACCACAACGTCAGGACAGTCTAAGCTTCACAGGCCGTCGCCAACACTTGCATACATATGGCACGTATTGGAGAGCACTGGAAGCCTCTAATTTGACTGAGTTGCTGTAGTTGGACCATCATTTACACTGTTCCCCTCATATCATGCATGCCATCTGGGTGGAGGTGTTGTAGTGGAGAAAAAAAAGGCTTTAAACTGAGGAATCCCAGAGGATGAAGTTGATGGACTCGTGTGACAACTTGGAAGTTTCTTTGCAAATACTCTGGGGGTTTTATGTCTAGCTTTGGCCTTAAATTGTTCCATCCAGGTCGGGATTGACTGTGCTTTTGGCACTTACCCAAGCAAGCAGAGTTAGTTAGGGGCAAGAACCTGCTCAGAGACCCCAGGCTCGTATCATCATTTGGTCTGGCATGTTTTGGGCTGTTTGTCTAAACAAATTAAAGGCGTAAGAGCTTTGAAAGATGATGGGGGTTGCTTTCATGTCCTCCCCCAGGCTGCGGTAGCTCCAATTGGACTGGAAGAGTGGGTAATGGGCTTAAAGCATTCCGTATGTTTCCAGATGCAAGGCACACGTTACGGGACATCAAAGTGCCCTATCATTTACATATTAGTCATTCACTATGACATTTTTTAATTATTTTCTCAGAGGGCTTTTGGTAACTTAAATCCCTTTAATTTCAGGATTATTATTTGGTTTTTGTACCAGTATCTAAATCTAGAAGTTGAGTCTTTATTAGTTCATAAATTTGCTTTCTGTACATTCTGCTGACTCAATGTCTCTGCATGTAGAAAATTTGGGGGGATAGCAGTAATGCTGCTTCTCAGACTTATCTACCTCTGTTTATTGTGTTTAGTCCTTTTTTGGACTAAACACGTTCACTGGGCGAGATTTAGGGTGCACCCTGGACAGGTCATCAGTCCGTCACAGGCCTAACAGAGGGACAGTCAACCACACACTCTCACATCCACACCTACAGCCAATTTGGAGTCACCAATTAACCTAACTAGCAAGTCTGAGGGTAGAAGACTACCCAGAGGACACCCGTGTAGGCACAGTGATATGCAAACTCCACACAGAGAGGCCTCAGCCAGCCAGGAGATTCAAATCAAGAACCTACCAAAGGTAAGTAACAAATAATGAACACATTAAATCTTGGTTAATTAATCCAGACATGCACGCATAAATAAATAAATGGCTAGGGGTTAGGATTGGGGTTTTATGAGTGGCTGTTCTGAACCTGTATCTGAACATTTATCTGCTGCACAGACGTGCAAGTGGTATCAATCTTTTTATCTAAATCAAATAAGCTTATTTCCTTAACTGCTGAGCCTTTAAGCTCACACTGTCACCTCCACATTTATCTCGCCTTTATATTAATTTTCTCATTACTAATCTATCACCTGTTTTTCCCCTGAAAGTCACAAGCTTCAAACAAATTAATTCATTCTAATACAAACGTCTAATGTTTCTCATCTGGCTTGATACCAGAGAAGCCTTCCACTTGCTGCATCTGTTTGTTTTCACCGAATTGGACCCTGTTGTCCTCATTGAAATAATATGTGCGGTGACAAGGCTATTTGGGCTGTGGTTCTGTAAAAACTGGGGTTAGGGAAATGACGGTCTGGTTTGGGGTTGTTAATCATTACTGTTCTTTTGTTTTTCCTTCCCTTTTTTAAAGACGATAGGAGTTCTGGGCCTGTTTTTGTGGTTATCGTGAGCAAAGCTGGTGAAAAGTCTGATGGAGTTATAAAAGTGACACAGATGGGAATGTAGGATATGCCTATTTTCAGTCTTTAACATGTTTTCGTGCAGTTTTATGTATTTTTTTTATCATCTATTTGTGGTTGCTGGTGTGTAAACTGATCTTAAACTGTTTTTTTGTTTCTTGCTGTAACTACAACCTAAGTAGCAGAAGTATATTCAGACCTGGTTTCTCTGTTGACTGCCTTGTTGAACAGCATATTTAACCTGAGTGCAGGGCGTGTTGTAATTGAGAAACCTTCCACCTGCCGATCTCACTATTTGGTTATTTGTTGTTGTTTTTTCTGTTTTCAGTTTGGAGATTTTTTTGTAATTGTGTTTGGAAATGAGAAGTCAGGCAGCAAATGAACACTTCACCCTCATCTACAGCTGTTTAGGTTTACAGGCCACGGCTCATTTATGTGGCCAGGTAATGGCGATGGAACTGGCTGCTTTATTCTCTCTCCCACCCTGAAAGTTGCATCAGTCATTCCAAATACCTTCCAATGAAAACAGCAGATGTGCACAAGACGGGAAAAAGGCCATCTAAAACAAACAGGCAAACAAGTGCACTGCATCTGAAATGCATTGGTTGTTCTTTGAATGCCTTACCTCTGTAGAAGACAGCATTTTAAAACGATTACTGGAATCCACCCAGATCATGTGTCTGCAAACAGGGATGATTTCACAATAAAGTCCAGGTTAAACAGTAATATTCCCCTTCATTTCCTTTATTGGGCTTTTAAGGTGTTGGGGTTTTAACTGAAGCGTTAAAACCCCTAATGTTAAAACATTAGTTAGAGGTCTGACTTGCCCCTAATATGCACAACTTGAGTCAAAGAGGTGGATTCAGACTGCAGCAGAGGCACGATTCGGTCTTTTCTATGAAACAAGCTCAGTTTCACCTCAGTTTGATGTCTTTTTGTGTAGTTTTCACTCACAGATCATTGTGTTTGACATCTCATTACCTACAACCTTATGATTAATAGATTAATATTGGCATGCAGATATTACAATAACCTTGTGAATCTACTGATAGCTGCTGACATGCAAAAATAAATTCCAAATTAAATCCTAAGCTAAATTACAGCACTTTCACTTTCAAACACACAACCACTTTTTACCCCTCAGCCAAAAAGGCTGGGGTGTTATTGTTGTCACCCGTTGGATGGGCGAGTGGGCAGCGTAGACACCCAAGTTTTTGAATGCGCTAACTTGAGAAGGATGTCACCTGTCCAAAAATACAAACCCAATAAAAATGTCTAATTGGCAGAGGTGTGGCCTAGCAGACTTCTGCTGATTGGAGCCGCCTGTGTTGTTATACCTAAAAGCCTTCCTGTACAGTTGTTAATGAAGGGTGAAACTATCGAGACCAAAACCAGGTTCAAAACATCTGTTTTAATGCTATAGATTTGGGAATGTTAATATACAAATATACGAGATTGACTCACTTTTGGGGCCAGTCTCAAGTGGCCACAAGTGGAACTGCAGTTTCTGACACTTCATGTTGGCTTTATTTTCAGAACTGACTTCACGTGTTAACATAAAAATATAAATAGTAGATTTAAACTAAATATTATAGCTGAAGTGTTGTTGGAACATTTGTTTCAATCTATAAAGTCATGGTTTTGCAAAGTTTTTTCTATCTAGAACATCAGCTTTGATGTACCAATTATACTTTATAATTTGAAGTGTCTTTCAGCACAGGAGTCAATTAATTGGTTTTTCATTGGATAGTTAAATACCACGGGCACCGTTGTTAAAACTCACCAGTTCAACAGTCACGGACATGTTGAATTTGACCATTTGTAAGTTCCTTTACTTGGATAAGTTTTCTTTTCCTTTGACAACTGTTTTATTATTGAGGGCAGTAATACTCTTAATCACTGTCTGGTTTTAACTCTGGTTCACAGTTAAATCCAGAGTTGTCCAACATCCAACTTACAAAGTGCTAAATGATCAGGCCCCGTCATATCTTAAAGACCTCATATTATCTCATATCCCAATAGAGCACTTTGCTCTCTGAGTGCAGGCCTGCTTGAGTTTCCTAGAGTTTCCAGAAGTAGAATGGAAGGCAGAGCCTTCACGCTCCTCTCCTGATGCTTCTTGCTTATCTGGTAGCAGCTGAAGACGTTAAAGTCATTCAGCCTGTTGACTGCTATGAAAGACATGGCATGCTAATATTATTGCCATCAGATGTCCAAGGGCGGGGAAATGCCCTAATCATTTCCTCCCGAGTGCCCCTGAAAGAGGACCAGTGGTGGGGGGGACTGCAGGCCGACTGGGTGGGGTGTTCAAACCCCGCCTGATGGGCTGTTTGGGGGGAAGGCGGGGAACAGTATGCATCCGGATCGGACTGTGATGGTACAGGATGTGTGTGCTTAACTCCATTGAACTAAACTAAGTAGGGAAGAAAGCCTTTAATGCCGACAATAAGCCGCTTCATTCAGCAGCGCGACCCGGACGCGCAGCTCTGCGGAGTAGAAATTGCGCACGGAGGGGCTGTTCTCTGGCAGCAGTTTAGGTGTTGAAATCAGTTCAATAAACCTCTGGAATGTCGTTTAGTAAAATATTTTCACGCTCTCCGTCTCGAGTCAACCGACAAAACACGCCCCCTTCGGCTCTTGATAACGAGATAATTCGAGATAATTTGTCCCCAGGCTGAATGTGCGTAGAAGTATTTTGAACAGGAAACTCTCTCTCTCCCCCTCTCTCTCTCCGAGGGTGAGCATGTGTACGTGTGTGTGCGCAGTGTGTGTGTGAGAGAAAGGAGAGAGGAATACCCAGCTGGTCCCACAAGCCCTATAATACCAAGCACAACATGCTTTACCTTCAATGAAAGCTGAGGCTGAGGGAAGGTTGACTGCTGGACCTGAAATCAGCTTAGAGTCGGAGAGGCGCAGTTTTTCTCCTTCTGCTTTCTCACACCTCATCCTGCGCGCCGGAACCTTTTTATCATTATTATTTTTATCTTTTTACTGACTTCATTTACTGACTCAAACACATTTAGACCTGCAACTTATCAAAAGTAGAGACAACTTGGATAACGCATCTTCCTCTCTTGTTGTGACCGGTGTCAAAGGTGATGGTGTCATTTTCTTGCAGAGGACTCAGGTGATGGTATGTGTTTCTGGAGATAGGGGCCACTTTCGGAAACGTGTTAGTTTTTCCACAGCTGTTATTTTTTCGTTTGCTACGTTTCCTTTGCCTCGAACATGGCACTCTACTCTCGATTTGTGATCGTGCTGCTTTACGGATGGAGTTATTTGTGCGTTGGATTGTGCGCGATGCTGAAAACGGACAATATCCCCGAGAGACGAAAGGTGGATTTTACGCATTCGGTGGATAAAAAATACGCGACAAAAGAAGACCGGGATGCGCTTTTACAGGATACGATGACGGAGCACATGCAGATGCTTTACGCGAAGTACAACAGCGCTGGATTTCCCTTCAAGGACGGCAACACTGTTCGTAGTTTCAAAGCGCATTGGGGTATGTATCAAATGTTTTATGTATATTAAGAACACCGACTTCTACCAGCATAGAAGTCAGTGACCGGCATGCCTTTTTGATGTTATGTGATGTTTCCATTTTGCCTCAATCAGCTTGAATCACCTGCATAGTAAAAATGCAAATCGGCACATTTTTTCCATCTATAGATGAAAAACTTAAAGTAGAAAGAACATCTATAATATTGAGTAAGTCTTATTTTATAGAGCATAATGTAAAATTCGTTAAGACCGATGCCGTTCATGTGTGCGGAGCTGAAAAAGAAATACACCTGTTGATCCAGTAATGGAAATGTGAACAACCTGTTACGCATTCCTTTTGCCAGTAAGAGTAAAAGATTCGCATCAGATGGTGGCATGCAATTTAACATAGCTTGGCCGCACAACTGTTCACACCTTCAGATTTTACTGTCAGATAGTCTTGATAAATTTTCTCTCGAGCCAGCATCTGGCAGCTGCCCAGACAGCCTGAGCTGTAGCAGAGTTTGAGTTTCCACTGCAGCGAGCGCTAATGTCCTTTCAGCTGGAGCTTTTTTTCCTCTTCTTCAGGTTCATTTATAGTAACTTTAATCCAATAAACCCTCAAGTGTTTACACTTCGCTGTGTTATTATCACTCGGACCATGGGGCGACCAGTTGCCACTTAGGGTTAAACTTTGTTAGATTACACTGCCTCCTGTCGCCCGGCTGCTGTATGGTATAGCATTAAAGGGCAGGTTCACCCAAATCGCAAACATATTTCACGATTGATCCTCAGAAGAATTTGGCCATGCAGGAGTTTTTGGTTTTTGCTTGAAATTTCTGCTTTTATCCCAAAGCAGTGGAGATAAGTGGGAGTTTCTGCTATGTTGTTGCAAGCAATGACATGTTTAAAATGTTAAAGAAACCTTCTAAAGTACTGGTCTGTTCTTTCTTTACAGTGACAATTTTCTTTTTGATTGAAGCAATCCTCAAAATGAAAGCCTGTTAAAGCTTGGGTGAATTGTCCTGTGTCCTGCCGATCTTTAAAAATATTTTGTAATTAATGATTTTTTTAATACGTTTTTTAAAATCCCAAAATAATTCTATTGCATTAGGGTGAACAACTGTTTCATGACCTGAGCAAAAAAAGTGCACAACATAAGCCCGATGATGAAAACGCTGGACTAAAAAGTGGAAATACAAACATATAAATTATTATTACTAGCAGTAAAGTTTAGGAAAGGCCATGGTCAGTTTTGAAATGATGTGAACCGTGTTGCACTCTGTTCATGATATTACTCATTATATGCACAGGTACTATAAACAAGAAACAGCTGCAGATTTTCAACCTCACCTCCCTCACCAAATCAGAAGACATCCTGTCAGCTACTCTTCATTATTACATTGGAGACCTTCAGAACAGCACCCAGGGCTGCTCCAGGTCCAAAAGCTGCGCTCGCCATGGTCCCAGGAGGCACAGCCACATCCACATGGTCATCTGGAGCTTTGCATCTGTGGATAACAAGATGAGGACTCTTGGACATTTTCGGATCAATGTGTCCACCCTCTACAGGGACTTCATATCTTGGCAGTGGAAGGACATAACTCGTGTGGTCAACCAGGCCAAACACCACGACGAGCTGCTTATTGGGATTGAAGTGGCTTCACAAGGTTCCCAGCCGTGGAAGAAGCTCCTGTCAGACCGCTCACCCTACATCCTGGTCTATGCCAATGACTCTGCCATTTCAGAGCCTGAAAGTGTGGTAGCCACTCTCCAGAGGCCCCACTCAGTGAGAGGTGAGGGCTCCATTTCACACGGCTTCCATAAAGTGGGACTACAAGAGCAAAACGACACCGAAGGACAGCCGCAGCCCAGACACAGGCGCTCAGTGAATGTTCTCCTACCTTTGCAAAATAATGAACTTCCTGGTCCCGAGTATCCATATGAGACGACCGGCTGGGACGAGACAACTCCCTACGAACCATTTGAAAACAAACAGGCACGCCGGCCGCGTAAAAAGACACGCAAGAATCAGCGGCATAAGATGCCCTTGCTACAGTTTGATGAGCAGACGATTAAAAAGGCGCGAAAGAAGCAGTGGAACGAGCCCAGGAACTGCGCTCGGAGATACCTGAAAGTTGACTTTGCCGACATTGGATGGAGCGAATGGATTATATCGCCCAAGTCGTTTGATGCCTATTATTGCTCAGGGTCCTGCCAGTTCCCCATGCCAAAGGTGAGATTCAAAGCCCGGTAGCACCACACTATAGTGCTTTTAGACAGTACTAAAGGTGCCAAAGCAAAAAATTAGTGGGTTAGAGAAGGTAAAGCTCAGTACGGTGGCAATTATATTATTTCTACCAATTAGCTATATGAAGAGGGAAAGCTGATCTTTGGTAGACTTCGTCATTATAGATGGGTCACTTGTGAGAGCTGGTTAAAGATGGAATTTCTTCTTTTTAAAGTGATCACAGCCTAAAATGGTAGCACTAATTCAATACTCTCTAGATAATACATCTGGGAACCTGTTTTTGTTTTTTCACAACTGAAGATTATAAATAAACCAAAAACCAATGTTTTTTTTGTTAAATTTAGTTTTTGTTCTGTTTTGATATTAATAATGCAGATAAAAGTTTTATGAAAGCAGTTTAGGCAACTTACAGGTGATCTGCAGGAGCAGAACTCTTTATATCCTCTACATGGGCAAAGAACCAAAGGGTGGTCCGAGGCAATAAAGTCTGGCCATTAAAGATGGTGAATAATCTGCTAGCTGATTAAATTGGAGAAAACAAATCAGACAAACTGCTACACAAGTACAAAAAACAGCGATAGCACATTTATTTCTGTCTGTAATGGAAAATTGTGATAGCTTAGCAAAGCAACATAGTTCTGCAGTATATAGATATTTAAAAAATTTGTAGTTATACATTTTGTGTCAGAGTCACTGACACGTAACCATGGAAGCCGGGTGTCATTCAGTATCGGCCAATGCTAGGCTGCACTGCTAGCCAGACTGCTAATTAACTGAACTTCCTGTCTCTACAGTTCACAGATTTAAAATCTATTTTCATTATGAAAAGAATGGGATTAACAAATGTCTCTTTAACATAGCTACAATAAATATATGGCTAATGCTTAACCTCATCTGTTATACTGTCTCAGTTTTGAATGTTTGTAAGTGTTGGTCACCTGGGCTATTTTTCTCTCATTTAAACAACTGGCAATTTTCTAATATTTAAGAGCCACTAGAAACCACTCTCACTGCAATCTTATCATATTTTAAATACTGCAGAAATATGCGTGGTATTTTGCCCTAGATTCATGTGCTGTGTGAGGTTAACGTTAGCAATGCTAGCACCAGCAGCCCATCTTTGCAACTTTATCATTTGCAAGTCTCAGAGTGAATTTACTAATGGTTCTGAAAGGATGATGTCTATTTAGTTGCTATAATGAAAAGCAAATAATTTGTCTATCCAAGCAGAATTTGTGGAAGGAAAGAACATTTAACCATCTCCGTACTTGCAGAAATCCTTATGGCCTCCGCTCTGGCTGCCTGACAATAGTGAAGCCCATTAGGTGGTCGTCCCCATACTTTTAAGCTAAAGTTAAATCCAGTAGCTTCTGTTTTTCCAGAGTAACTTTTTTGAAAACCATTTCTTTACATGGTGATTATTAATGATTCCTTATGACGCAGTCCTAAATGACAGTCACGCCTCCATAAGCAAATGATAAGAATAGTTGAAAGTTAGAGCCATCAGTTTCTGTACCAGCAGTGTACATTATTGGCTTGGCTTGGCGACCCCTGTAAGAATTGTTTGGCTCTGTAACTAAAGACTGCAGACATAAGTCTTTAACTTTTTTTTTTTTTTTTTGCAGTATGGTATACATTATGTAAATAGGACGGGCTACATTCAGATAGCAGTCTCTTTGCTGCTTTGCATTAACTTAACATGGGTAAAATCAACCTCAGAGGTCCCTGCTGTCTTTCTGTTTTATATAACAGGCAACAGTGGCAAGCCTTATGTCATTGGCTTTGATCTTCAACAGCAGGGTTAAAGTAGTTACAGTAGTTGTGCAGATAGTTCTTCATGCTTTTATCTTCAGATTGTATCTTAGTCTTTGTCTTTAAAGATGCACATCAGATGTAAATCTAGATTTAGCCCAAGCAGTCCTACTATATTAAACCTGCAGTAATAGTGAAGCTACAGATGTCATCTAAGATGCTTAGTAAGAAAACCGGCGTCCTCATAAACAGCTGGTTGACCTCCTCATCAAAATTCAATAAAAACGTTATTACCTAAAACAAACCAACAAGTATCTTGAAGGAAGTATCTACAGAGGATAACGTTAAGCCTTTACACAGAAGATGGAAATAAGTGAGAGACACAAAAAAACATCTGCCTGATGTTAAACATCAACTTCCCTTTTAGCTCGTGGCACCGGTGATAAGATAACCACGCAGGTATTTTAAACATGGCCGGAATGCACGAGCTACATCCACTTAATTCATTAAGTTGGAGTCACAGGTCTTTGTAGTCGGAGGTAATTAGTCCCAGAAGTAGAGCCTAGGGCTTTTAAGGCAGCCGCCTCCCTCTCCTGCAGCT